>NW_024070210.1:90264254-90705116 GCF_014754425.2 Oryx dammah
ATAATTGACAAGTAACATTGTATTATCGTAAGATGTACAGCATAACAGTGAGCATGTGGGAGCCTGTGTCTGTGTTGTGAAATGACTGCAGGTCCAGCTAACATCCATCCCCTCAACTTGTTAAAGCCTGTTTTTCTTGTAATGAGAACTTTCATGAGAATAGGTTTATCTTTTAAGATATTAATGGAGTAATTGAGCCCTCACTCTTAATTGAAATTTGAAAGAACTCCTTTTCTGTTTTCGGGGTTTTTCCAGGTAGCGTATTACACATGAACGAGGTCACTCTTGCTGTTTCTTTTACCCTAATCTCTAACCTCCTGTTCCACATAGTAAGGGCTTTTAACCGGCTCCTTTTTGTTCTTATTTCCTTTTATTCTTGCGGCTCCATCCCCCTTTCCCTTGGCCTAATGATGCAGGCACAGATAATAGCCGTGGACCCTCAGGGCTTTCCTCCAGGGCTTACAGACATTTACTCACTTCTAGGCAGTGGAAAAAATGTCAGTCTGTTCCACCTCCAATCCTACCATCTCCTTAACTTTGCTTCTGCAATTTCCTTCCTGCTTCCCAGCTTCTCTTTCCTTCAGTATCGGGGTTGATGATGCTTATCTGAGCACTGCCCTCCCCCCACCCCCTCTCCGCCCCACGATTTGAAGGAGGAAGAGAAATTTTCTTTTCCAGTTTTGTGGTGATGGGCTGGTTAGGACATCCACTCTCAGCTGACAGGTAACAGGACCTCTGTTATGGCATAGCAAATTGTGTTATCATGCCAAAATGTAGGACATTATTACTTAAACTTAGAAATAAGATATATAAGGTCTTGTCAAAAACTAGATCCTAGAGTTTTAAAATGAAAATAAAAACTTTTTGAATAGTTACATTTTCAGTTAGAGTAGGAGTATCAAGATTAATGTACTTGAGTACTTGCACGAAGCTGCTAGTAAGAGGGTATCAACAAGCCAAGCTTGGTTACTTTACGTATATATGGAAATTGACTTTTGAGGGGAGCAAATGTTAGAGCTGGGATCATTTAGGAGGCAGAATGGATGTGGAAGATGATGTATTTGGTGTTTTCTTTTGAGGAATTTCCTGGTGGCTCAGATGGTAAAGAGTCTGCCTGCAATGCGGGAGGGCCTGGAGAGGGAAATGGCAACCCACTCCAATATTCTTGTCTGGAGATTCCTGTGGACAGAGGAGCCTGGCAGGCTACAGTCCATGGAATCATAAAGAGTCAGACACTAGTGAGAGACTATTGACTGGGTGGCATGTGATTATGTAATTAATAAACAACAGGGACCCTGCCTTCCCTCCTCAAGCCCATTGAAGGGGCACATTGAATGGAAAGTCTTCCTTTGACTTCCTTGGTCTTTACCCTTCGGACGCTTACAGCCACGTGTCTTGGTAGCACATCCATCCGCTAGGGTTTGTCTGATGTTTCTCGGTACATCTGAAACCAACAAAACACGGAAATCAACTGTGCTTCAGTTAAAAAACAAGGAATCACAAACATCACCCCCCTCCCAAAAAAGCCCAACAAGGTGTCTCATTTATGATTAGTTACATTATATAGACATTAATCCTTTTAGAAAACATCCTAATTGAACCTCTTTTTATGTCTTTCACTTGTAATTTTCTTTTCTTTTTTTCTCTTGGCTCTAGAACAGAATTACTAAACTTTCACAGCCAACTTGCAAACCTATCATGGACAAGTAAGTGTATGCACTAAAAAAGTCCTTTTCAAAATATAAATGTATAAAGAGTGTGTTTAGGGGAATCTCTTAATTTTGGTTTGGATATGTTTAATAATTTTGAAGTGAAGGCACAGTATAAATCTGACCAGTGTGGCTTTTCTTTTTAGGGTTTTGGAGACTCATGAAAGCGCATTTCGGATAATTACCTTGTTGTTCAGGGCAGTTAAGGGGTTGACAGAAGTGTCTTTATACATAGTTGTAAACTGAGTTTAGTTTTAAGTGGTTAAATGTTTCAGATGAAAAGGTGGTCGAGTCTCAAAAGGTCCAACATTGCTACTGCCGTGTGTTTCTTTTTCCAAACTTACGATGTTTAGTTGAAATATTTTCTTGTAGTTAATCCATGGGTTTTGTCATTTTTGATTAATCAGACGCACTGGATGGAAGAGTAGGGAAAGTGAGTTCCAAATATTTAAGTGTTTGCTGATGTAATTTTTCAGTGACTGAACATAAGACATTTTAGATAGCTTTATTTCTCAGACTCTGTTTAGATGAGTGAAATGTGCAGTTTCTGTTTGTTGCATATTTGTAATGACCCATGGCTTACACAGTAAAGTGACCCTGTAGTATACAAGATTCATTATGTTTGTGGAATGATTGAGATTTTCCTAGAAATCAAAAGTACTTCTCTGTTAAGGTTTGAAAAGTTGAGTACTTCTTAAGATGGTATAAAGTTTCATGCTCATTAAGTACCTTCATTTCAAAAGAATCCGTGTGGTAAGGCAGTATTTATATTCATTTTAGCGCATCTATGAGAATTGAGATGAAGTTTCTGAATCTTACTTAATAGGCATTTCACATGTAGGTAAAACTTTTTAAAGGCTAATCATTCGGTGGTCTTTAACATGTAAATTCAATCATATAGAACTGAATCTTTGAGGTTAAAATGTTAATTTCTACAACATCTCTCTATATATACTATAAAATTCAGTTCAGTTCAGTCGCTCAGTCATGTCCGACTCTTTTCGACCCCATGAATCGCAGCACGCCAGGCCTCCCTGTCCACCACCATCTCCTGGAGTTCACTCAGACTCATGTCCATCGAGTCAGTGATGCCATCCAGCCATCTCATCCTCGGTCGTCCCCTTCTCCTCCTGCCCCCAATCCCTCCCAGCATCAGAGTCTTTTCCAATGAGTCAACTCTTCTCATGAGGTGGCCAAAGTACTGGAGCTTCAGCTTTAGCATCATTCCTTCCAAAGAAATCCCAGGGTTGATCTCCTTCAGAATGGACTGGTTGGATCTCCTCGCAGTCCAAGGGACCCTTAAGAGTCTTCTCCAACACCACAGTTCAAAAGCATCAATTAGGACACCCATTATCACTCTGTTAAAAGAGACATTTATCAGTGAACTTGTGCTCTTAACTACAGTTTGATTTTCCTTTCTTCATTGTAAGTCTAACACTATTGGTCATTTCTGTGCTCCCTAATGTCTGATAAAAAAGGTGAAACTGATGAGAATCGGTGCTGCTTGTTTTAAGCAGTATTCTTTAGGGAAGAGATTGAAATTAATCACATGTATGTGTTCTCTTTTATTGTGTGGTTTGTCATTACCCTCCACTTGTATTTTTTATTGATTTCTTTTTTTTTTTTCTTTTTCTTTTTAAAGGTTTTTAAAATTTTCATTTCCCTGGTAGGTATAATTTAGAGTTAATTTTACAGGGACAAGTATAATTAAGAATTACTTTTACAGGCACAAAACTGAAATTGCTTTTTCATGACCTTGCAAAGAGAAAAAACCAAAGTATTCTTTCTTGTGAGGTTTCTTGCCCCCCAGTGACTAATTGTGAGCCCAATACGGCTTTGGTGTAGCTAAAAAGCTTTCAAATATGTAAAACAAACATTTGACTTAGGATCTGATTTCATTTACACATAACTCTCTTTTCTCTTTAATGGTAAGCTACTGGCAGATGGCAAAAAGTCAGTTTTCTTTTTTGTATCAGAAAATAAAATTCTAAAATCCAAAAAATTAGCAGTCTACTCAATACTTTCTCTTGGTAGTACAGTTTACTTTTGCACTTTCTCTCACTTTTGAAAAATCGCTTTAATCCTTTAACACCTAATATTAGCTTTTAAAAAATTGCTTTGCTTTTTGGACATTTTTTTTTTAATGTTCTTTCATAAAACATGAAGCTCTTCCATGTTACCTTCGAAAAGAGTTGGCACCAGTTCCTCAAGGCAGAGCAGTTTTAAGAAGCGAGGACTTTTTATAAAATTACTGAACAAGAGTTCGACAGAAATTAACCACCTATCAGAGCAGCGTTTGCTCCTTTGTGAGGTCGTTTTAAATCATGTCTGTTACGTTGCGTCTAATGCACGTCCGGATGCACGTGATCACGTGCCGCAGAGTCCAGAGGGCTGAGAAGAGAATGCTCTTGACTGCCGCCCCATCTGCAGGAGGACTTGCTCCTCGTTTGTCCCTGTCTTTAGTAGGAGGGCAGTTCTCCTGGGTTCCCTTACCCTACTGCTCTCCACCCCGGCGCCCTTTCCGAATAAAATCTCTTGCTTTGTCAGCACATGTGTCTCCTCGGGACAATTCATTTCCGAGTGTTAGACAAGAGCCCAGTTTCGGGCCCTGGAAGGGGTCCGCCTTCCTGCAACAAATGGCGACTCTGGTGGGATTCTTCTTCACTGAGACTGACATCCTGACCACTCGGGGTACTCAGGGGCCAGCTTGCCTGCCAATGGACCAGACCCAGTGGCCGCAACTGGGACCCTTTTGTCCCTGGTCTCCTCCTGACGGCAGACAACTGGCCAGAGTGCCCTGACCGGTAAGGAACAAGAGACTTTATTGACCTCTCTCCCCTTCCCTCTCTCTTTTCTCTCCTTAACCCTTCCTGTCCTTCCCTGTTCTTCTAGTCCCCCGGCCCTGGACACAGGAATCTGGTCGAGGGGCCCTCAGCCTGAGCTGAGGATTGGAGACTGATCACCTCCTCTTGGCAGGTAACTCGAATTCTGGCTCTGGTCTGGTCTGATTTCTGGTAGGGCCGAGTTCCAGTCCTCCCTTCTCTGGAGGCCCAGGGAAAAGTCGCATAACGCCTGGGTATCTGTAGGTGGCAGGAGACGTCTGTAAGGCCACCCCTTTCGCCCCCCTCTCCCGCCGCCTCCCCCTTCTTCTTTCAACCTGGCTTCCTTTCCTCCCTTGAAATCTTTGATGTTAGTACTTGGATCTGAAGTTCTGTGTCTCTATAGGAGGTTTTCTGAGAGACTGTATTCTTGTATTTGAGGGCTTCCCTGGTGGAGCTGAGGTTAAAGCGTCTGTCTGCAATGTGGAAGACCTGGGTTCGATCCCTGGGTCCGGAAGATCCCCTGGAGAAGGAAATGGCAACCCACTCCAGTATTCTTGCCTGGAGAATCCCATGGACAGAGGAGCTTGGTGGGCTACAGTCCACGGGTCGCAAAGAGTCGGACACGACTGAGCAACTTCACTTTCACTATAGTAGGAGGGTGGTGATAGCCATAGCCCAAGTTCATGTCTCTCTGGGTACTGTGCGTTGCATTTCCTAACCACCTGCTGCTGCTAAGTCACTTCAGTCGTGTCCGACTCTCTGCGACCCCACAGATGGCAGCCCACCAGGCTCCGCTGTCCCTGGGATTCTCCAGGCAGGAACACTGGAGTGGGTTGCCATTTCCTTCTCCAATGCATGAAAGTGAAAAGTGAAAGTGAAGTTGCTCAGTCGTCTCCGACCCTCAGCCACCCTATAGACTGCAGCCCACCAGGCTCCTCCTTCCATGGGATTTTCCAGGCAAGAGTACTGGAGTGGGGTGCCACTGCCTTCTCTTTCCTAACCACCTAGATCATAGCAAAGCACACATATACAGTGTAAGTTGAGAGGTTTTGGGGAATTAGACCCCACTTTTAGTGTACAGAAAATCCTGATTCCTAGCTGGAGAAGGCATTGGCACCCCACTCCAGTACTCTTGCCCGGAAATCCCATGGACAGAGGAGCCTGCTGGGCTGCAGTCCATGGGCTCACTACGAGTCGGACACGACTGAGCAACTTCACTTTTACTTTCATGCATTGGAGAAGGAAATGGCAACCCACTCCAGTGTTCTTGCCTAGAGAATCCCAAGGACGGGGGAGCCTGGTGGGCTGCCGTCTATGGGGTCGCACAGAGTCAGACACGACTGAAGCGACTTAGCAGCAGCAGCAGGTGGGTATAAGCTGGATGTACCAGTTATTTTTCTAATCAATTTCCGTGGTAAATTGTTGGATCCTTTCATCTTTACTTTTAAGCATGCCTCAGTCTTAAGTTGTGTTTCCTTCTTTCTGTTTCATTTAAGAAATCTAAAACGGTTATTCTGAATAAGGCTTTTTTGTGAGTTGGAATTTTCTGCCCTAGTTGCTTTCAGTTTCCCTCATTAGGCTCTTAATAACGGTCTCTAGGAAGTTACCTTAAGTGGATTTGACTATCAAAGAGCTTAAAGTACTCACAGTAGAAAATTTCTGTCCGTGTTCCTTCGTGGAAGGTAAGTCTATACATGACTAAGCTTAGGACTATTAATTTGAACCAACTGTATAATAATATTCAAGCGGGCCTAGCGTATCCCTTTGGGCTTCCCTAGTGGCTCAGACAGTAAAGAATCTGCCTGCAATGCAGGAGACCCAAGTTTGATCCCTGGGTTGGGAAGATCCCCTGGAGTAGGACATGGCAACCCACTCCAGTATTCTTGCCTGGAGAATTCCACGGACAGAGGAGCCCGGCGGGCTACATTCCACGGGGTCATAAAGAGTCGGACACGACTGAGAGACTAACAGCCTATCCCATTACCTTTCTGTGCTTCCGTTTTGCTTACCTTTTAAAACTGCCATTTTCTGTCTTACTCTGTAGGTATGAATCTCTGTCGTATGGGTTTTAACATTAAAATTCATGTGTTTTGCTTTGCTTAATCACCCTGCCAGCTCCTTTGATGTTTACAGAATGAGAATTCCACCTACTTTTGTTTACTAAGTATTGCCAGGGATCTGTATACATTCAGCTGAATGGGAAGACTCCCAAATCACCCTTTTATCTTTCTTCAGGTTCTGTTGATTAAAAAAAAAAATGGTTCTAGATTTAGTGGACTGTCTTTTTCCTTACTCAGCTGACAACATATGGGACTTTAGCTGTCTACTTTCATAGTTGCTTTCATTTAGTATTTTATTAACGCTGAATTGATATTTCTTGCTATGCCTGTGTTAATGTGAGGGAAGTAAGACATTAATGGTAATATTGCTACTTAGTTTTACTTGGTGGCATATTAGAATATTTGGGGTATTTAGCGTATGATCTGTGGGGTAAACTGTAGGCTAATCATGTGGTAGGAAGCTAGCCTGAAAAGTGTTTTCAAAGATGGCGCACAGTGGTTACTTAGAAACCAAGATGCAAAATTATATATTCACAACTGTACAAAATACACACTGTGTATATAACAAGATTTGAAAGAAATTCATTAAAATGTCACCATGTTTATTTCTTGGATACAACAATTCTGAAATTTTGTTTTTGAGTCTTTCCAAATCTTTTAAGTTTCTTTGTGATTAAGTTTTAGAACTTATCTTGGGTTTTAAGGGTGAGGGTATTAAAAATTACTAACGTCTACCATACAAAGTTATCAGGGGGTCTGTCACTGTTCCTACATATGCATAAATACTTATGTGTTTGTATCAACTTTAACTTATCTCAAATTTTGTTTTTCTTTTCAAAACTGGCTAACGTAATTACTCCAGTGATAGCAAATATTGTTTCTTGTTTAAGTAAGGAGTAGTTCTGGTGTTGGTTATCAGAATGTTAGTACTAATCTCCACTTTTATGGTTAAGGAGCCAGAGCTCAAAGGGAAGATGTGCCTGGGGGCAGTTATACCTGGCAGAGCGTGTGCTCCATCCTCTAATTCCTAGGGGCTCTTATCATTAGCTCTGCTGCTGCTGCTGCTAAGTCACTTCAGTCGTGTCCAACTCTGTGTGACCCCATAGATGGCAGCCCACCAGGCTTCCCTGTCCCCGGGATTCTCCAGGCAAGAACACTGGAGTGGGTCGCCATTTCCTTCTCCAATGCAGGAAAGTGAAAAGTGAAAGTGAAGTCCCTCAGTCATGTCCGACTCTTAGTGACCCCATGGACTGCAACCCACCAGGCTCCTCCATGCATGGGATTTTCCAGGCAAGAGTACTGGAGTGGGGTGCCATTGCCTTCTCCTTATCATTAACTCAGGGGACCCTGAGACTCATTTTTTGTTGATTAGTCACTAAGTTGTGTTCAACTCTTTGTGACTCCATGGACTGTAGCCCACTAGGCTCCTCTGTCCATGGGATTTCCCAGGGAAGAATACTGGAGTGGGTTGCCATTTCCTTCTCCAAGGGATCTTCCCAACCCAGGGATCAAACCCATGTCTCTTGCACTGGCAGAAGGATTCTTTACCATTGAGCCCCCAGGAAAGCCCAAGACTCATTTAGACTGGGGTTTCTAACCCCTCATAGTTTAAAAAAAAAAAGGAAAAGAGTCTAATGTAGCCTTAGTGTCTTAGTTGACAATGAGTTTTAATTAAACATATCTTGTTTTCCTTTTAGATGGTACTGAAAGAAACTGCATTCTGATTTTAGTATACTCAAATCTCTGCTCAATGCATTTTGTTTTGAATACACTGACGTCTTTCTCATGAATGAACTGAAATGTTATTACGTGTTTTGTATGATTTCCGAAGTTGATTCTAAAGTGTAAATTCCATCAGTCAGAGTCCTGTTAACTGCCTTTGTAGTTATTGGACACATGAGCCTCAAGAACACATGAGTCGGCAGGGTCTACTTCTCTGAGAAGCTCAGTCTGGAATAAGAGTGCTTGGGATGTTATCTTAAAGTGTGCTTCCTAGAACTTAATGTTGGACCATGAGACCTGCAAGTGGAAGGGTCACTTACAAGCTGTAGTACAATTTCTGAATCATGAGACAGCTGTAAGTTGTTTAACTCCCTAGAATTCATAAGAGTCCATTGGGCCATATCATATCCAGTTTTAAAATGGTTATTCTTTCTGAATTTTTCCCCCCAAGGTCCCAAACTCTAATGTTATCATTGGCTGAGCAGAAGATGTATAAGGTAGAAGTCAGTAAGGACTGGTGGAGACCATGGCAAAGTGAAGAGAGCACGTCCTGCCTGAAAGCATTCATATCCAGAGTTCTCACAACTCTGTGCTGAAAACTCTTGACTCAAGCAGGAAGACCAGAGAGCATGGCAGGGCATTGGCAGACATGAACTAGAGTAGTGGTTCTCAATTTGAACTTGCATTCGAATCACCTAGAGGGCTTGTTAAAGACAGACTGCTAGACTTCAGCGTGAGTTTTTGATTCAGTAAGTCTGTAAGTGGGTCCCATGAATTTGCTGCTCTGTTAAATTCTTAGGTGATGCTGATACTGCTGGTCCAAGGACCTTACTTAGCGTCATTTGAAAAATGAAGCATATACATGAAAAGCTTTTGCCCATTCAAAAGCTTCAATGATTCTTGAAACCTTTTTGTTCTTCGCTTGCAAGCTATAAAAAATTGTAATTTCGAACTAAAGGGAGAAACTCTGGTTGAACTTTCCAATCTTTTTTTTTTTTTTTTTTAAAAAAACAAGCTAAAAGGTCCACTTGAAACTAATCTCTGTCTCTTTAAACCTGATTACTTCTGGCAGTGCTTACCAGTTACCCCCCGTGCAGAGTGACTTCTGCTTTCTGGCATTTCTGAATGTATTATTTTTGAAACCTCCTGGCAGTGCTTTGACTGCTGAACTTTTTATGCTTTTGGAGGAAGTGTAATTTCTGTCTAAGTTGTTTATCCTGCTTAGATACCCTTAAGTTTGTCCACGTGCTGTAGTGTTAGTTTTCTATTGCTGTGTGACAATTACCACAATTTTGGTGGCTGTAAAACAACACCCATTTACCTTAGTTTTTGTGAGTCAGGAGTCCAGGGAGCTTCACGGGATCTTCTGCTCAGGGTCTCACGAGGCAGCAGTCAAGGTGGCAGCTGGGGCTAGAGTCTTATCTGTGGACCAGCATCTCCCTGAACACTCATATGGTTGTTGGCTGCTTTCATTACCTTGCAGCTAAGGAGCATGGCGGGCTACAGTACATGGGGTCACACGAGAGTTGGGCACAACTTAGCGATTAAACAGCAACAGCAACAAATAGAACTCACAGTGGCAATGTCTTCAAGGCCAGCAAGAGGAGCCCCTCTCAGTTCTTTATCATCTTCTAAAGGACTTACCTAAATAAGTTAGGACCACTCAGGGTGACCTTCCTTTTGATTAGTTGAAAGTCAACTGATTAGTGACCTAATTACCTATGTGACATCCCATCCTACGCAACCCTTTTCCACAGGTGGAGAGTTTTATGCAGAAAATGTCCACCAGGAGGCAGTATTCCTGGAGCCATCTTAGAATTCTGCCTGCTATACCCCATCAAATACCTATGGATGTTTTCCCGATGCTCAGATATCAGTATGCCCACTGCAGTTTTTTTTTTTTTTTTTTTAACTTTTAAAAATCTGTAGCCTTCTGCATTCCTGCTCCAGTATGGACTGGTTACTCTTAAGGCATATTATATAGGCCTCATATTAGACTTTCCCTAAATTTTGAGGGGTGGGAAATATGGGCAGGCATTATATCTTATTTCCTGGTCCCTATGCTTGCTTTCTTCATTTATTCTTTTATTTTACTGAAGCTCCTTTTCTTGTAGTTACCTGAAAATGACTAGGTAGGAGATAACTTGAGACATACGTGAAAGTGCCCTCCCCCTCAACTGAGTCTAGATCTCTAGACAGGAAGTAATTTTCTGTCATTACTGTGAAGGCACAGATCTGTTCTGGTTTCCAGGTGTTCCTGTTCAAGCCTGCTTGTTTCTGATTCCTTTCTTTGCCTTCATGTGTTACTCTTCCCCCACTTTGTAACATGTTAGGATTTTTTTCCTGTGTGGTTGGAAAATTTCACAGTGATGTGGGGTGGGGCTTTTTGTTTGCTTTTTTGATTGTTCTTTTGGTCATTGGTGGACCATTTTGGTCTGTAAATTTCCATAAGATGGGGAAATTTCCTTCTATTTTTTAAAAAATATAATCTTCTATTTTTCTCTTTATGAACTGTTAGTTGGATAGTAACCTTTTTGTCTAATCTACCAGTTTTATTTTTTTTTCTTTTGCCTTCTAAGGAAATTACGTTGACTTCATCTTCTAACAGTTATTGAATTTTAAATTTTCACTGAATTTTAAATTTCCAAGTCTTCTTTCTCAATGTGTCATCAGTTTCAGATTCTTTTTTCTATTCCCTAAGTTTTCTTTGGGGTTCCTTTTTTGTTTGTTTGGTTTCTTCTTTCATGATTCTAGGCTTACCTAGAGTATCGGGTGATCCCCATCTGTGTGTTTAAGAGTAAGGTGCTAGAAAGCCGGTTAGAAGTTTTCTGTGACCCAGTGAGTCCTGTCACCAATGGGCTTCATGTTAGGCATTTAGGTGGTGAACAGGCCAGCTTCTTAGGTGGTTTCCAGGTGTCAGTAAGTAGAAATCTAGTCTCTGAGACTGTAGGTCTTTTCTTTAAGACCGTTCAATTTCTCTAAAAGACAATCTTCCAGTATATATACCTTTTGGTATTCTGAGAGCAAAGTACACCATTATATATCTAGGAGGCATATGCTGCTGCTGCTGAGTCGCTTCAGTCGTGTCTGACTCTGTGCAACCCCATAGCCGGCAGCTCACCAGGCTCCCCCGTCCCTGGGATTCTCCAGGCAAGAACATTGAGTGGGTTGCCATTTCCTTTTCCAATGCAGGAAAGTGAAAAGTGAAAGTGAAGTTGCTCAGTCATGCCCGACTCGTAGTGACCCCATGGACTGCAGCCCACCAGGCTCCTCCGTCCATGGGATTTTCCAGGCAAGGGTACTGAAGTGGGTTGCCATTGCCTTCTCCGAGGAGGCATATACCCGCTGTAAACTGAAAACCATGAAGGAAGGGTTTGCAGCATTTTTCTTAATGCTCCGCCCTTGTTTGCTGCTACTGGGGAAAGTAATTTTCTCTGGAGGAAGGGGGAAGGGAACTCTCATTGCTCTGTTACTTAAACTTTTCAATTAGCTCCCTAATTTCAGATCCATACTTCACACTCTCTCCTGCAGCTCCTTTGTCTCTCAATTCTGGCCAGCAAGTTGTTCACTCATTATTTTCCTTTCGGCAGGCACTATGCACTTAGTTTCCTTGGCTTTGCCACGTCACATACTATTCTTTCTTCCAAATTACTTCTTTGAAAATTGTATTAAAATTACTAATCCACTGGTGTCATTTCTATGTGGTTATGGGTTTATACCTTCTTTTTTCCCTTTTCATTTTAGTGTAGTTTCAAAAAAGGAAGATAAATATGTGCAATTACTTTGCCATGTTTGACCAGAATCACTGAGCCTTAGCTTTTGAATTTATATAAGGCATTTTTCAGAATGTGTTGACACCGTTGACAGTTGATTAGAATTTGGTGGGTGATGGAAGTGTTGGCTTTCTAAAAATCTCTCCCTGTTACCAACACTGGAAAACTCGGTGCTTAATGTAAGTAAGCGCATCTTAAAATTTAGCAGTTAAAGTTGATCCTCAGCAAAGCGGAGCACTTAACTCTTTCAGCTATGTCAGGTAGGGAAGGTGTTGCTACAATTTATCCCCCATCACAGTGCCTCTGGAGCGCTTGTAACAAATAATTTCATTTGTTTCATGAGTCACACCAGGCGCTGGCAATACACAGATAGGTAGACAGCCACATAAACAAGTGCCATCACTGTGACGTAAGCGCTGTGATAGAGACCTATGCTGTGTTTGTGAGCACAGAGAAGGGAGTGCCGCACGTGAATGCTGACTTTCAAACCAGCTGCTTCATTGTCCTCGTTCGCCTGCCGCAAGAGGCCCTTTCGTTCCTCTTCACTTTCTGCTTTAGAGTGTTATCATCTGCATATCTGAGGTGGTTGATATTTCTCCTGGCAATCTTGATTCCGGTTTGTGATTCATCCAGCCTGGCATTTGGCATGATGTACTCTATATATAAATTAAGCAGGGTGACAATACAGAGCCCTGATGCTCTCCTTTCCCAATTTGGAACCAGTCAGTCATTCCATGTCCTCCTGTTCTAACTTGTTTTTTTGACCCACATACAGGTTTCTTGGAAGACAGAATTGCTAAGTCACTTCAGTTGTGTCCGACTCTGTGCCACCCCAGAGACGGCAGCCCACCAGGCTCCTCCGTCTATGGGATTTTCCAAGCAAGAGTACTGGAGTGGGGTGCCATTGCCTTCTCCGGGAAGACAGATTAAGTGGTCTGGTATTCCTGTCTCTAAGAATTTTCCACAGTTTGTTGTGATCCCCACGGTCAAAGGCTTTAGCGTAGTCCATGAAGCAGAAGTAGATGTTTTTCTGGAACTCAACACAGACATATAAAACACAAAAGCAAGTGAAAGAGGAGCAAATAATTTATTCCTGTCACGCCCCCTCCCGCCCCCTTTAGAAGTCACTGCTTTACATAATGGTTAGCAAAGGAACAACGTTAAGTTTGTAGAGTTAATACCACGCTTGTGTTTTAGATGAACTAATCAGGTCACAATATGGAGGAAGTTTTAGACTTGGGGAGATATGCGTGAGAGGGAAATGGGTGGGGGTCTTGGAGATCCTCAGATTTCATTGTGTCGCAAGTTAATTGCAGCAGCTTAGTCAAGAATAATGGCTTGAATTAAGGTAGAGTAGGACATGGGCAGGATTCAAAAGAGATTTAAGCGGTGCTATCTGTAGGAGTTGACAGTGAACTCTCGATATAGAGGGCTAGGAAGATCGGCTTGGGCAGCCGTTAGTTGAGGTAGGGAACCAGGAGGAAAGCAAGTTTGCAGTGAGGTGAGATGATGAATTGCATAAAAACTGTTGTATTTATTGCCATCTACATAGGAATGTTTTATAGTCAAATATCCAGGTCTGATATTCAGGAAAAGAGAACTAGGCTTTTGGGAATCATTAGGATATATAAGCATTGGTTGAAACCTTGAATGTGGATGAGCTCATTCAGGGTATTTATAGAAAAGAGCAGATTAGGCCTCTCTGGGGGAATAGTCATTTAAGGGGCAGCAAAGAAGCTGAGAGAGCAATCAAGCTACAACAGTGAGAAAACAGTGTCAAAAACAAGAAAGGGAGTTTCCAGAAATGAGTAGCCAGGATCAAATGTAGCGGAAACTTCAAATGAGGCAAACAGTATCTATCAGATTGGCTAAGTCCTGGACCTTTAGAAACGACCTAACCTTGAGAAGTTTGAGCAGCCTGGGATGGATTGCCAGGGGGTGGTGATGCTAATGAAGGATAAGGGAGCAGAGGCTAGGAGGGTAGGCCTCTCCTTTAAGACTAAGCTGCTCTGAAATAGGGTAGAGCTTCAGCAAGCTGTAGGGTTCAGGAAGTTGTTGTGGTTTTGTTTTCAAAATGGGACTAAGCATTCTTTTTAGACCTTGAGAAAGGAGTCCATAGCTAAGGGTATTTGAAAATTAGAGTACGGAGGAATAACGACTGAGGAGAATGCCATCTGAAGCACAGGAGGAGGAGTTAACCTTAAATAGGAGGCCTGCCTTCCTCGTAGACTGGAGGGACGGATATGTGGAAGGTTAGGACTGGGTTAAGTGTGTAGGTTAAAGGGCAGGAGACTGGAAGGGAGCTCCTTAGCTGGGGGATTCCATCTCATCAATTCATTCCCTGATTCATGAATAAACAAACACTTATTCTAAGTAGCCTCTATGAGTCAGGCACAGTTGTAAGTGTAAGAGATACATCTGTGAACAAAGAGCCTGCCTTTATGGGCGTGCATTCTAGAAAATGACGAAAGGCCATCTGTAGAGGCTGAAGGTTGCTCAGAGCCTTGGGAAGAGAGGTGAGCAATGGGAGAGACGACCGACGGTGAACAGTGAGGAGGTGGGGGGGCCCGTATCGGGGTATAGCCACAGGTTGCGGTGTTCCTGTTAAAACAGTCTAAATCCAGGGTGCTGCCGAACCGTGTGTTAGAAGGGCTCTCCTGGCCTCCATGCTGTTAAAACGGAAGTACAAAAGAGGTGTGTCCAATTTTAATAGTGTTCTGTTCAGAGGGTTTTCATATGCTGCCTTTCCCCATCCTAAATGGCCCTTTTCCTTCTGTAGAGAACATTCTTATCTTAGGAAACCAACCTAGTAAGCATTAAGTTGCCAGAATGCCACCAGTTTATTAATATTTGAAGTCTTTTCTCTGGGAAGCATCCTAGTCCTGTGAAAAGTCCTGGAGCACTCCTGAGTTCTGGGACTCCATGTAATATTTATCTTCTCAGCCCCCACTTGCGCTGTGTACATGTGCCATACACAACACGCAGTACTCAGCCCAGTGCCTTCATGGTGAGCTCGAGTGTAGAAGGGTCCTTGAGTGAATTTTTTCTTCTTCTGTCATACCAGGAAGGTCACAGAGGTTAATTCGTTGTCATGACCACTTGAAGGTTACTCTGATTCCTACTGAGAACTCAGTCTATAATATTACCATTTCAGAAACAGCTTTGCAACTCCCACTTACCTTATTTTTCTTACTCTTGATAAATGTAAATATTCCGTTAGTCCTTTTGGATAGGTGGGCTTTGTTTTCTTTCTGGTCACTCAAAGTACCTGCACTCCTTGACTAATTGTAATTTTACTATCATCACAACTTGGATAGCAGTTTATTTTTTATGGGAACTTTCATGCTGGAGGAATATGTCTCCAGAAGCAGACAATTGAGCAGCAAATTTAAGTAGCAAATTGAACGCCATTTTTCTTTTTGTGTAGTAGTAAGAATCGGTTACGAAACAGAGACTTTGAAATGAAATTTTACTTCATCTTTTGTTCTGTAAAATGTAATTTCATCATCAAGCTCTAAATTGATGGGACTTACACCATTTTTCAAGGTTTTTTTTTTTTGACCTTGAGAGATGGATTTAGGCTGCAGAAACTCGAGCTATGATACAGAGTAGCATGGCACAATCCAGGCGGAGCAGTTTAGAAATCAAGCAGGGTCTCTTGAACCAGCCAGTGGCTGCATTTAAATTATTGATCCTCTTAGCTCTGTGATCTTGGGCAAGTTGCTTAAGTTTCTCAGTTTCCTCATCTGTAACATAGGAATAAAAGTGTGGATGTTAAAGGATCAAATACAAGCAAGTTGTTAACACATTCAGGCACATAGGAACTACTTAAACCACAGCTTATTATTACTATAGTTTTATACAGTTAACTTTCTGGTAGTAAACTCAATTTGGGGACTTTTTTTTGGCTTATAAAGAGCATGAGAAAAATTTTTAACCTTTGGTACTACCAAAAGGCTTCCCTGGTGGCTCAGCCAGTAAAGAATCTGCCTGCAATGCAGGAGACCCGGATTCAAGCCCTGGGTCAGGAAGGTCCCCTGGAGAAGGAAATGGACAACCCACTTCAGTATTCTTGCCTGGAAAATCCCACGGACAAATGAGCCTGGCAGTCTACAGCCCAAGGGGTCGAAAGGGCCAGACATGACTTAGCAACCACCACCACAAGCCACCACCACCACTGCTGAAAGTCAAAGATAAGTTTGTGTGCTTTATTCTGTCCTAATAAAATATCCATTGAATCCCTCTTCCTCTTCTATTTTATATCCAAAGAACTTCATTTGTTTATGTTCTGATTTCATTGACTATCTTGAAATATCTTGATTTGAGGAGCCCTTGATGGAACCATGAAGATACTAATTCTCAGTAAGGAAGCTGATGTTTAAATATTATATATGACAGGAATAATCACCTATTCTACTATAACTAATTCTAAAAGATATACATAAATAAAACTCTTAATGAAAATTCTTCTGTATAGTTAAGCCATCTTATTGCTCATCTTATTAGGTCTATAGAAGAATATTTAAATATCTGATTGGGTCTTTTTTATTAGATGTGCTCATGAATTATGAGAAGCTTTAAAGCCAGATATTACTAAATTATTCAGAGTTTAATATTGGAAAAGTTAAGTTAAACACAAAAAGTACTCATTACCTAAAAATATGTTTCTAAATTCTTACGATAGCGTTGGTTTAGACCGTAAGTGTCAGGAAGGCAGGGGCTGCCTTGTCTATTAGTTCATCTAAGAAATGTTTCTTGAGTATCTGCCATGCGCCAGCATTCTTCCAAGTGCTGCCAATATTGCAATGAACATAGTCAAAAATTCCAGTCCTCATGAGATTATATTTTAATGTAAACTGTGTTCAAGAAGTTTCCACTACACCCTTTAGCTGTCCCAGAGACTCAGTATAAAGGTGCAAATAGTCCCCTTCCC
This sequence comes from Oryx dammah, assembly GCF_014754425.2. Lineage (NCBI taxonomy): Eukaryota > Metazoa > Chordata > Mammalia > Artiodactyla > Bovidae > Oryx > Oryx dammah. Next base: position 90,281,274 of record NW_024070210.1, read on the forward strand.
TCGCCAGTTACTGTTAGGGGCTACAAGTCAAGTTATGCTAAGGGGCTTCATATGTCCCCTCCATGGATGTGGCTGCAGAGATTATGGGTCCCTGAAGGATTTTAAGCAGTAGAGTGAAATTTCAGTTCACAGAAAAGTGTCACATTTATGCACTAGAAATGAGAGCCCATTTTTCATCTTTTAGTAACTTAGAATGTTGGGTTTAACTTGAATGTAAGTTAAAGTATTATATTAACTTCTTCCAAGTAGAGTTCTCATGTACATAGGGTAAAGAGCCTTAGAATTTTTTTGCCTTTTTTTTTAATTAATATTTTGTTTCCCTTTGTTTCCAGATGCAGAAGTAACCTTGTCAGTCAGTCCTGTGTTATTTTTAAGTGAAGCAGGCGAGGCCTGCTAGGTGGTGGTAAAGCTAGCCTGCTATTGGTTGGCTTGTGTTCTTTTCTCTAGAAAGACATATAAAGCACTCAGTACACCATCCCGTAGTATAAGCAACCTAAAACTTGTCTGTTTAGCGAGTCTGTATACATTTGTCATATTTTGAAGTCTCCTTTCTGAATCCTCTTAGCACTTTTTATACGGCATTTGTCACTATCCACTCTTACATAATTGTCTATTATTAGAAACAAATTTTTTTTCTAGTTGAAACCTCTGAGAATAGGATGGATATGTAGTTCCTCTTTGTATATTCCCCACAGCTCTTAACAGAATGCCTGGCATTCACTTGGAACTCGAATTATTAAATACGTGCTCAGTTCATTCAGATGTTCATTTGTATTCAACTCCTTGCAACCCCATGGACTGCAGCACACCAGGCTTCCCTGTCCATCACCAACTCCTGGATGCCATCCAACCATCTTACCCTTTGTCGTCCCCTTCTCCTCCTACCTGTAATCTTTCCCAGCATCAGGGTCTTTTCCAATGAGTCATTTCTTCACATCAGGTGGCCAAAGTATTAGAACTTCAGCTTCAGCATCAGTCTTTCCAATGAATATTCAGGACTGATTTCCTTTAGGAGTGACTGGTTGGATCTCCTTGCAGTGCAAGAGACTCTCAAGAGTCTTCTCCAACACCACGGTTCAAAGGCATCAGTTCTTAGGCAATCAGTTTTCTTTAGAGTCCAACTCTCACATCCATACATGACTACTGGAAAAACCATAGCCTTGACTAGATGGACCTTTGTTGGCAAAGTAATATCTCTGCTTTTTAATATGCTGTCTAGGTTGGTCATAGCTTTTCTTCCAAGGAGCAAGTGTCTTTTAATTTCATGGCTGCAGTCGCCATCTGCAGTGATTTTGGAGCCCCCCCCCAAATAAAGTCTGTCACTATTTCCACTGTTATTTGCCATGAAGTGATGGGACTGGATGCCATGATCTTAGTTTTCTGAATGTTGAGTTCTAAGCCAACTTTTTTACTCTCCTTTTTCACTTTCATCAAGAGGTTCTTTAGTTCTTCTTCACTTTCTGCCATAACGGTGGTGTCACCTGCATATCTGAGGTTATTGATATTTCTCCCAGCAATCTTGATTCCAGCTTGTGCTTCATCCAGCCCAGCATTTCACATGATGTACTCTGCATGTAAGTTAAATAAGCAGGGTGACAATACACTGGAATACAGCTTTGACATACTCCTTTCCCAATTTGGAACCAGTCTGTTGTTCCATGTCCAGTTCTAACTGTTGCTTCTTGACCTGCATACAGATTTTTCAGGAGGCAGGTCAGATGGTCTGGTATTCCCATCTCTTTCAGAATTTTCCACAGTTGATTGTGATCCACACAATCAAAGGCTTTGGCATAGTCAATAAAGCAGAAATAGATGTTTTTCTGGAACTCTCTTGCTTTTTGGATCATCCAGCAGATGTTGGCAATTTGATCTCTGGTTCCTCTGCCTTTTCTAAAACCAGCTTGAACATCTGGAAGTTCATGGTTCACATACTGTTGAAGCCTGGCTTGGAGAATATTGAGCATTGCTTTACTAGCGTGTGAGATGAGTGCAATTGTGTGGTAGTTTGAGCATTCTTTGGCATTGCCTTTCTTTGGGACTGGAATGAAAACGGACCTTTTCCAGTCCTGTGGCCACTGCTGAGTTTTCCAAATGTGCTGGCATATTGAGTGCAGCACTTTCACAGCAGCATCTTTTAGGATTTGAAATAGCTCCACTGGAATTCCATCAGCTCTACTAGCCTTGTTTGTAGTGATGCTTCCTAAGGCCCACTTGACTTCACATTCCAGGATGTCTGGCTCTAGATGAGTGATCACACCATCGTGGTTATCTGGGTCATGAAGCTCTTTTTTGTACAGTTCTTCTGTGTATTCTTGCCACCTCTTCTTATGATCTTCTGCTTCTGTTAGGTCCATACCGTTTCTGTCCTTGAGTGAGTCCATCTTTGCGTGAAATATTCCCTTGGTATCTCTAATTTTCTTGAAGAGATGTCTAGTCTTTCCCATTCTGTTTCTGTGCACTGATCACTGAGGAAGGCTTTCTTAAATCTCTTTGCTATCTTTGGAACTCGCATTCAAATGAGTATATCTTTCCTTTTCTCCTTTGCCTTTAGCTTCTCTTCTCTTCTCAGCTGTGTGTACGGCCTCCTCAGCCATCGTGCCTTTTTGCATGTCTTTTTCTTGGGGATGGTCTTGACCCCTGCTTCCTGTGCACTGTCATGAACCTCCACCCATAGTTCTTCAGACTCTATCAGATCTAATCCCTTGTTTATCATTTCCACTGTATAATTGTAAAGGATTTTGATTTAGGTCACACTTGAATGATCTAGTGGTTTTCCCTACTTTCTTCAAGTCTGAATTTGGCAATACGGAGTTCATGATCTGAGCCCCAGTCAGTTCCTGTCTTGTTTTTGCTGACTGTATAGAGCTTCTCCAATCTTTGGCTGCAAAGAATATAATCATTCTGATTTCGGTGTTGACCATCTGGTGGTGATGTCCACGTGTAGAGTCTTCTATTGTGTTGTTGGAAGCGGGTGTTTGCTATGACTAGTGTGATCTCTTGGCAAAACTCTGTTACCCTTTTGACCTGCTTCATTTTCTACTCCAAGGCCAATTTTCCTGTTACTCCAGGTATCTCTTGACTTCCTACTTTTTCATTCCAGTCCCCTGTCATGAAAAGGACGTCATTTTGGGTGTTAATTCTCGAAGGTCTTGTAGGTCTTCATAGAACTGTTCAGCTTCTTCAGCATTACTGGTTGGGGCATATGTTTGGATTGCTGTGATATGGAATGGTTTGCCTTGGAAATGAGCAGAGATCATTCTGTCGTTTTTGAGATTGCACCCAAGTACTGCATTTTGGACTCTTGTTGACCATGATGGCTACTCCATTTCTTCTAAGGGATCTTGCCCACAGTAGTAGTTATAATGGTCATCTGAGTTAAATTCACCCATTCCAGTCCATCTTAGTTCACTGATGCCTAAAATGTCCATGTTCACTCTTGCTGTCTCCTGTTTGACCACTTCCAATGTGCCTTGATTCACGGCCCTAACATTCCAGCTTCCTAGGCAGTATTGCTCTTTACAGCTTTGGACTTGACTTCCATCACCAGTCACATGCACAGCTGGATACTGTTTTTGCTTTGGCTCTGACTCCTCATTCTTTCTGGAGTTATTTCGCCACTGATCCCCAGTAGCATATTGGGCACCTACCGACCTGGGGAGTTTGTCTTTCAGTGTTCTTTTTGCCTTTTCGTGCTGTTCATGGGGTTATGGGGTTCTCAAGGCAAGAATACTGAAGTGGTTTGCCATTCCCTTCTCCAGTGGACCATGTTTTGTCGAACTGTCCACCATGACTTGTCCATCTTGGGTGGCCCTACACGGCATGGCTCATAGTTGCGTTGAGTTAGACAAGGCTGTTGTCCGTGTGATCAGTTTGGTTAGTTTTCTGTGATTGTACTTACAGAGATTATATTTTGGAGTTGATAACCATGGAAAACCCACAAGAATCTGTTTCGTCTACAACAATCTTAGAGGCTCTTTGGCTTAGCCTCATATCTAGGTTTGAATTCTGGCTCCATCCTCATCTTGGCAGTGGGATCTTAAACACATCACTTTCTGTCCTTTTCCTCATCTCAGAATGGAAAGTAGTATGTGCCCCATCCAGATTTAAAGTGTATACAGAAGATCTGGTAAGTGTAGACAAAGGATCTAGGGCCTGATGTACTAATAGCCACTCAATAAGTGGTAACTCTTATGTTTAAAATTTACTTTCTTTTATTATAAATGTGTATGTTTTAGTAACAGTTCTATTACTGTATGAAGGATTCATAATAACCTAGAGAAAGTTCTGTGATGAAAAACTGACAATATTTTGTTGTGATTTTCAGATTGTAATGGCTTACTAGTTGTTCAGCATGCTTGATTTGGGGCTCCACGGACTGATTTACCCTATGAAAACATAAAAGGGACTGATATATGAACTGGAATGGCAATTTATTAATAAGTCATTAGAAGCACATCCTCTTCTCATAGAAAAAGCTGTCATAGTCGAAGCCTTGCACTCAGGAGGTTGCTTGATGAGTAAGGGTAATTGATTGGGTATTTAGTGCTAGAGCAGCCTTGTACATCATTCTTCACCTGCCACTGGGGTTGTCAGGATCCCCCCTCCCCCAGAGAGTGTTAGGGAGCACTGCCTAATCATCTCTCATGAATTACAGGTTACATAGTTACCTGCTTTTATGTTGCATATTCCTAAAGGAAAAAGCAGAACACTGGGAGGTTTTATTCTGTCATTAGCCTGTCATTTCTGCCTGAGTTTACAACCTCACTTTGGTTGGGCTTATGTAGATGCCTACATTTTTAAAATTTAAACTTTGTATTTAGAAAAGTTTTAAGCATACAGACACCTAAAGAGGTTTGTGTAATTAACCCCAGTGCATCCATCACCCAGCTTCAACAGTGATTAACATGTGGCACACACTTTCATCTATACTGCTGGTCCCTCTTCACATTATTTTCAAGCAAATTCTAGACATGATATACTTTTCCCTATATATAATTTTCCTTAGTATATGAGTACTAAGATATGTATCATTAAGAAATAGGACTATTAGAAATATGTACAATGCCATTATCATACCGAAAACCCCACTAATGATTTCTTAGCATCTAATCAGTGATCAGTTCTCCACCGTTGCCGCCTCAGTCTTTTTTAACCACTGGATTGTTCGTATCAGCCTCCAAGCGTGGTTTACACATTGCATATGGTTGATATGTTTCTTGAGTTTCTTTTACTTTTATTATAGCACCTGCCCTATTCTTGCTGTTTATTTGTTTGCCATCTAGAATTTTCTGCATTCAGGATCTGGCAGGCTATATCCTCATAGTCCATGGGGTCTCAAAAGAATCGGATACGACTTAGTGATTGAACAACAACAGCAATATTAGTCCTCGTAGTGTTCGTTACCTTGTTCTCTGTTCTCCTCTCACTGGTAAACTAGTAGCTAGACCTAGGCTTGATTGGGTTCAGGTCTGAATTTTTCCCCAAGCATATGTTGTAGGGGGCTGTGATTTACTTCCTTTTTGTCTGTCACATTACACCAGAGGAGCATGGCAGTGTCTTGGCTTTAGTCTTTTTGTATATTGACCTTGATCATGAGGCTTAGTATTATTGGCTTGATCCATCCAGCATATTCTTTCAATGAAACCATTTTATTTTAGTTATTTCTAATTTTATTCTCAAGGAGTACCTTGGTGTCAAACATTATGGCCTTCTAATTTGTTCTTCACATGAAGCCAGAGTGATCTTTTAAATATTAATTAGATCACATACTACCATGCTGAGAGGTCTTCAGTAGTGCTTGGTTACTCATGAGCAGTTATATTTCTAACCACGATCTATAAAGAGCTACATAACCTGGGCTATTACTCATGAACAGTTAGATTTCTAACCATGATCTATAAAGAGCTACATAACCTGGGCTTGATCTGTCTTTCTACACCTAATTTTATGCCGTTCTGTCCTTTGAGAGGAAGTATGACGTTGTTCGTAATGTAGGCTCTTGTGTAGACTGCGTGAGTGTGTGATCTTGGGCTGCTCATTTAACTGTTCTGTGCCTTGGTTTCCCCATATTTTAAAGTTGGCGTTTTAAGGGTATATACCAATAGGATCCTAATGGTAAAATAATACATATGAATTACTTAGAACAATGCACATACAATAATAAGTGCCAATGTTAGCTGTTGTTTGTTGCTGGCATTGGTGGTGGTATTTTTTATCACTGTGTTGCAGCCCCTCTGTATTTTTCAGTTTCTAGAACTGCCAAGCTCTTGTCAGCCTCAAGATCTTTGCACGTTGCTTTGATTATCTCTTCCTGTATAACCAGACCACTCAAAATTTAGTGGCCTACAACAATGGTATCATTTACCTAGCTCATGAACTTGCAAGTTGGGCAGGGCTTGGTGAGGATGTCTCACGCCTGCCCTGTGTGGTACTGTTTGGGATGGCTTCGCTGGGGGCTGCAAGATCTTCTTTTAAATGGGTCATGCTTATGGTTGGCAAGATGGTGTTGGCTCTTGACTGAGAACTCAGCCTTGACTGAGCTTCAGCCTTGGTTCTGCAAAAGCTGTTTAGCTTTCCTTGCTTCATGGTGTCCCTTGGTATGGTTTTTTTGTGTTTCTTTGTGCTTCATATTTGTCGAACTTTTTGGGTTTGTGGCTTTAGGGTATCATCCAGTATGTAAATTTTCCAGCTGTAATTTCTTCAAAAAATTTTTTTCCATTTTTCCCATCGTTGAGGATTTCAATTGCTTGTGTGTTAGGCTACTTGAAGTTGTTCCATAATAATTACATCGGTGCTGTATTTTTTGTGCTTTTTTTCTCTGTGCTTCATTTTAAGTAGTTTCTATTTCTGTGCCTTCAAATTAGCTAGTTTTCTTTCCTTCTGCAATGTTTAATTTGCTGTTAATTTCATCCAGTTTATTTTTCATCTCCAGAAAACTGATTTGGGGCTTCTATATATCTTCAAGTCTCTCCTTAACATGCTGTGCTTTCCTCTGCCTTCCTAAATATGTGGAATGTCATTGTAATAACTATCTTAATGTCCTTGTCCACAAGTCCTGTCATCTGTCATTTATGGGTCTGTTTCTGTTGATTGACTTTTCTGCTCTTTTACAGATTTAATTTTCTGAATGTTAGATATTTAGAATATTTGTCTGTTGAGTGCTGAATATTTTTGTATTCTAAATATTCTTGTAGAAGGGCCTAAGGAAAGCAGGATATTTTCTAATATTTATATGGAGATATAGCTTGTATAGTTGTATAATGCTCATCTCAAGAGGGAACGAGGAAGTAGAATATATTTTGTTAGCATGACAGTAGCAAAGATTTACAACTTAGGAGATTTTTAATTGGTCAGTGAGCAATTCAAGAATAAAGAAAAATGAAACGTAAGTTTAGTTTTCATTGTCAGACTCCATTATCTTAGGAAGTGGTGAAGGCTCTTGGGTTTTGGAGGTAGTCTTGGATGCGAATCATAGAGATACCAATACTACCTGTGATGTTTGGCCAGTTATTTAAACTACCCCCTCCTCCAAGTCTTTTTTTAACCAAACTTCTTTTCTCTCTTAGAGTTGTTTTGAGATAGAAAGGAGAATTTATACAGGGTACTTGCATGCAATCGGAATTCAACAAAATGTTACTGATACTTTCTTCCTCTACCTTTTTTTCTACCTTTTAGCTATTTCATTTTGCAACAGTGCTACTTTGAATCACATGCTGGTTTTAAATGGGGATACTATTTTGTTACCCTTGAACAATTACTGTAACTCTTGCTATGAAAAGAGTTATTCTTAAGCTTTAATTTTCATCCAGTTACATGCAGCTGAAGATATTCAGTTGGCAAACAGCTTGCCTAAAATTGCTTTAATAAATTCAAAGTTGCTTCTATTAAGATTTTTATGCTAGTTTTTCAGTAATTCTGTCCTTATTAAGTAAATATATTATTTGAGATGTATGAGGAGAAACTTACTTTTAACTGAATTTAGAATAAATAGATTCTATAAATGGCAGAGGGTTAATAGGTTTTAACTAGATGAAGATTTATATTAGTGTATTAGTTTCCTATGTCTGCTGTAATAAATTACCACAGAGTTGGTATGAAGATAACATACATTTATTCTCCTGCAGTTCTAGATGTCAGAAGTCTGAAGGCAGCCGCACAGGGGTGAAACCAGGTGTCAGCAGGGCTGCGGTCCCTCGGGAAGCTCCACGGGAGAATGGTGTCCTTGCCTCTTCCACCTTCTAGAGCTGCCTTCCTTGCCTTCATGGTTTATGTCCTCTCCTTCATTCCAGAGCCAGCAGGGTAGCATCTTCTTGTCTCCCTGAATCTTCTTTGTCCCATAACCTTCTTCTTTACTTAAATCTCCTTCTGCCACCTTCTTAAGGACACTTATGATTGCATGTAGGGTCCACGAGCATGATACACGGACAGAGGAGCCTAGAGGGCTACAGTCCATGGGGTTGCAAAGAGCTGGACATGACTGAGTGACCAGTGCTAACGCTAGCATAATCCAGAAGAATCTCTCTGTCTCAGGAGTCATCACTCAGTCACAGCTGCAAAATCCCTTTTGCCAACAAGGTAACATTCAGAGGTTCTAGGTATTAAGACCTGGACGTCATTATTCAACCTTCCACAGTCATTTCAAGAAGATACCGAATCCTGTTTTTCAAATGGTTTAATTTTTTTGCCGCCCTAAATTTAAAAGATGTGTCAGTTTACTGAAGTCTTCCATTCATCTCCCATTTTACATTGACTATTTATAATTTCACCTAGTGAACTGTGGTGTTTGTCCTAACTATGTCCACATCACAAAGATTTAGTGGTGATGATTGACAAGAAAAAGATTGTCTGATGTCATATCATTTTCAAAGAATTAATATTTCCTGAAGCAGTTCATACAACCCACTTTATAAACTTACTTTTATGGAGTCGTGTGTGTTAGGGAATTACATTTTTAAAGTGAAAGGAAACATTTTCCTGGAAAAAGTTCATTATCACAGGTGAATTTTTCAGTAAAATGCTGATAGAATTAAATTCTTAAATATTTTTGCCAGAAAGAAACCAAATCAAGATAGGAAAAACAATAAGGAGAAAGCAGAAAGTATTTTTATAAGTGTATGGTTCCTCTTTTATCAAAATATGCATATTATTCCTGTCATATAATCCTTTTCCGAACTGCCCTGTGTAATGAAGCCTAGTCGGTGTCTGAAGAAGATATAAGATACCCTGGAATTAACAACTTCTAGTTTCAAAGATCAATGTTTTCACCTCAGACAGGCTAACACTGTTATTACTATTGGTATTATTATTGTATTTTGTTAAAGAGGTGAAATCCTTGTATCAAAATACGGATCAGAGAGTTAACTTGCAGAAGGAAAGATCAGGAAGTAGGGTAATTGGCATGACTAAAAATAAGTTTTTAGATTGTTCCAAACCATACCGTCATTCCAATGAGTGTTATAATACAATTTGTTCTCAAAATACAAATAAAAGGTAAGTGGAACCAGGGCCCATATATATTGATACATCCTATGGAAACACTTAAGCACGCTTTGGTAGCGCTTAACACGCATAGAAAGCACAGCTGTGTAACTATACTACCCCACTTCTGTCAGCAAAATGCCAGCCCAAGGGCCAGGCAAGAGTCTCATTAGCGCCATGAACTTGGGTTTACCTGACAAAAGGGTTCTTTTCCCATCCAAGGGGTTCGTATAGGATACAATGTGGGCCCTAAGCCAGGCTGAGTTTGTATGCTGGCTCAGCCGTGTATCATCTTGAGAAAATGATACACTCCAACTTGCTCATGTTCAAAAGAAGGTTAATAGTAACTACCTCACAAAGGTTGAGAGGATTAAATAATCAAAAATTTTACCACACATCTGTTTTGTAAGTTTAAGCTTTTGTTTAAGAGTTTAAGAGTAGCATATTTGAATTTCTTAGTTTGAATCATCCAGTATATGGGTTTCTTCTTTTGGCACATTTGGTGGAAATTGTTGTTAATTTGTAGGCTCATTGATTTATAAAAGGGAAACAGCTGAATTATTACATCATTCTGACTGCAAAAGGCTAAAATCTCAACTTTTGAGGGTCACTATCACTTTTTAAAATTCAACAACTAGTGTTTAAGCTATTCAGTTTTTATTATATCCTGTAATATTTCAGTTTTGCAAAATCAGGAACAAGGTAAAGCAGGATGGTTAAAGATAGTTTTGAAAAGAAACAGGAGTAAATACAGCAGACTCCTGACATAAGATCAGTATCAGTGGGAAAGAGAACATGGCTGAGCTTCCGCAGCTGAGTTGTAGTCTTGCTTGGGCATAACAACAAGCAGGCAGGTTTTTCCCTAGCAGTGTCATACGAAATAATGAATATTATAGGGATCCAATTGTTGTTAATCTGCTGAGAGATTCAGGGGAGAACTTTAAATCTTAATCCAGTGAAGGCTTTCTTCTAAGCAATTGTTATAAGCAGAGATTTGCTTTCTGACTGGTTAATAATATAGAGGGGAGGGAAGGTTTAGTCTTGAATAATTTATGATAGTGAGCAGAATTCTTAAATACTTTTGATGTTTTTGCCAAAGTAGAAAATAGTAGAAGAGAATGAATGCATTTCGGATGCTGGGGATAGGAAGCTGTAATTTTTTTAAAGTGTTATGTCTTAGCTTATAAATTCATAGAAAATTTGCATTTTCCTCCATGGTCTAGTCATATTTATTTCTGAAGCAATTTCTTTTTATTATCATGATGTAAAATTGTCATATGATGATGTGCTGTGTTCACATGCTGTTTATAATGCCCTTGCTGTTAATGGCACTGTTTTCTTTTTGAGAAGTAAGACTAACTTGTTTTTCTCAAATGTCTCAAAAGAGCATTTGATTGAGACTCTAGAGCTCTTTTTCACACGGTGAGAGGCTGTTTTTGAGTAGGCAAGATTTAAGAGTAGATTTTACCACTTTGTCCAGAACCCAGGGTATGACATTTATAGACGAATTGAAGATAACTGCTTCCTAAGTGGTCACTGACTAGTTGGCTGAGGCAACCTTAATGGAATTCTGGTATTATCCATTTAGCATAGAATGTCTGCCAAACACAAAGGCTTTAGTAGGATTTATATTTTTCTTTTATCGATTGGTTCAGCTAATGTTTGTACTTATTGTTTAGCCACTAGTCGTGTCTGACTCTTTTGTGACCCCGTGGACTGTAGCCCACCAGGCTCCTCTGTCCATGGGATTTCCCAGGCAAGAATACTGGAGTGAGTTGCTAGTTCCTTCTCCAGGGGATTCTCCTGACCCAGGGATCGAACCCGTGTCTCATGCATTGGCAGGCAGATTCTTTACCACTGAACCACCAGAGAAGCCCCAATCATTGGCTTAATGTTCAGTTAATGCATCATCATCTTCTATGCTGTGTTAGCTGGAGAACCAGTTAGGGAACTGTCCTTAGCCTTAGATGACTGGCTTTCTTAGAGTTGATATTTTACAGGATTTCTTGGGACAAGCTTACTGGTTCACAATTAAAGATGCACAAATAGGTTTAGGTTATCGTTGTGCACGATAACTCTAGGTACTTTTACACACCATAAAGAGAATTCTGAGCAGACCTAGCTGATGGAAAAACATTTACATCAGTGGAAATTTGTGGATGATTTGTAAGAAGTATTCTGTAGGCAAGAGTATCCTCAAATCTGTTGGCTACATGACTCCATTATCACTTTGGCTGTAATACTTTTAACTGTAAACTGTCATTCACTTATTTTAAAAAAAAATTTAAGGCTTCTGTTCAGGAAAGTGCACAACTCTAGAGCTCAGTGCATGTTTACATACGTATTTGTTTATGTAATCACTAAGACAGCATTCCACTAGCTGTGCTTCTTTAAAGCAAGAAAGTACATTGCATTAAAAGTATTTGCTTAAATTTTTCCTAATTATAAACATAGTACATGTTCACATATTGAAAAGTTGTGATAAAAAAATGTCATTTGTAATCCCACCACCAAGTCTAAATGTCTTGATATATAATCATTTATTCATTTATTAAGTATTTTCTGAGTGCCTAATACGTGCCAGGTATTTGAGTTGCTGGGAACACAGCCCTGATAAAAAATGGCAAACTCCTTGCCCTTGAGGAGATAACACTTTAGCTGGGGGAGAGGGATAATAAATAAGAAAATACGTTGCATGTTAGATGGTGATAAATGCTGTGGGGTACAGTGAAGAAGGGGGATGGGGAGTCCTGGGAGAGGAGAGGAAGGGCCACAGTGTTTACACAGAGCAACCAGGAAGGTCTCGCTGAGAAAGGAACACTTGAGTAAGCTCCAGAAGGAGGCAAAGGAAGCTGCTAGATCTGAGGGGAAAGGCTACTTCAGGCAAAGACCCCGACAGAAGAGGTGCTTGGCCTCGTGTAAGAAGCAAGGAGGCCCACTGTGGCTGGAACAAAAACCAGTAAGCTACTGACAGGTTGGAGAGGGAGCAGGCACCTGAGTGGTGCTTCCTCCTGACCTGAGCTGTGATCCCACGGGAGGATCAGCTTGGAAATGGGGCTGCCCACCAGACCGCTGAGTCTAGGGCTTGGGGTCAGGTGGTCGTAATGCAGCCAGGGCGGAGACACACCGATGGAAGGGCGTTAGACCTTGTCAGGACTTTGGCTTCTACTGTGAGATGGGAAGCCACTGGAGGGTTTTGAACAATGACTCATCTGACTTAGGTTTTATTACTTTAAAATTCTACTTATGAAATGTTGTAGAGATACCAAAAAAAGTAGAAAATGGTACAGTCTCCCGTACCACCATTTTCATACCCATTTCAGCTGCCATCTCATTTTGTCTTACTTGGTTTGTCCTGACCTCTCAACCTTTTCCTTTTTTTCCCCTGAAATATTTTAATACTAGCTTGGATTTTTGGAAGGATCACTCTGGTTTATGTATCCAGAGAAGGGAAGGCAGGACAAGGCTAAATATAAGTATATCCTCTATGGATATTTTTTCTATGCATATGTAGTTGACCCTTGAACAACACAGGTTTGAACTGTGAGGGTCCACTTAATGCGTGGATTTTTTTTCACTAAATACGTGCTACAGTACTGCACAATGAAAGGTTGGTTGACTCCACAGATACGGAGGGTCAACTGTAAAGCTGTACTTGAATTTTTGGCTGTCCAGAGAATTCGTGTCCCTAAACCCCGTGTTGTACAAGGTTCAAATGTAGATAAGTTTTTAAAAATTGAATCATACTGTGTCAATGTTATATATAAACTATTTTTATTTACTATACTGGACACCTTATGTCACTGAATATTCAAAAACTTTGTTTTTTAATAGCTACATAGGATTCCATTATATGGTCCATTATATGGACCATGTCCATAGGGTCACAGAGAGTCAACAGAACTGAGCAACTGAACACTTTACACACCATGATTTATTTGATCTTACATCATTGGACGTAATCTTTGCTTATAAACAGCATGGTGATACATCCCTATAGCTAACTCTCTGCATATATATATATATATATATATATACACACACACATATATATATATATATATATATACACACACATTCATAATTATTTCCTTAAGGTAAATTCCTAGAATGGAATTGCTCTGTCAAAGGATATGCACAAAAATTTAAAGCTTCTGACATGCACTGTCAAAGTGTTTTTGGGAAGACTTTACTAATTTATACTCCCACCAGCTGCTTCTGAAAGTATCAAATTTCCCTAAACTCTTGCTGAACTTTTTCATTAAAAAAAAAAAAAAGGTTTCCTGTTTTGACAGGTGAAAAAATGATAACTCGTGGTTTGAATTTGCAGTTCTTCAGTTTCTAGTGAGGTTGACCTTCATTTCCGTTTGCAGTTTAAAAAATATGCTGCTTCATATCATTTCCTAGCTGTGTGACTTTGGAGAAGTCACTTAGGACCTCTGCTTTTGTACTGTGAAATGGGTGTTGTATACCTGCTTCACAGGGTTTTCATGAACATTGAATAAAAACATTTTGTAGATCTAAGTTTTAAAACTTTTTGACCATGACCCACAATTTTTTTAAAAAAGTCCTACTTTCTGACAAATTAATATAAATATGTAGCCAGAATTTCATGAAACAATGCATATACCCTTACCAAGTGTGATATACTCTGATATTTTACGTTTTCAGTCATTTTAAAAATACCCATTAAATTGATCATAACCCTCTGGGTTGTAACCCAGTGTTTTCTCATAAGCTCTGCGTCCATAATGTATGTCAGGTTCTCTTCTGTCTCTAGTGATTATCTCTTGTAGGTAGTCCAGAAGTCAGCTGCCTCTAGTAATTTACCTCCGCTGCTAAGTCGCTTCAGTCGTGTCCGACTCTGTGCGACCCCATAGACAGCAGCCCACCAGGCTCCCCCATCCCTGGGATTCCCCAGGCAAGAACACTGGAGTGGGTTGCCATTTCCTTCTCCAATGCATGAAAGTGAAAAGTGAAAGTGAAGTCGCTCAGTCGCGTCCGACTCTTAGCGACCCCATGGACTGCAGCCCACCAGGCTCCTCTGTCCATGGGATTTTCCAGGCAAGAGTGTTGGAGTGGGGTGCCATTGCCTTCTCCGAATTTACCTCTAGTAAATTAATTTTCAGAAAAGCTAAGTAGTAAACAACCAACCAGCCAAATAAAGCTTATTGTCTTGCTGAATCAAATTTTTGGTCAGTGAAAAGCGAATATATTTGTTTGGGCTTTTGTGATACCGTTACGACTGAACTGTTACACCATTGTTGTGAAATAGATCTTATGCATTTGAGCAAAACATCACATCGTTACAGGGACTGTTATTTGCAAAACCCCAAACTGGGACATAGCATCTGAAAGAATTTTGCCTATAATTTTTGTTACCTGACAAGCTGACAAAAATTGGAAACATAAATCACTTTTCGTTATATTTAATACAGCCTTTTTCAATTGAAAAATAAAATAATACAAAGCTAGAGTGTCCTGAGAGCCTGCGAATGGGCGGCCCCCACGCATACAACACTGGACGCTGCTCATTGGTAGATTTGTAGCTGAACCACTTGAGGACCACTCAGAAAGGAGATAAATCTAATTATTAGCTGTGACTAGAGGAAACTTGATCAGCTGAAAGTGAGAGGCACTTCCAAGCCTAAGGGCTGTTGGAATGAGAATTGCAGAGAGAAATAGAGTGGGTATGGACTGGTGGCACTTACCATCTGGAAAAGACGTATTTGAGGAGTGTAATGTATTTGAGAAGACAACTCTGTTGTTTCTTTGGACCTCTAGTTCAATATTAAACATGTTTTATATGTTAAAATCATTTTTTGATGATAAGCCAGGAAAAATTTTTAGTGACTCCCAAGTTAAAAGTTTGACTAATAAACATTGCTACTCTCCTCCTCACTCCTCCATTTTGAAGTATGTCAGAAACAATTTGGTACAAAAATATAAACATTAAATTTGAATGTCTACTAGAAAATTATTTTGAGTTTTTAGGAATGGGCCACATGTATTAACAAGAATTAAATTCTCATTAACAAGAGGCTGTTTCCTCAGATTTCCCTAGTGTATACTGTGAGTTCTCAGAATATAGCATTGTTTAGTGGAAAGCATCTGGGGAAAAAAGAATGTTTAAAGTCTAGTGTAATTGAAAGTACAGTGCTACCCTTAAATGTAATTGAGTTACCAATATTTTAAAATGCCAAGTATTTTATCTGACATGAATAGGATTTTAAATGGGCAAGTAGGACAGAGATGATGTCACTTGGAAGTTATTTAATAAATAGCAAGGTTCTTTGAGTACTGAAGCTGTTGCTTAAATATGTAGATTGAGTGGGTTTATTTGCTCTTTCCTATGAATTTGAACATATACTTTTGATCTTTTAAATGTAGCTACTGGTTGAAGTGCCCAAGGAAAATAAGTACTATAATCTCTTAATAACTAGTGCTGTGGCTTAAGGGCTGAGATTGATTAAAAACAAAACCTCTTAAAATGATAGTGGTGTATGAGTATAAAACAATGTTGTTACTGTTGAAGTATAATTTTATAATTTAGTAATCTTAAACTCTTAATTGAAAATGTTACTTTATTTGATTATAGTTTCTTTAGATATGCTAATTAAATCAAATACTTGATGTCATGATGCACAATTTTTATGATAACAGTGATTTTCTTAAAAAATCTTTTATTTGAATGTGTACTTAACCAGTTCAAAGACCAAGGAATTCAGATCATACACTTAAAAAAAAAAATTCTTCCCGAAAAGCCATTTTGTAGTCATTGGTGTCACATTTTAAGTCAGTATACTTATGTTATAGCAATGTCCTTTACAATTTTGTATTTGCTGTGTAGTAAACTTGGAAGTTTAAAAAAACACGTGAAAGTGAAATCACTCAGTCGTGTCCGACTCTTTGCGACCCCGTGGACTGTAGCCTACCAGGCTCCTCTGTCCATGGGATTCTCCAGGCACGAATACTGGAGTGGGTTGCCATCTCCTTCTCCAGGGGATCTTCCCGACCGAGGGATCGAACCCAGGTCTTCCTCACTGCAGGCAGACGCTTTAGCTTTACCATCTGCCGGCCTTGTTTCGGGTGCATCACTAGATGGCGCTGTTGTGGTGCAACTGTGTGCAGGCAGCTGTTAGAATACCTTTGCTTTACTTCAGAGTAAGTCTGTGGCGTTTGTTTTTAAAGAAAATTAAAAATGGATAAGTAATCACCTGCTACATAACATGATAATAGAAACACATAGTTGGTACTATGCAGTCATTACCTTTGAGCAGCGTCAACATAGCTCTTTTAGTCAATAAGATTTCTCTTAGAGGCATTGTGTTGTGGGAAGTAGAACTGGGTGGCGGGGTTGGGGAGGGTTTAAACCAATTACCTGATAACCCAGTGGAATTACAGTTTGTATTATTAACTAGTATAGGACAGTGCTTCTGAGGAAATTCCAGTGCTTGATCTCCAGCTTGTCTGAAGACATACTGTGCTGAAACTCAATTCTTCAGGCATTACATTTGAAGTTAAATAGTCATTAGCATCCAACGATTCCTTGCCCATATCCTTTTGGCCTTAGTAAGTATTGTACAGCTTTTCCTTCCATTTCAAATTCCAAACATCAAGCTAAAGATGGAATGTTCTTTGTCTTACTTCCGGTGTATTTACTTCCAATGAATGAGGGAAGTGGACATTCCTTCAACATTTCCAGACCCATAGTCAGGCACGTTTGGATTTCTGCTCCTCTCCTACCCTTCCTTTATTCTCTTTATGAATAACAAGAATGCTTTCATACATGAAGCTAAGAACTGTCACTTATTCTGTGATTCTTCAGCAGTCTTCAACAGCGATCCCTTAGTGTTGTTAACTGAGACGTAAGTGCAGCTTCTTCCACTGTGCCACTTAAGAAGTCTTTTAGTCCGGTACGTTACAAGTTTTAAAAGTTAAATCGTACTTAAAAGTTTGCAAAGATGAGTACTAGTTTCCCTTCTCATCTCTTCCTTCATCCCCATGGGCAGCTGCTTTTACAAATTCTGATCTTTTATTTCTCTTGGTCGTGGCCTATGTAACTCTACTATGCTGTTATACTGCTATTTCTTGATTAAAAGATTTCGATATTAAATCCTTATAGCAGAAAGTCAATTAATAATGAACTTTTATGATTTCCATATTTCTCCCACCCATCTCAGTCAGTCCTATACATTTTTCCCTTGATTACCTCTACAGTATTAAATGGGGCCCTAAAAATGTAATTGTGTGTACTGTGGGTCTGTGTTGCAAAGTTAATGAATGACCAGTGTGTAGCTAGACAGCCAGGAGAGCTGGAAGACCACCAGTCACATTTTATGGGAGAGTATGTTGCTTCAGAGTTTACTATATGTAAACCTCTTTCTTAATTACCATTTGTGTAATTTTTTAAATGACAATTGCCTGGAATAACTAGGAAGCTTGTTTTATCACATAAAAAGCATGGAGGCTGATTCATTGAGTCAATGACATAATCAAGGAACCATATTCTTGGTTTTTCCGTCTACTGTACTCCACAATGTTGGCTTTCTTCTCAGGTTAGCTGCCCTCAGGCTTCCGGGTGGCACTCATGGTAAAGAGCCCACCTGCCAGTGCAGGAAACACAAGAGGCGTGAGTTCGATCCCTGGGTCGGGAAGATCCCCTGGAGAAGGAAATGGCAACCCACTCCAGTACTCTTGCCTGGAGAATCCCATGGACGGAGGAGCCTGGCGGGCTACAACCCTCGGGGTCATAAAGAGTCAGACACTACTGAGCGACTTAGCACAGCACTAGCTGCCCTCAAGGTCCTAAAATGACTCTTCAAGGCTGCACGTCACTGCAAATGCAATATTATTCAAGAGAACATCCCTTCTGATGTGTCTGTCTTTTTGTGGGTATACCCAGAAGCTTCCAGCAAACTCTCCCTGGTTACCTCATTATCCAGAACTACTTCAGAGGTTTATTCCTAAGCAGACTTCTGGCAAGGAGGATGGAATTGCATTGATAATCTTAGTGAAGCTCACAGACGTGTGGAGGAGGGTAGGAAACACCATCTGAGGTGTGCTAGGAAGAAGCCAGGAGGAACAGTTGGTGGATAGTTAGCCCGCAGTGTCTGTAACGTCAAACTCTTCATGGAAGGTATCATCTACCTTGTTTCTTATATCTCTGCCAGGCTACTTTCTTTTGGAAAATTAAGTAGAAAGTCTGGGAATTGTTTGAAATCATAACTTTCTTTATGCCCACTTTGCTACAATATGTAATTGTACTTACATTTCTGAAAAGGATATTTGTAAGCTAGGTATTAAAAGAAGACTAGGAAATGTATAATTACTCTCTATTCCCTTGAGCTTGGTTGTATTTATTGGACCCATACTTTTACACTTCCTTAGAACAAAAGTCCATTGGGCAATCACTTAATATTTGCAATAGTATAAACTTCAGTAGTAATTTTTTAAAAAATCATCATTGATTTTTCTTTTCAACTAAAGCTATCCAAATGACAAGTGTTAGCTTTTTGTTTTAGTCCTAGATCTAGAGCTTTTATTTCTCTTGGTAAATAGTTTTTTTGTTTTGCTTCAGTTTTTCCATGATCTTCCTTGCTTATCATACAGATAGATGCCTGAGAGTTAAATGCAATAATTGTTTATGTTAATTTTTATTAGTTTAAATAAACTTTATTTCTGAAAATTCTGATTTTACTGCATTTTCCTCAGGGCCATCTAGTCTTTACCTTCCCCTAGTTTTCTACATCCATATCAAATTGTAGAGTTCATTCCTGTATGTAGTACTTTACAGAATTTTAGCCCATGATTACGACATTCAGAATTCTTTTTTTAAGCTTTTTATTTACCTGTTCTTGGCTGTGCTGGGTCGTCTTTGCTCTGCGAGCTTTTCTCCAGTTGTGGCTGCACTGGGAGGGCTTCTCACCGCCATGGGTTCTCTTGTCGCAGATCGCAGGCTCTAGGCCCGCGGGCTTCAGGAACTGCAGCGCACAAGCTCAGTAGTTGTGGCTCCTGGACTCTAGAGCACAGGCTCAAGAGCTGTGGTGCGTGGATTGGCTGCTCCACAGCCTGTGCGATCCTCCCCAACCAGATATCAAGCTCATGTCTCCTGCATTGGCAGGCAGATTCTTTACCCCTGAGCCATCAGGGAAGCCCAGGATCTCCAGAATTATATAATTAATATTATGCCAACTTTTAGAATTATTTTATGAACCTTCTAGAAAATACTCAAGTAATCTCTTTTAACGGGTCGTGAACTATTGATGGAAGAAATTACGCAGTAGATGAGTCTCTTAAGATTAAAATGTGTGTGTGTCTCTCTTTGTGTCTGTGTTTAGTTTTGTTTCTCTAAGCTCATTTAAAGCATTCCCTGCCAAAACCTATTTGCTTTTAAAGTTGATTTTTAGATTAATATTTAATTTCTTAGGAGAGTTACTCTGTGGTGTTTATATCTGTTTAACAAATCATACTGTAGTAAAGACTAAAGGCCTCGATTTTGTGTTACGCTATATATATGTATTCTGGTAACAGTAATGTCAATAAAGATGGTAGAATATATAAATTGGCTTTCAGTGAGATGTATTTACCCCAAAATTTATCTTTCCATTCTCATATTGTAGTTGTAAATCTAAGTCCTATGAGATGTTACTGTGTTCCATGAAGAATTCTGGGGTTAGATCTTTTTGCTGCATGCTGGGTTGATTATTCAGGGTTAAGTGGATTTCTTTACTGCAGGACTTCTCAGAACTTTATATTAACATGCTTTATAAATGTTTCCGAGTGGGACACACACAATGTTTGCAGTACCTATTTAAACATGGAACACTCAGTTCTAGGACTTTTGTTCCATAGACCATACTTTGGAAAATGCTGGTATTTGATGCAGTTGGTTTTGTGTGAATTGCTATTAAGGAAATAGTGTGTCTAACCTTTATTTACGAGTGCCATCCAGTTTATTTGAAAAAGTATTACCACTTGAACACTTGGGATAATCTGTGTCAAATGCTTTTCAGATGCTCTAAGAGATAAGAGCTTTGAAATTTCAGGTAGAGCTTCTCTACTGCTGTCTGCAGCTTTTCTCTAAAATGAAATTTATCCACGTGCTTAATACTGATATGTATCTTAAATAGACTAGTGATAATCTCTCAATGATTCTCAAAACTTTTCTCTCCAGCCTGGTTTTCTCTGTTGAGCCCGAAAGTAACATTTTAAGTTCCCTTCCTGATAGTTTTACATGCAAACCCTGTACGCGTTTGAACTTGGTCAAAACTGAGAGCTCCTTTCCCTCATCAACCAACCCCCAGTTCCTGACTATTTTCTGTTTACCCTCCTGACTAGTGGCAGTGTTTTCTTTTCAGTTACCCAGACCAGAAACCCAGGAGACAATTTCTTAACCTTGGCACTGTTGACATTTTTGGCTGGATAGTTTTTTGTTGTAGGGGGCTGTCCTGTGCATTATAAATATTTAGCAACATCCCTGGCTTCTTCCCATTAGAAGCCAGTAGCAGTCTTCCTCAGCTGTAACTAAAATGTCTCCAGACTTTGAGAAATGTCCCCTGAGAGACAGCTCACCCCAGTTTGATGAACCACTGCCCTACTTCCAAACTGTTACTTAATCATACTGTTTCTACTTTCTTAACTTACCTTTAATCCTTTTTCATGTTTTCATACCACTCCCTAACCTCCTATCCTTTTTATTATTTTTTTTTTAATACTTGGGATCCTTTGTAAGGTTCTGACTAGCATCCCTATGTCCAATGTTCAGTTCAGTTCAGTAGTTCAGTCCTGTCTGACTCTTTGCGAACCCATGGACTGCAGCATTCCAGGTCTCCCTGTCCATCACCAACTCCCGGAGATTACTCAGACTCGTGTCCATTGAGTTGGTGATGCCATCCAACCATCTCATCCTCTGTTGTCCCATTTTCCTCCTGCCCTCAATCTTTCCAAACATCAGGATCTTGTCAAATGAGTCAGTTCTTCAAATCAAGTATTGAAGTTTCATCTTCAGCAGTAGTCCTTCCAATATTCAGGACTGATTTCCTTTAGGATGGACTGGTTGGATCTCCTTGCAGTCCAAGGGACTCTCAAGAGTCTTCTCCAAGACCACAGTTCAACAGCATCAATTCTTTGGCGATCAGCTTTCTTTATAGTCCAACTCTCAAATCCATACATGACTACTAGAAAAACCGTAGCTTTGACTGGATGGACCTTGGTAGGCAACGTAATGTCTCTGCTTTTTAATGAGCTGTCTAGGTTGGTCATAGTTTTTTATCCAAGGAGCAGGTGTCTTTTAATTTCATGGCTGCAGTCACCATCTGCAGTGATTTTGGAGGCCCCCCCAAAAGAAAGTCTGTCACTATTTCCATTGCTTCCCCATCTATTTGCCATGAAGTGATGGGACCAGATGCCATGATCTTAGTTTTCTGAATGCTGAGTTTTAAGTCAACTTTTTCACTCTCTTCTTTCATCAAGAGGCTCTTTAGTTCTTCTTCACTTTCTGCCATAAGGGTGGTGTCATCTGCATATCTGAGGTATTTCTCTCAGCAATCTTGATTCCATCTTGTGCTTCATCCAGCCTGGCATTTCGCATGATGTACTCTGCATATAAGTTAAATAAGCAGGGTGTCAATATACAACTTTGATGTATTCCTTTCCTGATTTGCAACCAGTCTGTTGTTCCATGTCCAGTTCTAACTGTTGCTTCCTGACCTGCATACAGATTTCTGAGGAGGCAGGTCAGGTGGTCTGGTATTCCCATCTCTTGAAGAATTTTCCACAGTTTGTTGTGATCCACACAATCACAGGCTTTGGCATAGTCAATAAAGCAGAAGTAAATGTTTTTCTGGAACTCTCTTGCTTTTTGGATGATCCAACAGATGTTGGCAATTTAATGTCTGGTTCCTCTGCCTTTTCTAAATCCAACTTGAACATCTGGAAGTTCACAGTTCACGTACTGTTGAAGTCTGGCTTGGAGAATTTTGAGCATTACTTTGCTAGTGTGTGAGATGAGTGCAATTGTGCAGTAGTTTGAGCATTCTTTGGCATTGCCTTTCTTAGGGATTGGAATGAAAACTGACCTTTTCCAGTCCTGTGGCCACTGCTGAGTTTTCCAAATTTGCTGGCATCTTGAGTACAGCACTTTCACAGCATCATCTTTCAGGATTTGAAATAGCTCCACTGGAAGTCCATCACCTCCACTAGCTTTGTTCGTAGTGATGCTTCCTAAGGCCCACTTGACTTCACATTACAGGATGTCTGGCTCTAGGTAAGTGATCACACCATTGTGATTATCTGGGTCGTGAAGATCTTTTTTGTATAGTTCTTCCGTGTATTCTTGCCACTCTTCTTAATATCTTCTGTTTCTGCCAACCCACTGTCGTCAGTGCTACTGAATTTACTGTTCTAAAATGCAAAGCTGTTCCCTATTTACATGTCTCAGTAGTTCCCAGCAGGTACTCTCATGAACTGACTTCTCTATCTGTAGCCTCATTCTTCAAAGTTACTCACACTCACTGAGGGTCATGCTACACAAGCTGAGATACTGTGCCATGCTTTCAGGCTCTTCTTAGGCATCAGCTTCTCCATAGTAGCCCTTACCCACTTACTCTCAGAGTCTCTATCATGCTGAAGAGTATTTTATTTGTTTAACATATCTGTCTTCCCACACCAGGTTGAACATGTCAAAGGCAAATACCATCTCTCTCTCTATTTTATGCATGTAGTAGATATTCAGTAAAAGTGTGTATCACCTATTTGTATGCCCTGATACATGTGGTATCATTCTCATTACTTCTTGAAATTCTCTTCACTGTTTATCAGCTATAAATTTATTTTCCTAGTCTTTATCATCCAGATAATGATGGCTAGACTTTTGACCACAGAAATCTTGAACTATAACTTTCTTTAAGAAATCAGAGAATTGAAGAAAGCAGTGTGTTTAGTTGATGTCAGATGTCATTTGCTTGTAAAAATAGCTAGTTTACCCTAAGGGCTTTTATTCAGAATGGGATTAAATTGAGTGGAATAATTGTGCAGATTAATTGCACTGTGTGAATTAATATAGTGTGAAAGTATTTATTGGACTCAAACTGCATTTCCACTGAATAAGGATTTGATGGTTAGTCATATAAGGCTTGCAAAAGCAATATCATCGTCTTAACTGTTTTGCTTTTTTGGAAAATATATGTATTAGAAAACATGCTTATATCAGCCTACACTATCTAGAAATTATACCCCTAAAAGAATTATAAGTCAGTAAGAACAAGTGGCCTATTTCTCTTCTTTATGTGTCTTAATAAATAGAATTCTGTGTGAATGTATTTCTCTATGAGTCAAAACTAGTAGCATTCTCTAAACTTTAATTACAAGATGAGAAAAGAAAATCAGAGGTTGCAGGACTTCTGGACGACAACCCAAATGTAGCACAAGCCTTGCTGTGAAAGTCAGAGATTTTGCGGATGGGGAAGGGAGTAAGTAAGACCTGCTCCTAGTTTGGAAGACTTCAGCTGGTGTAGTGCATTTCCAGATCATTCAGAATTATTTCTCAAATGAACCTGTGTATAATGGCAGTTTGCTTCCTTTTTTTAGGGAGAGGCATAAAATGTATCACTCACTTCCTTTCAGAAGTGATTCTTTCATGAGAACAGTTGTTATAGAGGTTTCCAGAAATAAAACTGGGAAGAGCCTGGCTACATACAGGAAAGGTACCTCCCTTTCATAACAGCTCTCTAGGGCTAAAGTAAATCACAGGAGGCATATGTAACACCCAGCCCATTATTACTAATCCGAAGAGGCATTTTGCCAAAGACCAAAATTTGCCTTGCCTGTTTTCTAATTTCACTGTTTTCCACACTCTTTTTTCACGTCTTTAAATTTAAAATTGGATTTTTTAAAAAAAATTCTTTAAAATGAAAAAATTTAAACATACTTAATTTTAACTTTACATAGTACCAGTTAAAATTCTCCTTAGGACGTTAAGCTCTTTTAGGAAAGAAAAGTGTTATGTAAATGAAAGAAACAGTTGGACTCCCCCAAAATTTTGGTCAATGCTTGTTACAAGAGAATTTTTACTGAGAACTTGGAAAATTTTGCTTTATAATGGTTCTATTACATGCAGATTTTTTTTATGCTTGTTTTTCCAGACTGTAAAAGAAATCTGTAATGATCATATTTTGAATATATATTTTTGAATAGTTTTGGTTCTTGAAATTATAATTATAAAACCTCTATTTAAGGCCTTACTTGATCTAGGTAAAAGATAGTGTGATGATGGATTACTTTGTTTTCCTTGTATTTTTCAGTGTAGTAGAGATTATATTGAGTGTAAACTTTCCCAGTAAATTCCTCCCTGGAATTAGGTAATTTTAAATGGGTAAAAACTTTTAGCTTAGTGACAGCCACATATAAGATACTCGTAATTAATAGCCCATCATCAGTTCTGTTTGTAGTGGTTTTGTTCTACAAAGGCACCACAAACACTGAATTAGTGATATTGAGCCATCGTCCTGAGGGAGACACAGGGTTAGGTTCCTGTGAACCTCAGATCACATTTTCATCAGCCAATCAATAGCCTTGTTTGATTATGTTTCTTTTTTTTTAAATTTTACTTTAATGATTATGTTTCTATTTAAAGATACCCTATTTAACATATATTATTGATTCGTTACCATTAACCCGTGGCCAAAAGCACTCATGCCTGAACAAAGCTTATATAACATTTTTTCTCCATGAGGCACATCACAATCTGCCTGTACCTAAGAACAGACAGCACTCAGCACTGTGCTTGGGGGCCATTTGAAACAGCGCAAGTACCAACAGAAAGCACAAAGATGCAGACTCCATGGTGCTGAATAGGTTGCAGAAAGGATACTTGTTTATAGTATGAGAGCTGAAACAAGAAGGCTGAGTATTGCCTTGATCAGCCTCAGGAGGAGCATGTGAGGTCACTGGAAAAGACCAAGAAACTACCACAAGTAAGGATTTTGTGGTTGCAGATGCACTCTATGGAGCAGGCAAAATCTTGGATACAGAATCTTCAAATAATAAGGATTGACTGTAATTGTTTTAAAGAAGTGTATGGTTGCACACTTCCAGAGTATTCAGATCTAAAGGAAAGTTTCTTATATTTTCAAGGATGTGGGAGTTTTTGGTTAAGAGGAATCACCCTCACAGCTTTCATGTTCTCTTGTCCAGTGGAATCAAATTGGCTGCTTTCAGCCTGTCATTTTGTTTTCTCCCCTGCAGGGAACAACCCATCTTCAGCACTCGAGCTCATGTCTTCCAGATCGACCCAAACACAAAGAAGAACTGGGTGCCCACCAGCAAGCATGCGGTTACTGTGTCTTATTTTTATGACAGCACAAGAAACGTGTATAGGATAATCAGTTTAGACGGCTCAAAGGTAAGTTCCATTTACTTTAAATAACCTTGCTGTTTTGCTTTATACAGTATTCACTTTAGTTTTATTCAGAAGATTTTTATCTACAGTAAGATGAAATATTTTCTTTTCAGTTTTTAAAACCTATCTTTTAAAAAACAAAATCAATCAATTTTAGGGTAGCGACTTTTTCATCCACTAAATTACTTTGATTAACTGCCTTATATATATATATTGAGTTGAGGGCCTCCCCCGTGGCTCAGTGGTAAGGAATCCACCCGCAGTGCAAGAGACGCAGGCAACATGAGTTTGATCCCTCCCTGGTCAGGAAAATCCCCTGGAGGAGGAAATGGCAATCCTCTCCAGTATTCTTGCTGGGAAATCCTATAGACAGAGGAGCCCGGTGGGCTACAGTCCCTGGGGTTGCAAAGAGTCAGACACGACTGGGCACTCACGCATGCATGCAGGTATATATTGAGTTACATGCTAAAATATTCTACAAATTTGATTTCAGTATATTTGATAAGTACTCATTGCATATCTGTTCTGTTGGGCACTGTGCTAAGTGCTTGGAATAGATATAGTTTCTATTCTTGAGCATGTAATCTTATGAGGAAGTAGACTTCTTTTTAGATATACTTACATAATCTAATGGCAGTTCAGAATTCCTCAATCAGAGGAAGTCTTTCCATATTAAATTCAGTATTCAACAATAAAGTCAACATCTATTATTCAGAAGAGAAATGTATGGACAAGACCTCTTTTTATTTTTTAGGAGAGGCAGATAGTAAAATGTTTAAGAGCATGGACTGCCTGGGTTTGTATCTCAAATCTACCACCCACTAAGTTTTTGATTTGGGACAAATTGTGTGTTAACTTCTCTCCGTTTCATTGTTTTCACTGCAATAGTGGTTGTAAGGATTGAGTTAGTATCTGCAAAGCACCTGGTTAGCTCAGTGCCTGATGGATAGTATACCCTTCAAAAAGGGAGAAATTCCATTTTTTTCCTCAGTGAATTTTGAATAATACATGTAGATAAATACCAGACACAATTCCTGGATATTGTCTGTAAAAGATGAGGCCTCCATCAAGCTTTCTTAATGCCATGAGTCTCTTCTCCTTCAAGCTTTCCTGATGTCATAAGACCTTTCCATTCCTAGGAAATTTTTGCAGTGCAGTGTAGAGTTAAGACCACAGAATCTGGAGCAGGAACATCTGGTTTGAATATTTCCTTTAATACTTCCTAACCATGTGACCTAGAACAAGGTATTTAGTGTCTTCATGTCTCAGTTTTCTCATCTGTAAGAAAAGAATTAATATAAAAAAAACTACATCATTACACCATAGGATTATTGTAAAGATTGAATAAATTAATTTAGGCAAAGACACTTAATGTATATATAGTAATCACTATACAAACATTGCTATTGTTATTATGAGTTTTATTAGGCTTTTAATTACATGTTGTGTAGTGGTTTGAGGGAATACAAGATAGTTTAATTTAATGCTCAGCTTTTCAGTCTGTTTTGTCTGTGTGCTCATCCCTCATCTCCTTAACTGGGTTATAGGACCTCAGGGGCTGTTTGCACTTTGTCTTGTACGTAAGTAACTAACATGTATTTATTTGAATAATTGGTCCTCTTTTCATTTTTACTCAGGATTTATAGGACTTGGGAAATAGCAGCAATTAATTTCTGTGAAGTTTTCTTTAATGAATAATTCTGCAACATTTTGTAACTGTTTAGTGAAATTAACAGATATTAATTATTATAATCTCAGATCCTAGAATGTTAAAGCTTTCTTTTCCCTGACTTGAACCTTCAGTTCTATGTTACTCGTATTTGTCTCTTGGCCCAAACAACAGATGAGATGTGGTTATTAGAGAGGGCAGTTAAATGGTATATAAAAGTATAGTAGGCCCATGTCCATTGTGATTAAATAATCCTCGTGTTTTTCTTTCTGCAGCAGTATGAACTATTGCTTCTGTCATTTCCATTTTTGAATGTACTTTGCAGCTTGTAATTATGAGGCTCTTATATAACTCAGTGAAAAAGGATTTTTTTTTGGTTTGTTTCATTTAACAAAATCTACCTGCTAGACCAGAGTTATGTTTTCTATCACATTTTCCATTATCAGTTATTTTTTAAACTGATGCTATTAACAAAACAATAGAATGAGAAAGGCTAGAGATCGCTTCAAGACATTTAGAGATACCAAGGGAACATTTCATGCAAAGATGGGCACAGAAATGGTATGGACCTAACAGAAGCAGAAGATATTAAGAAGAGGTGGCAAGAATGCACAGAACTATACAAAAAAAGATCATCACAACCCAGATAATCATGATGGTGTGATCACTTACCTAGAGCCAGACATCCTGGAATGCGAAGTTAAGTGGGCCTTAGGAAGCATCACTACGAACAAAGCTAGTGGAGGTGATGGAATTCCAGTAGAGCTATTTCAAATCCTAAAAGATGATGTTGTGAAAGTGCTGCACTCAAGATGCCAGCAAATTTGGAAAACTCAGCAGTGGCCACAGGACTGGAAAAGATCAGTTTTCATTCCAATCCCTAAGAAAGGCAATACCAAATAATTGTCAAACTATTGCACAATTGCACTCATCTCACACACTAGCAAAGTAATGCTCAAAATTCTCCAAGCCAGACTTCAACAGTACATGAACTGTGAACTTCCAGATGTTCAAGTTGGATTTAGAAAAGGCAGAGGAACCAGACATTAAATTGCCAATATCCGCTGGATCATCGAAAAAGCAAGAGAGTTCCAGAAAAACATCTACTTCTGCTTTATTGACTATGCCAAAGTCTTTGACTGTGTGGATCACAACAAACTGTGGAAAATTCTTCAAGAGATGGGAATACCAGACCACCTGACCTGCCTCCTCAGAAATCTGTATGCAGGTCAGGAAGCAACAGTTAGAACTGGACATGGAACAACAGACTAGTTGCAAATCGGGAAAGGAATACATCAAGGTTGTATATTGTCACCCTGCTTTTTTAACTTATATGCAGAGTACATCATGTGAAATGCCAGGCTGGATGAAGCACAAGATGGAATCAAGATTGCTGGGAGAAATATCAATAACCTCAGATATGCAGATGACACCACCCTTATGGTAGAAAGTGAAGAAGAACTGTTGATGAAAGAGGAGAATGAAAAAGTTGACATAAAACTCAACATTCAGAAAACTAATATCATGGCATCTGGTCCCATCACTTCATGGCAAATAGATGGGGAAGCAATGGAAATAGTGACAGACTTTATTTTGGGGGGCTCCAAAATATCTGCAGATTGTGATTACAGCCATCAAATTAAGACACCTGCTCCTTGGATAAAAAGCTATGACCAACCTAGACAGCTTATTAAAAAGCAGAGACATTACATTGCCTACCAAGGTCCGTTCAGTCAAAGCTATGGTTTTTCCAGTAGTCAGGTATGGATGTGAAAGTTGGACTCTAAAGAAAGCTGATTGCCAAAGAATTGATGGTTTTGAACTGTAATGTTGGAGAAGACTCTTGAGAGTCCCTTGGACTGCAAGGAGATCCAACCAGTCCATCCTAAAGGAAATCAGTCCTGAATATTCATTGGAAGGACTGATGCTGAAGCTGCAACTCCAATACTTTGGCCACCTGATGTGAAGAACTGACTCATTTGACAAGATCCTGTTGTTGGGAAAGATTGAGGGCAGGAGGAGAAGGGGATGACAGAGGATGAGATGGTTGGATGGCATCACCAACTCAATGGACATGAGTCTGAGTGATCTCTGGGAGTTGGTGATGGACAGGGAGGCCTGGAGTGCTGCTGTCCATGGGTTCCCAAAGAGTCTGACACGACTGAGTGACTGAACTGATTTGAACTCAATTGAACTACTACAGTTCCCCATAGAAGTAGTTTTTTGGTTAAGCACTGGTAGTTTATTTGACGTAGCTAAACGAATGAGTTTCTTCTTTCTACCCTCTCTTCTGTTTCTGCACAACACAATGAGGTGCTCCTGTTTAGAGAATGTCCATTGGTTTCTCACTTAGGGCCTTTACTGTGCATGTGAAATTTGCTCAAAGGTTTTCTAATCCTGCTGCAGACATCGGCATGGCCAGGGGCCAGGATCAGGGCACTATCAGTAAGGACCCAGCATTTCTACTACTCTTCCTTGAAAAAAAGAACTATGGGTTTGAGAGACATAGGTATTAATTTTAAAAATCCAAATTTTTAAAAAGTGGATTTATAATAGCATTCTATTCTAAGAATTCTAATAAATTATTTTAAATGCAGAATCATCTATTATTTTAGAATTTTCTTCACTGATTAAAGAATCCCAAAACAAGTCATATGCAGGCAAGGAAAGATTCAGATAGCAGATTAAAATGGAGCTCTTAAACATAAAAGCAGAAAGAAGTTAATTTGAAATAGCAAAAAATAGGTCAGTAACCAGCAGCAGCAGTGTAAAGAACCCTCCTGCCAATGCAGAAGGTACAGGTTCGATCCCTGGGTTGGGAAGATCCCTTGGAAAAGGAAATGGCAACCCACTCCAGTATTCTTCCCTGGATAATCCCATGGACAGAGGAACCTGAAGGGCTACAGTCCATGGGGTCAAAGAAGAGTTTAGACTTAGCGACTAAACAACAAGTCAGCAGCACACGGGTCACATCCCTTACACGCTTTATAAATCCTGTGGTTGCCTCACTGTGTGAGAGTTATAAGGATCAGCTGTAAGATACCCATGTGTATCCTTGGAAACACTCAGATCTCAGTTGACAAGTACCTCCCTCGGCGAACCCTCAGGGACCACCAAATCTAGCCTTGGTCTTCCTGTCTCTCGGTCTTTGTCCAATCCTGGTCTGTGGTCTTCTCAGCACTTACTACTCTCTGAAATCTCGTTGCTCAGCCACTGGTTTGCTTATTCATCAGCCAACTCTTCTTGCTCTAGAATGTAATGCATAATTATGTTGCTTCTTACTGTTGGATCTCAAGTTCCTAGAATTGTGCTAGGCATTTAATAGAACACACACAAAAAGTTGCATATTCAAAGGATTCCTTACTATTAGTATATTCTTTCCCACTTTGATGACAACCCTGCACGTTATGCCCTTTGTGACCAAGTGGCTCAGACAATAAAGAATCCGCTTACAATGCAAGAGACCTGGGTTCGATCCCTGGGTTGGGAAGATCCCCGGCAGAAGGGAACGGCAACCCACTCCAGTGCTCTGGCCTGGAGAATCCCATGGACAGAGGAGCCTGGGGGGCTACAGTCCACGGGGTCGCAAAGAGTCAGACATGACTGAGTGACTAACGCCACATGTTAGAGCAATTGTTAGCTACATTTTATAGGCTCTAGAATGACATGCTAGGAAAAACAGCTTTTGAACCAAAGGGTGAGGTAATATATTAGTATATAAATTTTGTCAGAGGTAAAAACGCTTACTGAGAAGAAGGGCTTTCACGTAGTAACAGATAACATGACTGCTGTGTGAGAGAAAGCAAGGCACTATGCTCGTACTGTCTACTTTAGTAGGGCCAGTATCAGGCACTCATTATAACTTCATCAGTACCTCATAGTGAATAAATACTTACATTTTTACTGTTCATGTGGTATACAGATAGCTATGTTCTGAAAATGCTTCATTTTTATTCAGAATTTAATAGTTCACCAGGTAACTGCTTATGCATTTGATAACGTATCTGTTTTATTACTACTGAGATCACTTTGTAATCTGAATCTCAATTACAAAGTCATTAGACTTCTTAACTAAAACTGATTCTACACTTCAGAAGTACTGGCAGGAGGACTGAATGAACTTTACTGTGGTCAAGGACAGTTGAAATTCATTAAAGTGATCAGCAAGGTTAATATTTAATAAAATATTCCTAATTTTCTAGCCTGCCAGACTCTTCTGTCCATGAAATTCTCCAGGCAAGAACACTGGAGTGGGTTGCTATTCCCTTCTCTAGGGGATCTTCCAACCCAGGGATCAAACCTGGGTCTCCTGCATTGCAGGCAGATTCTTTACCGTCTGAACCAACAGGGAAGCCCAATACTAGTTTTCTAAGGAACTATATTATAATAAAAAAATGATAGTGATTCTCATTAACATGATTTTATACCACTTTATACATCAACAAAGTAAAGTGTATATTTAAGGGTTTCTTTTTCTCTTGAGTAGAGGAAAACTTAGTAAATGATTGAAAATCTTTTCTGTATCACAGTATATTTCAGGTAAGTTAGCTTTAAGAAAATTCTTGATGGATTTTTAGAAAATAGTTTTCAAAGAGAAAATTTGGTGTCTTCATTTTTGTAAGACACTTTGGGGAGGGAGACTTTACTTTTAAATAAGCAACTGCTAAAACCTACTTGCTTCCAGTGAACATCACCCAGAATTCATAGGTAGTAATCCTAAATGTTCAAAGAGAAGACACTGACCACATTATAAACTCTTTAAAAGTCTGTGCATTACAGGAACATTTATTTTGCTTGTTAAGTGTTAAAATTTGTGAAAGAGTGCCATTGTATTTATAGTTCTATTATTACCATATTTCCACATTATCACTTACAATGTTAAAAACTGCTTCTCTAACTCTCTTCATATACTTAACATTGTGGCTCAATAGGAATCCTAAGTTTTTATGTAACTGAGTAGTCCTGTGCTTGATTGTCTATTTGTGAATTTTTGGCTGGTTCCTCATACTTATTTTATTTTTCAGGCAATAATTAACAGCACCATCACTCCAAACATGACATTTACTAAAACATCTCAGAAGTTTGGCCAGTGGGCCGATAGCAGGGCAAACACTGTTTATGGACTGGGGTTCTCCTCTGAGCATCATCTTTCGAAAGTAAGTTAAGTCATAAGATCCGAGTGGGAATCTGCATCTTCTGGTCAGACATCTTATATATGTAATGGAAAATGGAGAGTGTAAAATGTAGGAGAAATTTCTTTGATATTCTCAGAACAACTGTAGTGACTTTAGAGCAAGAAGTGAGAGATCAGTAGATTCCACTGTCAACTGGAAACACTGTATACATTAAATGCAGTCACCATTGATTGCATAGGTTGTATTGACATTTGTGTGGTTAACTAGGTATGATAGGAAATAAAAGGTGGGAATTATCACTTTAATATGGACTTTGCTTGGTGGATAGCACCTTTGGTTGATGTTCTGCAATATAGGTAAACACCAAACTCTTCTGAATTGTGGAAACTCAAGCTGATAGTGGTATTTCAGCTTTTTGACATATAAATCCTGTTTTATGCTTTGTTTGGGTGAGAATAACTCTGAGCTCTCTGATACAACACAGAGTAAGATCTAAGAGACACCCTGAGGGGTTCTTGGAACCATCCAAGTAAATGGCTATGGCTAGAATGGCTGATAAAATACAGAGCATCACCTGGGCAAAATACTGGGAAAAAACCAGTTGTCCTGCATAGAAGCAAGAAGCCATGAAGTGTTCATACCAGCCGCATCTTGAGTGCTTGTGGCTGTCACAAAGAAAGAGCTTATAAGAAGAAGGAAACATTGGCAGGATAACAGGGTGATCAAGGGGATGATTGCTCACCTTTATGCTTCACGTTTAGTGCTCACCAGACCCCAAGGATTATGTTTACAACCTCTCTGTTTGAAGTATTCAGTGAAGAGAATAACCCTACATTTGAACCATAGTTTATATATGCTGTGGTATACATCAGATCCGATGACCTGGGACCTGAAATCGCTCAAGTGCAGGGTAATCAGGCTCTTGTTAGATACACACTGTTAATACTTAAGCTAAACCCCAACTGTTCATTATAGAAATCATTCAGATTCTTAAAAATCAGTTCTTTTAAAAAAATCTTACACTTTTGTGAATATTTATTGATTTGGTTATAATTAGATAGTTCAGTAGTTAAAATAATCTTTCTTTCCTTTGGTTTACTTGTAAAACTTCCTGAACTCTGTTTTCAAGCGCTTTTGTTATCTTTTCTTTAATATAAATTAGAGTTGAAAGCTCAGTTTTACGACTGTTTTAACTTTCATCTTGGTGACTATAAGTCATTCTCTGTAAGATGATTAAGACAAACAAATGTTGCCTAATTGTGATTCCCTTACACCCACCATATTCTCCAAATACATTTCTTGAACTGTGGTAAAAGTATGAGTTTTAGCCTCAAAGTATTTCAACAAAGCAGGGACATAGGCATCCAGTTAAGCATTGCCTCTCCATAAACAATCCCCTCAGGAAATTACACATTTATTCTATTTTTGCCACTACTCAGAACCTTTTTGGAACTTTTGAAATTGTCTATTAAACCCTATAGCAAAAACATTAAAACTATGATTATATTACACTTGCTGAATTTCCTGACAACAAAGGAACTAGGTTGTCGATTAATTTTCTCAAACTTGCATGAAATGATTTTTGAACCTGAGTAATTTTTTACTGTATTAAGTTGATTCTTTTTTATAACTACATCTTTCAAGTTATGGGCAAAAACTAATGTGATAAGGAAATAGTTTATTAAAATCTGTCAATCATATTGTTTCCTCTTATCTGATATTTTTTCTGAGAATGGCGTTTATAGTTAAAGAATTTGTTTTTCCTCTTTAAAGTTAGTGTATATTTTTGACCAAACTGACTGGTAGTGAGTCCTAGTATTGTATTGTGAAGGTGGATTGACTATTAGGAAACAAATCATTAGCTCCTGGAGTCAACCCTAGTTTATTTATTCACTAGACTTGGCTCCAGGAGCTTGTGATCAATCTCTTCGGAATGTTTTGGCCCAAAAATAACAAAACCATGATTTATTTTCCAAGCTGCCTTGAAGATTAAGGTTGGTGCTTTGTAGGGGGCCCAAAGGAGTATATAATCTTTTACATAAATGAAGCAAGCATGGAAATATTCTGGCTTGTTTTTGTCACTAAAAACCATACATGAAACAAAACATTATAAGAGATTAGAGAAGTCTCTGAAGGCAGTTGTAGACAAGGTGCTCTCAAAATGCAGAGAGCCGAGCGCTGAAAAGAAATGTGTGGTCTCCTAAGGTTGACAGATGAGGAAAATTTCAACTATGCTTGGATTGTTAGAGTGCTTTCCAAGTGGTATTTTGTTATCATGGAAACCTAAGTCTATGAAAATTAACAGCAGCTTGGGTCTTTATGAAGTTGAGAAGAGTTTTAAACATTAACTACCTCGGAATGCCAAATTAGTATAAGAAAAACTTTATGTACTAGTTCAAATTACATAAAGACTAATTACGGTTTTTCTTTTATTTCATTTCCAACAACGTGAATGTGACCTTTTTAGCTCTATATTTTTTTAACAGTAATATGATATTCTCTTCAATTAGATAAGCATAATAATGCAGATTCAGTTTCCTGATCTACAAGTTATAGGTGGGGGGTAGCAGGTTTAAGGTAAGAAGGAAAGGTGTTATAACAGCTTTAATTTTGACCTTCTTCTGTTTCTCTGCAGTAGGTCAGAATATCATGAGCCTTTCCTTCCAAAGCTTTCTTTCCCAAGATGCAAGTGAAACTGGGGTTGGTTTATCAGGTTTGAAAGGGACCTGTAATTTCATGTTTTTATTGCCAACTCTAATAGATTTTAAAGTTGCACACAGATTTTCAATTTTTTGAAAAATCTGGTTGTTTTGTAGCCTTAGCTTATTCTCTCTGAGAACAGTGGGAGAGTAATTTCTACTTCCAGTGCATAAAGAGATACTGTTTGTAGCCATGACCTTTATTTATTAGACTACCTTGAGTTCCTAAGAGTTCACATTTCACAAAAGTAATTTTTAAAATTGTTACCAATCTTAAAGACCTTCGTGGGGACCTGCTTTTCCTTTCTGCTGCTGTTTAGGAATCTGTGGTAATGAAAATTTACTGATGTCAGTCAGTGACAGTAATAAATGTTGCTGTTTGTATTGCTGAAAATAAAATGCCTCATGTAATACAAGGGTTTATCCTAGTAAAAGTTAAAGGCCTTAGGTGATTTAAATTTTTCTGTGATAAACACAGTGTGCCCATCTTTACTGATTTCACTCCCAACCTCCACCCCCGTCCCCTACCTTGGTCTTAGTAAAGTATATCTGAACGACCAAGAAGGGACATAGCAAAGCTAGCTGACACCAAATTCTAACTTAGTTGTATCATGATGTTTTTGAATGAGATTTGTCAGAGTACTTTATGGTATACAAATGTTTGATATTAGGTTTATTTTCCTGTCATTTTCATATTAAGCCTGTAATTGATTTGAGAGCTAAGTTTCTTGTGTAAGAGTCAATTATTCAGTAAAATGGAAGAAAATTAGGGTAAAAGTGGGCATTAAGACCTATTTTTATTTGGTTAATGTATGTAGTCTTTCTGCATTCAGTTTGCAGAAAAGTTTCAGGAATTTAAAGAAGCTGCTCGGCTAGCAAAGGAGAAATCACAAGAAAAGATGGAACTTACCAGTACACCTTCACAGGTGGGTATCTAATTTCTATTCCTTGTTCATTTTAGATGATATGCTTTGTGCCAGAGATAAATTTAGAAAAATAATGGCAAAGTTAAGGTGATTTTCAAAGTGGACATAGAAATGCACTGTTCAGTTAATCTGTACTAGTGGAGAAAGGATTTTTTCCCTTATATACCACTGTGTATAAGAATCTCGTGGCGGGGAAATCAGTTTAGTAATTAAAAGTCAGCTTTCTAATATGCATACAACTTGGAAACAGTTGTATACAAAGAGCATAGATTGCCCTGTTGTCTGTCTTCTGTCTTCCGTGATGATCAGTAGAGTGTGGCCTCAAGAGAAGTGGGAGAGGCTTGGGGAAACAAAAGTTTATTGTACTCACAGGTCCTCGAAATGTTGCAGGAAGGGTAACCCCTTCTAAGGCCCCAAAAGTGGACTCTTCTCTGACACTCAGCAATGAATTGTCCGAGGAGACACGTGTGCTGACAAAGCAAGAGACTCTATTGGTAAGGGGCGCAGCAGGCCAAGGGAACCCAGGAGGACTGCTCTGTCACATGACTCACGGTCTCGGGTTTCCTGGTGATGAGATTAGTTTCTGGCTGTCTCTGGCCAATCATTCTGACTCAGGGTCCTTCCTGGTGGTATATGCATTGCTCAAGCAAGATGGATGCAGCGAGAAGGATTCCGAGAGGTGGTAAGACACATGACATCTCCTTTTGACCTTTCCTAAATTCTTCCGGTTGGTGGTGGCTTGTTAGTTCCAGGTTCCTTACCAGGACCTCCTGTCATAAAATAATTCATGCAAATGTGACTATGGTGCCTGGCCAGGCTGGGCAGTTTCATTGTGTTTCCCCTAATAGGGGGCATGGCACACCTCTAGGAGGCAACAGGAACGCCTCAGGTCAGGCAGCGGGCAGAAAGCAGGAGTACAGGGGAACACCAACCAAGGCTAGAGCCTGCATTGAGGTTTCTCTTGGGAATGGCAGGCAGGGTGAACAGTTTAGGACTGGCTAGTCTGCAGGATTTCAGCTGGCTCTAAACCATAGGGGCGGTTCCCAGTTGCCTAACACCCGGCCCTTGGAATGTTGTCTCCCCAAATTCAGGGGCCCAATAAAAGAGTATTTCCTGGAGTGGTTAATTTACATATCAAAGGTATGCTCCCATCATAGCCCCCTGCTAGCTCTAAGAACTGGCTAACTAGAAAGGTTTTTAAGATGTCATCACAGTATACAGAAAATTAAAATACATAAATAATATAGTTTGTTCTACCTGATTTTAAGATGTGTTTAAATCTGAAAGTTGGAACATTTACATCTCAGCACTGAGACCCAAAGGTTGTAGGTTTTTTAAAAGTAAACCTACTTTTTAGTAGGTTTGGAAGCAACCTAGATGTCCTTCAGCAGATGAATGGATAAGAAAGCTGTGGTACATATACACAATGGAGTATTACTCAGCCGTTAAAAAGAATACATTTGAATCAGTTCTAAGGAGGTGGATGAAACTGGAGCCGATTATACAGAGTGAAGTAAGCCAGAAAGAAAAACACCAATACAGTATACTAACACATATATGGAATTTAGAAAGATGGTAATGATAACCCTGTATGTGAGACAGCAAAAGAGACACAGATGTAAAGAACAGACTTTTGGACTCTGAGGGAGAGGGAGAGGGTGGGATGATTTAGGAGAATGGCATTGAAACATGTATACTATCATGTAAGAAACGAATCGCTAGTGTAGGTTCAATACAGGATACAGGATGTTTGGGGCTGGTGCACTGGGATGACCCAGAGAGATGATATGGGGAGGGAGGTGGGAGTGGGGTTCAGGGTTGGGAACTCATGTACACCCGTGGTGGATTCATGTCAATGTATGGCAAAACCAATACAGTATTGTAAAAAAATTTTTTAAAAAGTACCACTTTTTCCTTTAACAGGTTAGTCAATACCTGCTACTTGTCCATTGTAGTCTTTCTTCAGCAGGAAATTAATTACATCTCCAAATAAAATTCATTAAATAGCTACATTTCAGTATTTTTACAAAGGTTTTAATATAATAATATGACTCAGAGAAGGCCAGTAACTTTTAGCTTTTTAATAATAGACTTTTCTAAAATTTTTATTTCAGTTGAATGCTTATGGGTAAGGTTCAGCTTTGTACTGGGTTCTTCTCCAGGGTAATTGTTTTTGAAGTGTACTTAGGCAATTTTATAAAAGGAAGGATTGGATGTTACAAATGTTTCTGTGGACTATGTCAGTAAGTAGCTGTTTTACAGAAAACTTTCTTAAGGAAGTAGATAGTGATTGCCTTGGAACTTTGTAACTAGCCAAATGATTGGAACATTGTAGAAAATATTTTGCTCTTCCTTCCTCCCCACCCCTGACACCCAAGTCTATTTGGTAAACCCTACTGGTATAAAGATTTTTGAGTGTTTTCAGAGGAAAGGAGAGCTCTGTTAAGTATGCTTAAAGTACACATTTCCTCACAGGCTAAAGGTGAACTCTGGATTGAAGCCAAAGCTCCATTATTCCTCCTCTGCATTTGCAGAGACCTGGAATAACATGAATGGTCATTTTGAAACTTCCCTTGAATCTGCCTAAGTGCTATGATAGTGTAGTGATGCTTTTAAATATAAAAGCCTGTTTAAAATTTAGCATGCTGCGATTCATGGGGTCGCAAAGAGTCGGATGCGACTGAACTGAACTGAACTGACACATTGGGAGCTCTAGTTCCTCAGGTCACCGCAGGATGCTCCGGCACATTCAGTAAGAGAATACTCGAAAGACTCTAATAAAATTGTAATAGATTACACTTGGCCACTGTACCTAGTTCCTGTTCTCTAATCGTAACTTGTTTTTGTTTAATTAGTCATGCAATGTTACAAGTTGCTGCTAAGGTCCCTGCTTGTCTTTGGTGGAAGGAATGTCTTTAAGCTTTTACTTTCATCAGAGGAATCGAAGATGTTTATATTTGGAAAGTGCTGTGAAATACAATGAGTAAAGAAATGTCTTAAGTACACTAGCATTTGAGAACCAAAATATTCTGACCTTCATTTATCTTTCAAAAATATTTGAAGTCTGATTGTTCATTTACAGAAGCCAGAGAAATAGGGGGGGGGGAAGTATTTTCATTTCTCTTTCTTCTCCTTTCTTTTTTTGTATGACAGTCCCTTACAGAGGTCATTAATATTTCTGTTTTACTTTGAATCATGTAATCTCTGGCCACCCTGATTCTATTCATTTTGAGCTTGATTTTCACTGGTTTAATCCAATCTATTAAAATAACACTCTGCCTGGAGAATAGAATATTACTCAGGAATTCAGCAAAGGGAATCAAGAGATTAAATGTGATAATTGATAATAGTAGACAGTCACAGCTTTTGCTTTTATTCAAGGCTGTATTGCAGACAAGATAGGCATATGTATTTTCAGGTCAAATTCGGACATATATTCTTTTTCTGCCACTATGTGATCTTCAAAAATCTGGTTAATCCAAGTCTGTTTATACATCTGCAACGTGAATGTTACATTACTTACCTTACAGGATTGTGGGGTGGAATAAATATGATAACAATAATGTCATGTTGACAATGTCATGCAATAATGGCTATAATGTAGACCCTAGAGCTCGGCTTTGATCTGGACTCTAACCCTTATTAGTCTTCTGAGCTTAGGCACGTTAGTATTTTTTTTAATTCCTAAAATGGGAATAAGTTATTTCCTTACAAAGTTGTCGTGAGAATTAAGTAAGGATTACAAAGTGCTTAGTGTGTAGTAAAGGCTTAATGTTAACAATTGAGCTGTAATGTGACTATAATGGTGAAGATGATGATATAAAGCCTTGGCAGTGTTATTTAGAAAAATACAGATGGCTTGATTAAATAAAGCCTACATCAGAAGCCCCTGGAAGAAGTGTGAAAATACAAATTGCTGAGTCCCAACCATTTCTAAATTTAGAAGGGCTGAGATAGGGCCTTCGAATGTGCACTTCTAACAGGTTTCCAAGAGATGCTGAAGACTGTTGATCTGGAGAATCACACTTTGAGCAACACTGCTGTAGATAAATCCTTCCATCTCCCTAAAGGCTTGTGATGAAAGGAGTCTGGCATTTAGAGCAGAGTTAGCCAATTCCCTCTTAGACTCTTGAGCTAAGGTTGTACATGCGGTATAAATGTGTGGTTGTGCCATAATCTTCATGTTGTCTTCATCAAGGTAGCGTGTCTAGGAGTACATGGACTCACGTGTTGTCAGATTCTTTCACATCTCTCTTTAAATAATAGACATTAATTTAAAACTTTTTCTCTGTTGGAGATCTTATGTCCTCATGTTTCCATGGGATTCTTTTAAACAGTCAATGATATATAATCAAGAGTGATGACTGACTTTAAACCTGAAATTTCTTACAAAGTTCACAGTTGCAAAATACTATATTTCAGTTAACTTAATAGAGAAAGGGGTATACGATCAAATAATATCCAAATGTTTCTTCTTGGAGTAGAAAAAAATTGCCTTTTAGCTGTTAGTTGACTAAGACTTTTAAATTGAGTTTTACTATTTAATCCCATCACTTGTTTGCAGCCAAGCAAAAGTCATGGGCTTTTTATTTTTTTCCATTTAATATGTCAGGTTGTGTAGCATTGAACATATTCTACTAGCTATCTTGATTTAGATTTAGTATGTCTTAACTTTTTCCTCAAGATTTTTTAGAATTCACTTCATAGAAAAAATAGATTCAATGTGTGCGAGTATGTGTATTCAGATAAAATCAGTTTCCTTTTTTTTTGTAAATGTCATAATTTTAAAAATGTTCATTTTAGCAATAAATTGTGTATATGTACCACAGCTTTCTTATCCATTCATCTACTGATGACCCGGGGATGACCCAGAGAGATGTTGTGGGGAGGGGGGTGGGAGGGGGGTTCATGTTTGGGAACGCATGTACACCTGTGGTGGATTCATGTCAATCTATGCCAAAACCAATACAGAATTGTAAAGTAAAAATTAAAAATAAATAAATAAATTTGAAAAAAAAAAAAGAAAGGAGAAAAAAAGCATCACTGAGACTGGTAGATGAAATTAATTGGATCTATATTTTATTTCAGATCTCTATGTCACTGCAGATAAAGGAGTCTTTAATCTCCAGTGTAGAACTCTGTATTGCAAGCATAATTGAAATCTACCCACCAAAACTAGTTCTTTGAAAAATGTAGTCTTCATAACCTTTCTAGCATTCAGGGGAATAATTTCTTACCACCTGCATTATCAGTTCTATCCATTTTATGAAAGAATGTCAAAAATGTAGTCCTATAAGATGGTTATGATGTTAATCTCTCTGGTGATTGGAAAGGGAATACAAAAAAAAAAAAAAAAAGGCAATAAATTGCATTTGCCCAAATGGCACCGGTTTCTTCTTTGTGATTATCAGAACCTCTGTGACTAGCTATTTGACCCTATGAAAGTCAGTTGATCTCCTTGGGCAGTGGTCCTTGAATCTATAAGGTCAGAGGTTTGAACTATATCATGTATTAAGGACATTTCAAATGCAATAAATCTTGAGTGTTTTAGGTTTTCTTGGTATAAATGGATTTTTTGAAAGGTGGTCTGCATTTAGACCTGTTACTGTCCAAAACTATATTATTTACATATCTAGCCCAAAAATATACCTGTAGAATTAGTGAATGCCTATACATGAAATACGATACCTTCTTAGTCATAGTATCACCTGACAAGTTTCATATTTACTAAACCAGATACCACAAGAACAATGTTTACAGCCTCAGGGCAGATTTGCTAGAGCTCTCTTCATATAATTATTTGCTCTCCAAAGTAAGAACAGTGAAGACGTATGTCTTTAATCCTGATTATGAATCTTTCTTAGAGTTGTGTTCGACTCTTTGTGACCCCATGGACTGTAACCCACCAGGCTTCTCTGTCCATGGGAAGACTACTGGCATGGGTTGCCTTTTCCTCCTCCAGGGGATCTTCCCAACCCAGGGATTGATCCCGGGTCTTCTGCATCGGCAGATGGATTCTTAATCGCTGAGCCAGGGAAGCCCAAGATTAAGAACAGTGCAGATACGTGTCTTTAATCCTGATTATGAATCTTGCTTACATAAATCATACCAAATTTGATTGTCTGCAATTTCCCGAGATTTGTTTTTCTTCAAGTAGAGCTAACCCTTGCCACTCCACCCTCCTGCTGTGGCACATACACCTGAACAGACTCCCGAGAGAAGGCTGGTGACAGCACCCTGAAGGCCTGGCCTGCAGCGAGAGGCAGCATTTCTTTCCTATGCGATTCAAGATATTTCAGGGGCTTTTTGCTGTTTTCAGGGGAGGGCTTTCTTGCCACTTCATAAATGAGGAAAGAGAATTCTTAAGCACTTTCTGAATCTTTTACATCCTTGCTCAGGTTTCTTTTTGTATAACATGGTCATATCTTCTAGTTTTGGCTTCCTTGATGCTCTCATATTTTAAAATGCAAAGTTTTTATTTTTTATCACTGTGATCAAAGAATATATCATTTGATATATTTTTCCTTAAACATTTGCTATAGACGTGCTAGCCATATTAGCTTAGGAATCCCTTTCTAAAGAGAAATTATCCTACTTTTTCAAAGTTTGTAGTCTAGCAGATATACTTCATGCTTTTTTAAACAATTTGTTTAGTTTTTACTTGAAGGATAATTGCTTTACAGAACTTTATTGGTTTCTGCCAACTATACTTTATGCTTTTTATTTTGATATTTGATTTAAAGATATAAAATGTAGGTTTTATGAAAGTTAAAGTTTTTAAGGAATAACTACAGTTGACTATGAAACTGCACAGAATTTAATCGAAAAACAACTAGATATTTGGAGTATGTTAAATAAAACAAGTTTCACCGTGCTATTTTTAGCATATGTAAAATTTCTAGAAGGTTTCACACAATTCTTTTGGCTGCCCCTGTGGTATTTGGAATAGTTGGAGGGCAAAGGAGTTTCGTTGCCCTCGTGTACTGTTGGAACTCTTTCTTGTTCTCCTGAGCAAATGTTGATTCTTTTTTACAAACATCCTTAAAAATAAAACATGCTCAGGGCTTCTGTTTTCATTTCAGATATAGCAACTAGAGTAACTTAAATATGCCTTTTGTTAAATATAGCGAATATTTGAGCCTCTGGAAGAAAAGCAACCTGAGTCCCTTTCTTCCTTTTCTCCTTCTTAGCTTGTCTCTGAGAACAGTCTGCTTCAGTGGCATCAACAGTACTATCCTCCCCAACATCCATGCCTCATCAACTTTCTTACTTCATTCCAGAAGGTCGTAAGAACCAGAAATCAGACGAGTCCTCCTCTCTCTCTTTTAATCCTAATCTCCTTTTCACTCTTACACTTTTATCAACCAGTTCTAGCAGGTCCTTGTTGCTAATATTAGTTGTGCTCTTGCATGTTAACAAGACAATTTGTTTCTGTTGTCATTTTCACTGAAATCAGTTCTCGGCCAACTTAGCATTTAGTTGACTGGACAGTCAACCTGTGTTATTTTAGTTTGGCCTTTCTTGGAGAAAAAATTTTCCTGATTTATTGAAACCAAATATGAATACCTTATGGTTTCTTACTGGCTGCTTAAAACTTTTCCAGGCTAATTGATGTGGCCCATGATTGATCAAGAGGTAGTCATTTTGATTACTGTTCTCTCAGTAGGATTTGACTTTGTTGTAAAACAATTTCATGTTGTCACAATATACTGCAGACTATTTGTGCATTGACTTCTCAGTTAATAGAAACAATAGATTCAGAAGAAAGATTTTAAAGGAATAAAATAAAATGTCAAACTGGAGGTTCCATTAATTATTGAAAAATAGTTAGGTGAAGATGTGGAATCAAGAAGGGAGTCTTTGAATCTTTTGATAGTTTGTATAATTTATAGCATTATGGTACTATTAGTTAAAATATTTGAATGTGAAATAAAACACATAAAGCAGTATGAAACCAGAAGCCCCAGAAAAGAAAGTTGATCTCACCACATTAATATTTTCCATATTTCTTTCTGGTGTTTCTCCATGAGTAATAATTGTTACATAAAGTA
Organism: Oryx dammah; assembly: GCF_014754425.2. Classification (NCBI taxonomy): domain Eukaryota; kingdom Metazoa; phylum Chordata; class Mammalia; order Artiodactyla; family Bovidae; genus Oryx; species Oryx dammah. The sequence continues at coordinate 90,325,630 of NW_024070210.1, forward strand.
TATAAATTATCATAATCTAGATACCTCCTCATATCATCGTCTTTTTCTAGTTACAAGCAACTTCCTATATTACACATATTCATCTTGTTTCTATTGAGGAGGTCTCACATTCTTTCAGGTTGATAGATTATGACCATCCCCAGACACTACCCTGTTGATCACTAATGGTTTCATTTTCTTGCCTAACTTAGCCTAATGTTTCAGTTTTCAAGTTTTATTGGTCAGAGATTGTAAGGAGTCCACCAAGCTGCTCTTTAACCATCTTGTGCTGCGGCCTTCCCTGGTTAATGGGTTTGTCAAATGACACCTCATTCTGCTTTCTAATATCAAATTTAGATAATCTGGTGATGACAGTGATAAGAGTAAATGTCAGAGTGAGCTTTGTTTTAAATTCCATCTCTTTCCCAGTGGGATAACTTAAATTCACTTTGATAGAAATAAAACAGGAAATTTTGCAAAGAGAAATAATTTCATTATGAGTAGCAGGCCAGCAAAGCTGAAATACACTAACATCATTGTATATAATGTTACAGGAATATTTCCAATTACTTTTCTAAATGACTCTTAGAACTGAAAACTATGGCAGATAAAAAAATTGAGACTTAAGATTTCATTCTTTCTCTTCCTATCCTCCCATAAATAATAAATAATAATCTTGCAGTTTTGTCTTACTTTCTTTTTCTTTTCAAATAATTATTTGGACATCTAGCCAATTAATTGCTTATATAACCTGAAAGTTTTTTAGTTCTTTGAAGCTACATTTCTAAATTGTATGTTTACATTTTTAAATTGTATCATTTCAGATAGTTTTCTTGTGCATTGCTTTGCTTTAAAATTTTTTCTGTTTAATTCATTTTCTACGTCTTTGATTCAAATTTCAGTTGAAATATGACCGTATTTCATAAGTAAGCATATATCAGAGTCAGTTATAACTTTTAGATTATCCTGTATATTTTAACAAAACTGTAACACTTTTTAAATCCCATGCCCTGTTTTTTTTTTTTAAAGGAATCAGCAGGCGGGGACCTTCAGTCTCCTTTAACACCAGAAAGCATCAACGGGACAGATGATGAGAGAGCACCTGATATGACGCAGAACTCCGAGCCACGGCCTGAACCCACTCAGAACGCACTGCCGTTCTCACACAGGTACAGATTCAGCTCGACCGTCATGATTAAGTAACGTGTACAAACTCACTTGGTTTCAGATAAATCTTGCAAAGTTACAACCCTGAGTTAAAATTCCAGGTCAGACTTTTTATTTTTTTAACTCTTAACTTCAGAAAAGTTTTACTGATTTATAGTTTATAGTTGCCTAGGTAGACTGGAGTGGGCAATTTCCACTACCTTTGTAGAAAACGGGCTACTGAGCTAATTATAGTACAAATCATTTTTCAGTGAGACAACGTGTTATTGCAAATCTCCTCTATTTATTTCTTAACCCAGCCTGTAAAAGACCCTCTTTGTTAACCTGTTTTCCATTTTCATGTATGTTCTTGAGAGTCATTAAAAAAAAAATTAGGTTTCCTACTCTGAAATTAAGCTTTGCCATCGCTTAGAGGTGATCTCACTGTATGATTTCAAACAAGGAAACGGTTTATTGGTGTAACTTCCAGCATGAACCTGTTAATGTCAGACTTACTTTTGCACATCAGCTAACAAGATAAATCTTCACATGCTTCTGAATTTTAAAGAATGTGGTACTTTAAAAAGATGCAATTTATTCTAAATATGTTCCAAACCAGTTATAATAATTATTGGCCATGTTGGAGTACTTTTAGGATGTAAGGACATCTGAGAATTTGCAAATGTAAACAAATACCTATCAGTCATTGTCTTTATTTTTATCCTTCTTTGGAATCTTTTGACCTAGGTAGTTTTACTTAAAATGAAGAAAAAAGTTTTCCTTTGTCATGCATCTCTTTTTGGACCAGTTCAAAAAAAACAAAATTCGTTAGCATATTCAGAAGAATGGTGAAGTGAGATACTCCAAACTCTTTTTCATGAGAATTTTAATTTTGATTGAATTGGTTGAATATTAGGGGTACAGGACTAAACTTATTAGAGACACTGAGGGACCTCATGCTCACCCCAAGGAAGAATAAATTTAAGATTTTTCTTAGGAATGAATGGGGGGAAAACTGTTTGGCTATGAGGCTATTCCAGTTCGTTTCTAAAAATGCAAATAATTTTGCATAAAAGAGGCACATTTTGGAGTTTTCATAGAGGCGATGCTCTAAGTATTTCAGGATAAGGGCGTTCTCGTTTCTATAGCTGTAAGAATGACGGAACGTGTGAACATTTTTGGTTCATCCAGTCTGAAGACTGTATGTTTACACTGATAGTAAACCATACTAGTTTTTAAAATACACAGTTACTACTAAAGAGCAATGTGATTCAGTTTTAAAAATATTTGTATTGGGGAAAGCAAAAATTTCTTTCCTGTTTAGCACATCCAATTAGTAAATAGATGTAACTACAGTGAACATAATTATAAACTTGATTTCTTTGGCTAAAACTTAAACAACACATGTGCATTGAATACTGTTGCGTTAAGAAATACGAATTTTTGTATTTATCATTGGTAAAGCTGTTTCTAATCTACTTTTTGCACCTAGAATTTTCTGAGTGTTTATTACTTTGCTAATCTTCAGTGCTTGGAATTACTAACTGCGACTGGTCATCTGTTGATTTTCTCTGTTCTTGGGAGTCAAGTAGGAGTTACTTTCTTTGATGTGAAGACACAGCTTCTTTGACTACTGGAATATATAGGTTAGCCAAGGAGATATTTGAGTTCTGAAAATGAAATTTAACAGGTCAATTTTAGCTTTTGGTTATATTAAAGGCATTATGCAATCTTAGAGTTTTCTTATTATTTAAAAAATACTTTAGGGTTTTAGAAGATTTATCATCTGAACTTGTTTTTATTTTATATCAATCAATATTAATGAATACTCACTAAGTTACTTGATTAAAATTAAGATTTCTGCCTGAGACAGAAAACCGAATCATTTTACAACTAATGTTAGAATATCAAAATAGCATTAAAGATTTCAGAGATGGTGTAATCTAGGATTTTTCAAGCTGTAGTGGTTTGAAATCAACTTAGGTTATTCATTTCATTCTGAAAAAAATGAAATAAAAATTAAATAGGAAAAAACAAAATAAAACTCAACATTAGGAGAAGAAACTGTGTTTCAGTAACATATATATTTTAGCGTGGGCTGGATTATAGGGTAAAACATCAAAGTTTGAAAGCTTGTGCCTTTGACACGTCCTGTCCTAATTCTAGGACATTATATGATTTGTCCTAGGTTGCATGGGTTATTAGTAACAACTTTAGGTTTACAGCTCAGCGCTTTTGATCCTAGTATGTACTACCAAGTTAGTTAACAGTGCATTTTAGTCTAATCCCCAAAACAAGCGCATTGTTGTGTCAGAAATTTAATACCTGTTTCTATGTCAGGAAAACTATGCAGAAATAAAATCAATGGTTTATAAATTACACAAAGACTATTAAAATAATTTCTCTTTAAATCTGAAACTCACAAATATTTAAACTTGATACAGTATCCTTTTTTACCATGGAAAAAAAACATTTAAATTTGTGTTTTTAAGGCTTGCATACACTATTTATTTTTGCCTTTCTTCTTTGGAACTTATTTCAGCAGGAAAGAATGAATAGCAAAAAAGATATTCTGCCAACATTCCTCTGTTCTGGTTGATACCATTTTATTGCTAAATTAGGAGCAAAATCACTAGAACATCTATGTGTGTGTGTTTTTTTAAAGATGGAAGGATACAGGAAACAGTGATCTAGTCAGTCAAGCGGATTGAGTTGATTATAGTAATAGCTATTTAGCAAGCCAGCTTGTGCTCTTCTTAAAATTTAGGTTTTATGCCTAAATCTTACAATTCATTAATTAACACGCCAAAAGAAGGCCCTGAGTTTTCGTTCGGTCCTGAAAATTTAGTAATGTATTTATAGTTTATTTACTCTATAAGCTTTATTTATTTTTTAAGAAGTACTGCTTAGTTTTAAAGAGAAAAAAGCAAGATTTTTTTTGTTAGTCTTTAAACTTACACTAAGTTTCAAATGTATTTGAAAGAGATAGTACTTTAGTGAACTCCCACGCACCTATCTCAGAGCTTCAAAATTTAGGAAAAAATGGCCAGTCTTGTTTCATTTCTAATCCTACCCACTCTTCCACATTTGTATTTTTAGAGCAAGTCCCAGGCGTATAATTTCATTCACAAATACTTCTTAAAAATTACTTTTGTATTTTATTATTTACTAAGCTAGTACAACTTTTTATATCTAAATTCTATTTACTGGCATTATAGAGTTACCTTTATTTACTCTTTTCTTTGATTTTTTAAACATTATGCTGCTGAACTAAATTTTAAAATGTATGAGCTGCTCGATATTCCTTAGTCAAGTGCTACAGTACTGTTTTGTGTCCTTGTTATAAACTATGCAAAAATATTTTCATTAAAGAAGTTCTGATAAATTAACGCTTTAAAAAGTATATTTATTTGAATGCTTTAGAAGTCTGGAGATGTGTAAAAGAGGAAGATTATGAGGATGAAAACGTTTACTAATTTCTTTGGGAAAATAGTATTAAGTTTTACCTGAATTGCTATTTTTTCTTAGAAAATATTTTTTTTTTAACCTAACTGATAATATCCTTTTGGGACTGAACAGGTATACACTGACCCACTGAAGTGTTCAGGGCTTCCTTTGAGGCTGTAGTCTTAGATTACCTATAGCTAATCTAACACAGGATTGAGTTTACAGAGTCCACTGGTAAGTGGATTTCTTTCAATAGTAAAAATTACAGTAGCACACAATCCTCAGTTGGTTGAATCCATGGATGTGGAACCAAGGATACAGAGGACCACCTGGAAAGCTGTGCATGGCTTTTTGACTGCATTGAGGGTTGACGCCCCTAACTCCCTGTATTGTTCAAGAGTCATCTGTATACTAAATAAAATACTGTATGCTTGATAATATATATATCTATCTATATATATATAATATGGAGGACAGTTTTGTGTTCTCATTCCAGGAGGGATTTGTTTTCTTCATAGTATCAGCTATATGGAATTTTGGAATTGACTTGTTATTTCTCAGTGAACTCTAGGATATTTTTAAAGATATAAAGCTATCTAAAATTCTCTTAGTAATAGTTAATTTTATAGTTTCCTAGGGCTGTTAGAGGGTAATACTGAAATATAACGCTGAAAACTGAAATTTTTTATTTTGTTCATTGTGAATTTATGATTCTCAGATATATAGTAATATAGTGATAAATAGCTGCTGTTATATTTTTGAGAGCAGATATGTGTATATAGCAATAGTTCATGAAGCTACTTTTATACTGATAAATTTTTAAAAGTTTGATTATCTTAATGGAAAATTTTCTATTTTGAACACCTATTACATTTAAATTCTCCTAAAGTTTAGATAATGTATTCTCATGGTGCTGCTAGAGTTTATGCATTTGGGGGTATTGCATGTATCTTCTATTCTGTTAAAGAGATTTTTCTGCCACTTTGTGTTTTTCCAGCAGATATTCATTAAAGGATATATGCAGAATCAGTCCTCCTTAGTATGTCGATTTGCTTTAAATCAGTATAATGACAATTTTACCATAATCTGAGTGGGTTTATTCCTCTTGTATTTAATAGATTAATTACTTCATTTATTGTCAGTTTCCAAAAGCTCCTATTTTAAAACTGTGATTAGAGAGTTTTGTACATTTTCAGAAACTAAATTTCACTGGAAAATATACACGCAATTTTAGTTACATGTTAAAAAGATAAGCAGTCTTTATCGTGACTAGAATACATTTTGTACATATTTGAACCTGATACAAACAGAAAAAAACTGTTAAGAGCTCTGGAGTACTATATTCTCCACAGCTGTGCCATTTGTCTCTCTTTTCATGGATAACTTCTAGGCTTATAGTGATGAAGTAAAATAGAAATAATTTCTGTGGACAACTCGTGTTTGAACAAAACTGTTTAAAGCTGGGGCTTGATTTCACAAGAAGTGCTTTATCATTGATAAAATTATAGATAAAAATGTAACTTGTAGGATTCCCCTTATAGTTACAGTTACAAATATTGTTATTCTACCTCAAATCAAACCTCAAAATTAGAATTAGTTGTTCAAAATTAATTTGAAGGCCAAGACAGTTAGTGAGAGAGGTGCAACTCAACATTTTGGAGATAGCAGAATTTCCTTTACCGTAATTGTAAACAGGTAGCATTTTGTAAGAAGTGCTATGGTAATTTGGCAGTATATATAGGTCTGCATTTTTCTGGGAACTTAGAAGTAATCCATGTATTTTTGAATAAGATGCAATAAAAGTATAGTGACCAAGAGTGTTTACTTTATTAGGTTTTTACATATATATACTTAAATTTCCTATCTTAAATTTTTAAGAACTAATCTTCATTCTATTTTAATGTCTTCTAAAAGATTTTGAGGAAAATATAAATATTTTCTAAAGCATTTTGGTTGGGAATTATCACTTAATATGGATTATTTGCAAGAAGAAAAGTACTATTCATATGAAATAATGACATTACTAACATACCTCCAATTAGAGATTGTTCCTTCCCCTTCTTCTCTGCCTTAGCACTGAAATTAATGGGAAGAATTTTCACCAGTCCATCCTTGTGATTGTTAGTTTGTATTTTCAGGGTGGGAAGCCTGGTGGGCTGCCGTCCATGGGGTTGCGCAGAGTCAGACACGACTGAAGTGACTTAGCAGCAGCAGCAGCAGCTTGGAGTTAGGGGTGCTATCACTCACAAAGGAACAGATGTATCTTAGATTAATTATGACATTTTCCCTAGGACTTTTAAAATTCTCCTAGGAGGACTTAAAAAGAAATTTTTTTTCCCTCCATTTGTGTTCTTTGATGACCATGGTGGGGATTCCGTTGGAGGGGAGGTGTGTGATGAGGACAGTTATGCTCCAGGACTTAGGGAAAAACACTCTTCCTTTGGACTCGGCTTTCTGTCTTTCCTCCTCCTAGAATAGCAGTGTGTGAACAGAGGCAGAGGCCAAGCAAGTCGCATGAATGTGTGACGTTTGTGATGTGTGGTATATGACAGTATGGAATTGCCAGGTCTCTGGGAAGGTGAAGTATACATGGTTCATCCAAAGACACTACAGTTTTTAAAACACAAGGCCAAGCAGAGAAATGAAGATTATGTGACGCATCTGGTTTCTAGTTTAGACTTTCAAAAGGAATCTTTATGAGTTAATATATATGGTTTAGCCCAAGGTAATGATTTCAAGCAAATTCCCACCTAGTAATATCTGTTGTCATAATGCCCTTATTAAGTTCTTGGTTGGTGGTATTTGGAAGGATATGATTTGAAGATTTGGAATCCTGGATATTTACTTTTTGGTGACATACTACTCTGATAGGCGTTATTACTACTCTCAAATACAAAAAAAATCTGACCGTGTCCCTTTTCTCCTTAAAATATTTCAGTGGCCTGATGTATGTAGACCAGTCCGTGGTCATCGGATGAGACTTTCCCAGCCTCATCACCTTGTGATTTTGTAGCAGCTACTTGCATTTGCTTTTGATCCTCCACTCCCAGGCGGTGCAGTGGTTAACAAATCCACCTGCCAGTGCAAGAGACACAAGAGATGTGGGTTCTATCCCTAGGTCAGGAAGATCCCCTGAAGTAGAAAATGGCAACCCACTCAGTATTCTTGCCTGGAAAATGCCATGGACAGAGGAACCCTGTGGGCTGCAATCCGTGGGGTCACAGAGTCAGACACAGCTGAGCACACGTGTACTCCCCTTACCCCCAAGCAAGCATGATACTGCGCATCTGCAAGGCTTTGCTCCCTTGGTTTTTTTGTTTTTTTTTTTTTATGTTCTCCCTTTTCTTTGGAGTGACTGTATACACACACACACACACACACACACACACACACACACTCACTCACTCACTCACTCACTCCATGCTTCCTTGCACCCCACCTCTGCTTTTGTTGTTAGTCACTTAGTCTTGTCAGACTCGTTGTGACCCAGTGAACTATAGCCCGCCAGGCTCCTCTGTTCATGAGATTTCCCAGGCAAGAATACTGGAGTCAGTTGCCATTTCCTTCTCCAGGGGATCTTCTTGACCCAGGAATCAAACCCGTGTCTCCCGCAAGTCTCCTGCACTGCGCCTCCCACCTCTGTCTCTAGCTTGATCACCAACTGATGAACCGCAGTATATCCTTATAAGTTCCAGCATTACGTCCTCTAAAAAGCTCTGTTTCATGTCTCCAGACTGAGTTGTGTGTCTCCTTTATTAAATCCCTGTTGCCTCCAAACTGACATATACAGGTTGACATGAGCCTCTTAGTCTTTCCAGGGGCAGTGATTGTGCTTTATTCATTTATACCACCGATGATTAGTATACAGTAGGCATTCTTTAAACATATGAAGGGAACGATGTTCCTCGCAAAAATAGAGTATATGCTCTGAATGCCCTTGGTACAGTGCTTCAAGTGTGGGGTTACACCTACAGAGTCATAAGACCTTAAGGCTAAAATATATTAATAAACTAGTTATGGTCTTTGAACAGCAGTCATTCCAATCAACTTAAGACTTGAGTTTAACTGAGTTAGTCTAATTGTCTTCAAAATCACATAACCCTCTAACAGGGTTTGTTTTCTCTATCGTGTTTCAGGCTCTTCTTGTCTCATTTTTTTTTTCTATCGTTGTTCAATGCATATTTATCATCACTTGCTGAACTCCCCTCTAGAGTCTTAGCTTCCAGCTAAGCTTCGTTGAGTTGTATTTCTTGGTAGCACATATTGTTTCTAGTCATTAGACATGTAAGAGATAAGGAATAAATGTGTTGTATGGAAAAATATGCATGTACTTTTACTGTCACTGAGATGACAGAAAGGGGTGAATAAGTTGGTGCAGCTTGATCATTAGCATAAAAATATCCCATATACATGTATTCACCTGAGCAGAGCTAAACGAAGATACCCATATGAAGAAGAATTACTTTACCTTTTAATTCTAGCAGGGTCTACTTAGCTATTGATGTTCTCATTAATATTGTTAATAGCAGTTTTATTGAGCTACAGTGCACATACTAGACAATTCAGCTATTTAAAGTATATAATTCAGTGATTCGGGGTACAACCAAAACTGTACAACAGAGTTTCTGCAGTCATGACCACAGTCAATTTTAGAACACTTCATTAGCCTGTACCCTTAGCAGTCACTTCCCTCTTGCCCTTCACACACTACCTACCTCCCCCAGTCCTAGGCAATCACTCATCACTCATCTACTTTCTCTCTCTGTAGATTTGTCCGTTCTGGACATTGTGTATAAATGGAATCATATGATACGTGGTCTTTTATGACTGGATTCTTTTACTTAGGATGTTTTCAATGTTTATCCATGTTGTAGCATATGTCAATACTTCATTTCCTTTTACTGCCAAATAATATTCTATTAACCCACTCATCAGATGATAGACATTTGGATTGTTTCCACTTTCTGGAAGTTCCACCATTGTTATGAGTAATGCTGCTATGAACGTTTATGTATGAGTATTTGTGTGGACATAGGTTTTCAGCTCTCCAAGTATATATCTAGTAGTGGAATTGATGGCTCATATGGTGATTCAATGTTTAACCTTTGGAAGGAACTGCCAGACTGTTTTGCAAAGCAGCTGCACCATTTTGAATCCCACCCCCAGCAGTATGTAAGAGTTCCAGTTTCTCCACATCATCATCAACACTTGTTAGTTTCTCTTTTTTGTCATAGCCCTCCTTGTAGGTGTGCTGTGTATCTCATTGTGGTTTTGATTTTTATTTCCTTGGTGGCTGATGTTGACCATTTTTTCATGTGCTTATTGGCCACTTTATATTGTCTCTGAAGAAGTAGCTACTCAGATTCTTTGCCCATTTTTAATTGGGTTTTTATCTCTTTGTTGTTGAGTTGTCATTCTTTATATATTCTAGATGTTAACTCCTTAAAGTTAAATAATTTGTAGATACTGATATTTTCTCCAATTCTGTAGGTTGCCTTTTCACTTTCTTGATGATGTCTTTTGCAACACAAAAGCAGTTAATTAAGTTCATTTTTTTTAAGTTCATTTTTTTTTCTTTTGTTGTTTGTGCTTATGGTGTCATATCTAAGAAACCATTGCCCATAGGCACAAAGATTTACACCTGTGTTTTCCTTGAGAATTCTGTGATATTTAACTCATATCTAGATCTGGCCAATTTTGAGTATTTCCATATATGGTGTAGGATTGAGTATTTCCATATATGGTGTAGGATTGAGTATTTCCATATATGGTGTAGGATTGAGTATTTCCATATATGGTGTAGGATATGATTGCCCAACTTTATTCTTTTACATGTGGATATCCAGTTGTCCCAGCATCATTTGTTGAAAAGACTGTTCTTTTCCTGCTGAGTTTTCTTGGCATCCTTGTGAAAAATCAGTTGACCATAAATGTTTATATCTGAACTCTCAGTTCCATCTCACTGATCTGTCCTCAAGCCGTTCTTCATCATGATAGCTTTGTAGTAAGTTTTGAAATTTGGGATGTGTTTTCTCCTATTTTATCCTTCCTTTTCAGGATTGTTCTGACTATAATGAGTCCCTAGAATTTCCGTGTGAACGTTTGGATCAGCTTGTGAATTTCTATAAAGAAGCAAGTTGGGGTTCTGATAGGAACTCCACGGAATCTGTAGTGAAATTTGGGTGGCCATCTTAATGGGGTGTGTGTGTGTATGTTAGTCTCTCAGTCATGTCTGACTCTTTGAGACCCCGTAACTGTAGCTGTCCAGGCACCTCTGTCCATGGGATTCTACAGGCAAGAATACTGGAGTGGGGTGCCATTTCCTTCTCCAGGGGATCTGATCTTCCTGACCCAGGGATCGAACTTGGGTCTCCCACATTGCAGGCAGTTTCTTTACCATCTGAGCCACCAGGGATTGAAAGTTATTGAAAGTTAAGTTACTCAGTCATGTCCGACTCTTTGTGACCCCATGAACTGTAGCCTACCAGGCTCCTCCATCCATGGGATTTTCCAGGCAAGAGTACTGGAGTGGGTTGAGATTTCCTTCTCCAGGAGATCTTCCCGACCCAGGGAGTGAACCCAGGTCTCCCGCATTGGAGGCAGACGCGTTACTGTCTGAGCCACCGGGGAAGCCACCAGGGAAGCCTGTCTTAATGTTAAGTCTATTGATTCATGAACATAATGATGTTTCCCCACTTATCTCTTCTTTAGTTTCTTTCAATGGTGTTTAGTTTTCAGAGTGGTGTAAGCTTTGCGCTTCTTTTGTTGAATTTACTCCTAAGTATTCTTTTTGATGTCGTTATTAATGGAATTGTTTCTTGTTTCTTGTTCATGCTGTATATAGAAATACAGTTGATTTTTTTATAGTGATATTGTAGAACATAAACTTGCCAAACTCTAATTAGTTTTATTAGATTTTTAAGTAACATCCTTAGGATTTTCTATATACAAAATCATGTCATCTGCAAATAGAAATAATTTTACTTCTTCCTTTCCATTCTTGATGCCTTTTATTTCATTTTCTTGACTAATTACCCTGTCTGGAACCTTAGTACGATGTTGAATAGAAGTGACAAGAGCAGACATCTCTGTCTTGTTTCTGATCTTAGAGGGAAAGCTCATCATTCAGTACACTATTAGCTGTGGCTTTTCATATATATTCCTAGTTTCTTAGTTTTTTTTTTTTCCATTACTATTTAGTCTGATTGATTATCATGATTTCTTTCCCATAATTGGTAGCTTTAAGAATCTATGCTTTGACAAATATAACAATATGCTTTTCTTATATTTACTTCTTAAAAGGTAATAAATAGTTTATTTTAAAGGGAAAAAAACTCAATTTGAGAGGAGGAATTTTTCCTGTAAAATTGTTGTTATTTTTTTAAAAGCCCATCACTGGACCTCAGTTTTCCTACATAAAAATAGGAAACCTTCCAGTTTTCTAGCTTTTTATCTCTAGAATATGTGAAGAACTTTTATAGACAAGGGGATGGGAGTATATTTGCTTAACTGATTTTGTTAGTGATATAGTTGACTCTTTTCTTCATATTTTTTAATTAAGAGAAAATAACTGATAAAAATGTCTTTTTTAAAAAAGAGAAAGAATGTAAATAATCTTTTAAAAATGATACCAGATAAAGATGATACAGACAGTAAGGAATACGCCTGCAATGCAGGACACCTGGATTCAGTCCCTGGGTCAGGAAGATCCCCTGGAGAAGGAAAAGGCTACCCACTCTAGTACTCTTGCCTGGAGAATCCCATGGACAGAAGAGCCTGGTGGGCTACAGTCCATGGGGTTGCAAAGAATTGGAGGCGACTGAGCAACTAAGTAGGAACGCACGCACTGGATGAATCATAGCATTATTTCAATGAATGTAAAGCGTGTTCTCATTAAATATGAATAGAAATACACATGGTAAGTTATTCATTGCAAATAGCTCTGATTTCTAGTGTAAATATTCAGTTCAGTTCAGTTCAGTCGCTCAGTCGTGTCTGACTCTTTGCGACCCCATGAATCGCATCATGCCAGGCCTCCCTGTCCATCACCAACTCCCAGAGTTCACTCAAACTCACGTGCATCGAGTCAGTGACGCCATCCAGCCATCTCATCCTCTGTCGTCCCCTTTCTCCTCCTGCCCCCAATCCCTCCCAGCATCAGAGTCTTTTCCAATGAGTCAACTCTTCGCATGAGGTGGCCAAAGTACTGGAGTTTCAGCTTTAGCATCATTCCTTCCAAAGAACACCCAGGGCTGATCTCCTTCAGAATGGACTGGTTGGATCTCCTTGCAGTCCAAGGGACTTTCAAGAGTTTTCTCCAACACCACAGTTCAAAAGCATCAATTCTTCGGTGCTCAGCCTTCTTCACAGTCCAACTCCCACATCCATACATGACCACTGGAAAAACCATAGCCTTGACTAGATGGACCTTTGTTGGCAAAGTAATGTCTCTGCTTTTGAATATGCTATCTAGGTTGGTCATAACTTTCCTTCCAAGGAGTAAGCGTCTTTTAATTTCATGGCTGTAGTCACCATCTGCAGTGATTTTGGAGCCCCCCAAAATAAAGTCTGCCACTGTTTCCACTGTTTCCCCCTCTATTTGCCATGAAGTGATGGGACCAGATGCCATGATCTTAGTTTTCTGAATTTAAGCCAACTTTTTCATTCTCCTCTTTCACTTTCATCAAGAGGCTTTTTAGTTCCTCTTCACTTTCTGCCATAAGGGTGGTGTCATCTGCATATCTGAGGTGATTGGTATTTCTCCCGGCAATCTTGATTCCAGCTTGTGCTTCTTTCAGCCCAGCGTTTCTCATGATGTACTCTGCATATAAGTTAAATAAGCAGGGTGACAATATACAGCCTTGATGTACTCCTTTTCCTATTTGGAACTAGTCTGTTGTTCCATGTCCAGTTCTAACTGTAAATATTACTCTAGAAAAGACTCATCCTCCGTTTTTCCTTGTTGAATTATAGAAATGTTATTGATGCTTGTGTTAAGTGATGGGTTATGTGATCAGTGCCGCTTTCATGCCGATAGTGCTCTACTTAGTTTGCCGTGAGGGGTTGCATTTCTGGATGCATGTAGTTTCCAGCTCACTTGTATACTAACCTTTAAGCAACATAAAGATGTTATAGTCATGCTGCAGGACAATTTAAAACCTGCCTGTGCATAGAAAGTAGAAAATTAAGTCACTAGGTAGATTTAGTTAAGTTTTTTTTTTACTCTCATTTACTTTGGTAACCAAAAAAATTTTTTTTTAATTAAAAATTTTTGACACTAAAAGTTCTCCATGATACTTAATATGAAACCTTAGACACAATTGTATATAAATATTTCCTTCATAGCTGCTTTGGTGTCTATGAGGTTTATGGAAAAGCAAGTTAGTAAAAGTGACTTTAGGAAGTATATTTGAGCCTTTGACTTAATAGTTTTTTGTAATTGGATCATTTTAGGTTATGCTTTACTCACAAGTTAAATTACTATTAAAGAGGTGACCTAAAGCATCTCTGGCTCTGTGAAATAATAGATTTTTTTCTCCTGAGATATAGAGGATGAATATTAGTCGTTTGTTCAGTTACATGAAGAATACTATTATTGGGTATTTCTGACTCCCCAACAGTGCTATTGTATAGTACCTCTTCATGTCTCTTCATACCTCTTCATGCCTCTTCAACTTCTTTGAAAAGGTATAGCTAAGCCATCCCATTACTATTACACATTGTCAGAAAGTCTGTTTCCATACCAAAGGAGATGTACTTTTATCTTAGAGGTCTCATAACCCACAGGACATATTAGGTGTCAGGCCCCAGACAAATATCACATTTTAGTGTTTTGAAGAGAAATAGGTATCTTGGGCAGAAACAATAAAGAACAGTTACATATCTAAGTGAACTCAGTTGCCTTTCCCCCTCTTCCCACTTTAAGAAAAGTTTTTGCTTGACGATTTTTTCTTTTTATGGGAAAGCTGGACTCTTTACATTCTGATATCTACTGGAAGGGTTTTGGGATTTTTTTTTTTTCTTCTTCAATGGAGATTTTTTCCTACTGCAGAGACAACCTGTTTTCCTCAGTAGATGACTTCTGTGACCACCTCTAGTTTTGAAACATAGTGGAGTCACCGTTTCCATGGAAGAAGAGAATCTGCAGTTTATCCTAATTGAAAAGATCAAGTAGTCCCTGACTGAGAGAGAGTAACTGATATGGATGAAACATGACACTTTAAACAGTCCTAATCGTCACAGATTTAACTGTGAAGAGTCAAAAGAACTAGTACCTATAATGAAGATACTTAAATGTATGCCTCAGTATGCCTAGATAGCATTTAAGATATCTCTGAGTAGCAGAAGAAAGAAATGATTTGGCATGGCATCTTGTATTTATTCCTTTGGTAAAATGCTATTATATTTGCTCGATCTAATTTTCAGAAGCCTGAAAGCCCTTGATGGAGAAAATTTTCTGCTTCTTAAAAATCAAAATAGCTATTATTCCTGATAAAGATAGTGAAAAAAAGCAACCTAATTTTCCTAGACTTCAAGATAGAACTAATTTGTAGATGCTGTTTCTTTTAAGACTTTGATGGAGCTATTTTTCTGGATGTAATCTGATACTCTTTTCTTGGCCCATTTCTTCTGTCATCACTTGAGAACACTTAACTCCCCACCTCACAGGGATGTTGTGAGGCAAATTTTAAATGTTCCTAAGAAAAGTATAGAGTTAATCATTTTTCATTCTCTCTTTGTTGGTAGTGTCCACAAGCATAAGATTTTATTTTAAAATTTACTAGTGCTTTCCAATAGTTATAAATGGGTATTTATAGGTGTATTAAAATGAAAGTAGGGTAATGAAGTTGTATTTGATTTTATCAGTGAGCATCCTTGTAAATAATTCAACTGCATGAAACATTGCATTAATTTTTTTCAACAAAGAGCCTTTATACAATTATAATTAAAGAAAAGCTAAAGTAAAAGTGTCTGGTTTCCCCTTTTATTTAGTTGTTTTAATTACTCATACCTTTTAGAGAAATAAAATGTAACCCAAGCCATCAATTTCTAATGAGTAGAAAATGAAAAATACAATGAAATAGATATAATTTAAAGGAAAAACTCATACGAGGTGTCCAGAATTTAGGCTTTGAGTAAAATTCTTGTGTTTTTAGGTAGAAGTGAAATTTTAATAATATTTTCATTAAAAACAAGATTATTGTAGGAATAGAGATTTGATAAGCAGTTGCTTCACATCACAGAAAATAAAGAAAGAAAATTTGCATTATTAAATAAAGGAAGAATGTTTTAAGTATTAGCTAAAACTCATGCATAGAAAATTCTTGTTAGCCTGCAACATGTTTTGGAAAGTAGTTGTACAACATTTTCTCTTCCACATAAACCAACCAGCCCAGTTTTTCAAATCAAAGTTAGATGTAGCATGTGCATTATTGGATAATGACTCCCAGAGTGAGATTCTTAAATGCTATCAAATAATTGCTAGCAAATGTTTCTGCTGCTTGTTTTCACTGTGTGCAGTATCAAAACACAAATCAAGTGAAAGGGAATTTCTGAATTCAGGCTTATAATCTGGCATTTGTAAACAAATAATTTAGAAGATCTTTTCTAAATTACTGTATTATTTAAATGTGTGTTTTATAACTTATTCTAAAAAAATGGGACATTGTCCTAAGTTAAGTGTGTTTCTATCAAGAAAGTATTTGAAATCAGAATATTGCATTTTTTGAACTCCTCACTTAAAAAAAATTAATAGCTTTAGATGAACATTGTAAGCTTCACTTTAGCAGAGATCTTGCTGCTCCCTACTGTCATGCATGCCCCCAAATTCACTCACTCATGTTGTTTAAATGGTTAACCTTTTTAACTTATATAGCGGAGCTAACTATTGAAGGGGCCTTTCTTCAGCTAACTTGGTTTTATCCCTCTTCTCAACATTTTCATAATAAACCCTCATTAAGCATTTTATGTGTACATTCAGATCAACCACTGATATGAATCATATAAATTGGTTCATAGTGTATTACTCTTTATCATCTTTAATGCTGATATGTTTAAACACCGCAGGGAGAATAGTATTTTGGAAATCCTAACCTCATAATAATGAGAAGAACACAAACTAAACAGTTAGTTTGAGAATAACTATGAAATTATTGATAAATTTTATGTGTAAGCATTAATATTAAAAAAGCTTCTTTAAGAATAATTTTGAACTTGGTTTCTCTTGCCCATACTGATTTTTTTTAGTATCAAAAATGATATATAATACTGAGAAGTTATTTTCTGATTTAAAAAAGTAGAGCTCTTTCTTTTTCTCTCAGATATGGTAGCATCTAATATAGTATGTGCTCTTCTAACGAATCTGTCATAGAAAGTAAATGTTAAAGTTGGTGAATATGTGCTTCAGAAATAATGAAGAAATATAACCGCACTAGTCATCACCTTAACAATATTCCTTTTTTGATCTTTAAAACTTAGAAGGGCTATCTTGCATCAGTGCCTATCTTATGGGAACAGTTTATAAAATATATCCTGAGCCTGATATAATTCTAGAGAGAATAGTTTCCTGGGAGGAAGTGTGAATAATATAATGGTTTGTGATCATTTGTCAGTCTCTAAAAATAAAACATGTTCTTACCATCATATAGCTCTCAGAAATAAAAAGGTGAACTTGGGTTCTTCTGACTATGCCACTGGTAGTATTCTTTTAAGAAAATTGCTTCATCACTCTAAGCTGGTTAAGTAAGAGAGGGAGGCAGGGGTGAGTAATGATTTAAAAGGCCCTTTCTCTTGATTGTCTTGAAATGATCCTGCCTCAGTCCAGGAAATGAGTAAGATATCCTCTTGTGGTGGTGTGTGGCTGGGTATGGGATTTAGTACTGAGTTTACTGAGTTTATAATCATTAAGAACATTGATATGTTACTGTGCTACATAAAAAATTAGACTGTGTAAGTCATTAGCCATCTTCGTCTTTAAATAGAACATTAAGAAAAAGAAGTGTCCTATGCTTTTGCATTATGTGCACACATAATTAAAATTATTGAAATTCCTTCCAGATGGCATTATGGATTCAAGATGTATGATTCATTAGTTATTACTTTTCAATAATAAACTCATTTAAAATTAGAACACTAGCAGAGGAGATCACATAGTATTGTAATATCCTTGGGTGGATTATTATAATGGGATGAATTTCTGAACTGTAATACTATCTAATAACTAGACTTATAGTTTGAAACAGTTAATGACAATTAAATCTTCTATACTTGGAAATGGATTTGAGTAGTATTAAATCATAAACAGCAAACTGAAAGAAGCTTGCTTTATATAGTGGCTCACTTTGAAACATAGTATTAGCCAATGGAAAGTGGTGAAGTCTGATATGCTGTCCTTTGAGAAAGTAAAAATTTAATAGGTAATATATTGTTGAGGAGGGCATGGCAGCCCACTGCAGTATGGACAGAGGAGCCTGGTGGGCTGCAGTCCATGGGGTCACAAAGACTCAGACACAATTAAGCATACACACAATATATTGCTACAGCTGGAAATAATAGTGTAGGGATTTAACACTTCAAATAGTGTTTGATGTCTCATCTGTGAGTCATAATTCACAGTTTAATACAAATTCTAGACTAATTTGTGGAAAGCATTATGCCTAAAAAGGCCAGGGAATAATACTCCTGCCTTTCAATTCACTGAAGTTCAGTGATACCAGTTAAGAGAAAGATCATCTTTGTTCTTCATTTTCTTTCTCAAGAGATCCTTTGTATTTTTAAAATAATTTTTATTAGAATATAATTGATTTATGGTGGTGTGTTAGTTTCTGCTGTACAGCAAAATGACTCAGTTAGACATGATTCTTTTCCCATATAGGTCATTACAGAGTATTGAGAAGAGTTCCCTGTAGGTTCTTATTATCTATTTTCATCTCATAATAGTCAGTTTATTTCAGTTCAGAACTCTGAATATTAGGCTATGTGCACTATCCTTAGGGCTTCTAACTCTTAGGTGGTATCAGTTCAGTTCAGTCGTTCAGTCGTGTCCGACTCTTTGCGACCTCATGGACTGAGCATGCCAGGCCTCCCTGTCCATCACCAACTCCTGGAGCCTACTCAAACTCATCTCCATGGAGTCGGTGATGCCATCCAACCATCTTATCCTCTGTTGTCCCTTTCTCTTCCCTTCAATCTTTCCCAGCATCACGGTCTTTTCCAATGAGTCAGCTCTTTGCATCAGGTGGCCAAAGTATTGGAGTTTCAGCTTCAACATCAGTCCTTCCAATGCATATTCAGGACTGATTTCCTTTAGGATGCACTGGTTGGATTTCCTTGCCGTCCAAGGGACTCTCCAGAGTCTTCTCCAACACCACAGTTCAACAGCATCAATTCTTCAGCACTCAGCTTTCTTTATAACCTAACTCTCCCATCTATACATGACTACTGGAAAAACCATAGCCTTGACTAGACAGACCTTTATTGGCAAAGTAATGTCTCTGCTTTTTAATATACTGTCTAGGTTGGTCATAACTTTTCTTCCAAGGAGCAAGCATCTTTTAATTTCATGGCTGCAATCACCATCTGCAGTGATTTTGGAGCCCCCCAAAATAAAGTCTGACACTGTTTCCTCATCTATTTGCCATGAAGTGATGGGACTAGATGCCATGATCTTAGTTTTCTGAATGTTGAGTTTTAAGTCAACTTTTTCACTCTCCTCTTTCACTTTCATCAAAAGCCTCTTTAGTTCTTTGCTTTCTGCCATAAGAATGGTGTCATCTGCATATCTGAGGTTATTGATATTTCTCCCAGCAATCTTGATTCCAGCTTGTGCTTCCTCCAGCCCAGCGTTTCTCATGCTGTACTCTGCATATAAGTTAAATAACCAGGGTGACAATATACAACCTTGGTGTTCCTATTTGGAACCAGTCTATTGTTCCATGTCCAGGTCTAACTGTTGCTTCTTGACCTGCATACAGATTTCTAAGGAGGCAGGTGGTCTGGTATTCCCACTTCTTTCAGAATTTTCCACAGTTTCTTGTGATCTACACAGTCAAAGGCTTTGGCATAGTCAATAAAGCAGAAATAGATGTTTTTTTGGAACTCTTTTGCTTTTTTGATGATCCAGCAGATGTTGGCAATTTGATCTCTGGTTCCTCTGCCTTTTCTAAAACCAGCTTGAACATCAGGAAATTCACAGTTCACGTATTGCTGAAGCCTGCCCTGGAGAATTTTGAACATTACTAGCATGTGAGATGCGGAGAAGGCAATGGCACCCCACTCCAGCACTCTTGCCTGGAAAATCCCATGGACCGGGGAGACTGGTGGGCCGCAGTCCATGGGGTCGCTAAGAGTCGGACACGACTGAGTGACTTCACTTTCACTTTTCACTTTCATGCATTGGAGAAGGAAATGGCAACCCGCTCCAGTGTTCTTACCTGGAGAATCCCAGGGACGGGGGAGCCTGGTAGGCTGCCGTCTATGGGGTCGGACAGAGTCAGACACGACTGAAGCGACTTAGCAGCAGCAGTAGCAGTAGCATGTGAGATGAGTGCAGTTGTGCGGTAGTTTGAGTATTCTTTGGCGTTGCCTTTCTTTGGGATTGGAATGAAAACTGACCTTTTCCAGTCCTGTGGCCACTGCTGAGTTTTCCAGATTTGCTGGCATATTGAGTGCAGCACTTTCACAGCATCATCTTTCAGGATTTGAAACAGCTCAACTGGAATTCTATCACCTCCACAAACTTTGTTTGTAGTGATTCTTCCTAAGGCCCACTTGACTTTTCATTTCAGGATGTCTGGCTCTAGGTGAGTGACCACACCATCATGATTATCTGGGTGGTGAAGTTCTTTTTTGTATCGTTCTTCTGTGTATTCTTGCCACCTCTTCTTAATATCTTCTGTTTCTGTTAATATCTTCTATCTTAATATCATACCATTTCTGTTCTTTATTCAACCCATCTTTGCATGAAATGTTCCCTTGGTATCTCTAATTTTCATGAAGAGATTTCTAGTCTTTACCATGCTATTGTTTTCCTCTATTTCTTTGCACTGATCACTGAGGAAGGCTTTCTTACCTCTCCTTGCTATTCTTTGGAACTCTGCATTCAAATGGGTGCATCTTTCCTTTTCTCCTTTGCTTTTTGCTTCTCTTCTTTTCAGAGCTATTTGTAAGGCCTCCTCAGGCAGCCGTTTTGCTTTTTTATGTTTCTTTTTCTTGAGGATGGTCTTGATGTGGATGTGACTGGAGATGGAAGCAAGGTCTGATGCTGTAAAGAGCAATATTGCATAGGAACCTGGAATGTTAGGTCCATGAATCAAGGCAAATTGGAAGTGGTCAAACAGGAGATGGCAAGAGTGAACATTGACATTTTAGGAATCAGTGAACTAAAATGGCCTGGAATGGGTGAATTTAACTCAGATGACCATTATATCTACTATTGTGGGCAAAAATCCTATAGAAGAAATGGAGTAGCCATCATAGTCAACAAAAGAGTCCAAAATGCAGTACTTGGATGCAAACTCAAAAACGATTGAATGATCTCAGTTCGTTTCCAAAGCAAACCATTCAATATCATAGTAATCCAAGCCTATGCCTCAACCAGTAATGCTGAAGAAGCTGAAGTTGAATGGTTCTATGAAGACCTACAAGACATTCTAGAACTAACACCCAAAAAAAGATGTCCTTCTCATTATAGAGGACTGGAATGCAAAAGTAGGAAGTCAAGAGATACCTGGAGTAACAGGCAAATTTGGCCTTGGAGTAGAAGATGAAGCAGGGCAAAGGATAATAGAGTTTTGCCAAGAGAACACACTGACTGGTCATAGCAAACACCCTCTTCCAACAACACAAGAGAAGACTCTACACATAGACATCACCAGATGGTCAACACCAAAATAAGATTGATTATATTCTTTGCAGCCAAAGATAGAGAAGCTCTATACAGTCAGGAAAAACAAAACTGAGAGCTGACTGTGGCTCAGATCATGAACTTTTTATTGCCAAATTCAGACTTAAATTGAAGAAAGTAGGGAAAACCACTAGAGCATTCAGGTATGACCTAAATCAAATCCCTTAAGTGGTATAGTGTGTATAAAAGTCTGTTTATTAAAGGGTCTTCAGTTCAGTTCAGTTCAGTCGCTCAGTCGTGTCTGACTCTTTGCGACTCCATGAATCGCAGCACACCAGGCCTCCCTGTCCATCACCAACTCCCGGAGTTCACTCAAACTCACATCCATCGAGTCGGTGATGCCATCCAGCCATCTCATCCTCTGTCGTCCCCTTCTCCTCCTGCCCCCAATCCCTCCCAGCATCAGAGTCTTTTCCAATGAGTCAACTCTTCGCATGAGGTGGCCAAAGTACTGGAGTTTCAGCTTTAGCATCATTCCTTCCAAAGAAATCCCAGGGCTGATCTCCTTCAGAATGGACTGGTTGGATCTCCTTGCAGTCCAAGGGACTTTCAAGAGTCTTCTCCAATACCACAGTTCAAAAGCATCAATTCTTCGGTGCTCAGCTTTCTTCACAGTCCAACTCTCACATCCATACATGACCACTGGAAAAACCATAGCCTTGACTAGACGGACACTAGTTGGCAAAGTAATGTCTCTGCTTTTGAATATACTATCTAGGTTGGCCATAACTTTTCTTCCAAGGAGTAAGTGTCTTAATTTCATGGCTGTAGTCACCATCTGCAGTGATTTTGGAGCCCCCCAAAATAAAGTCTGACACTGTTTCCACTGTTTCCCCCTCTATTTGCCATGAAGTGATGGAACCGGATGCCATGATCCTCGTTTTCTGAATGTTGAGCTTTAGGCCAACTTTTTCACTCTCCACTTTTAAGTGAGTTTAAATAGTTAAACTTATATTTTTATACTTTTTAATTTTTTATAGTTTTATCTCTACTCTTTTTATTTCACAATTGTCTCATGAGAAGTAAGACAGATATAATTTTTCGATTTCCAGGAAAAAAAATCCTGAGGTGTAAGGAAGATAGGGAGTTTTTCTAGTAAAATCTATAGATATCAGAATTAGAATTTGATTCTAATCCTCTGTTTCTCTGTCCCAGTTTTTCCCTAATTCATCCTGAAGAAATTTTAAGCCATGTGGAGACAAAACTTGAAAAAGATGACAATTAACAAAATTCATTTGTTGTTTGGCACAATAGTCTTTGAATATGTAGTTGAAATTCACCAGTGAGTGGTGGGTCTGTAGGCATTTAATTTATTTGAGAATGTATTATGTATTCAGGTTAAATCAACTTGGTCTTGTTGATTTTGTAGTTGTTTACATTGGCAGATATCTTAATAGAGTTTTGTGTGTATGCTTGTATATGAGTCCAGTCATGATATTCTTAATGATATATAGTTGCAAGCAAAGGGAAATCATTGGGGAATCTTAGACTTGGGTTATTTATATGAGTATGGGACACATTAAATTTACTTAGTATGTGATATCTTTGCTCTTTAGTTTATTGATCTAATAATATCATTAAAGAATATAATCTGGGTGTTTACCAGGTAGCTGACTAATGGTTTTAATGCTGCTTAGAGCTAACCTTTATGTTTCCAAAGACTTCACGACATGATCAAACATTTGAAACACTTTTCCTAAGAGTTGTTGGATTTTCCTGTAAGGGTATTACAACTTAGTAGCATCTAGAGAGGGTCTCATAACAAACATCATTTCTTGAGAACAGAGAGTTTAAACTTGTAAATAGCTTCAAAGTACTCTGCAAAATATGGTCATAGCCCTTGAATAGTTGAAAAGTACATTCTAAATTTTATCTAAAGGTAAAGAGGTTTAAAGTAGCTGTACTATAAAACCAGTGATTCTAAAGACGTGTAGAGATTAGGGAAACCTGGAAAGCACAATGGTCTTTTCAGAGTGTTTTTATATGTATGTATATATATGCACATATAATGACATGGATTAGGAATTATTTAGCTACAACATTATATATGTAAAAACTACCATTAGCCACATGCAAAAGTGTGGTCAAACTAAGCTTGACCAGCTATTTTTGGAAGTTACCCACCTTTAGATCATTTTTTTAAATAGGTCATTTAAAATGTGCGTTTGAAATCGTTTATTGACCTTGTCTGTGTGTTGGGACAAAGGGACTAAGGTTGCCTTCAGGACCTTTGTGAGGCAGTAGAACATGTATTTGGTGGCGATGGTGATGATGCAGATAGTGATTCATGGAGTACTCTGGGAGCCCAAAAGAGCCCCAGCTGTCTTCATAGCTGCTTCAGCACTCTCTGATCTCATGATTCCTTTTATATTCTTTGGAGATATCTGAGTGCTGGATACTATGACTACATCAGTGTACAAGACAGATGTCTCTGTTCCCCCGGTGTTTAAACTTAAGTTGGGAGACCAAGAAAAATAATTAAACAACTGTATAATTGCTGTTATGAAAAGTATCATACAAGAAGAGATCAAAGGTAGAGGACAGGTAGGGATATGTCTGCATCGGAAGAAGAGGCCTCCTTGAGGAGTCGGCCATCAGGCAGCCTTCAGAAGCGGCCTTGAAGAGCGGGGAAGGAACAGTCCAGGCAGAGGGAGGGGCGCCTGACTTCGCCTGGAGCCCCTTGGGTGTGTAGTACCCTCACCTGAGGTCTTGGTAGTGACAGTGGAAAGAATCTGCAGAGAAAAACTGGGATGGAGAAAGTAAGAGGGTTTTCACTCTGCAGCTTTGAGAGCAAGGAAATAGGAAAAGATAGTGATGTCTCCACTCCAGAGCTCATAAGCCAAGGTTATTTATCTTTGAGTGCACACTGGTAGAATGCTTGACAGACAGTACGTGTGCGTTATTGTGCATATAAACACATAGGTGTTTAATACATTTATTGACTCAGGTGACTGGTTAATTGTCCCTTATGTATTAGAGCTTTTTTTTTTTCTTTCTTTAATTAGGGTAAAAATTCTTTTGAGGATGAGAAAAATATCATATACATTTATATGCCCCAATATTAGATAAACCAATAAATGCTGTTGATTTATCACTGATTGCTTGAATTAAGTTCAGAAATTACACAAACCAATAGCCCTTTTTTGTTATCCAATAACCATGAAAATGACTAAAATCACATGACTAAATAAATTAGAAAGTGGTAAAGAACCCGCTTGCCAATGCAGGAGACGTAAGAGATGCAGTTTCAACCCTTGGGTTGGGAAGATCCCCTGGAAGAGGGCACGACAGCCCACTCCAGTATTCCACCTGGAGAATCCCATGGACAGAGGAGCCTGGAAGACTGTGGTCCGTAGAGTCTCACAGAGTCAGACACGACTGAAGTGACATAGCACGCACTCAGTGCATTGATAGAAAACAAACTAATACTTCCTTGATTGTTTGGTTTTCTCCAAATAGAAATCAAAAGCCAAAATATATAAATTCCTAAATTTTATAGAATTTGTCACGTGGTTGTCAATGGCTAAAATTTTAAGAAGTACTTTTGGCTGTGTTATATATCCATAACATAATTTAGCACTGTTTATTAATATCATCTGTGATATAGTCTTAAGTGGTATCAGTAAATGGAATCTAAACTAAGTTTGTCTTCCTTCTTGAATTTCTCTGTTCACTTTTACAGAAATGCATCTGAAAGTGTGTTTATCTCTCAAAAGATTAACATTTTTAAGTTGTCTATTAAGTTAGTTGCCACAAGTCATATCATTTTAATATAATCCTTAAAAAAACTTAGCAGGGAACCTAGCTTTTTAGACCTATATTTCCATAGAGCTTCTCCTAAGTCTTAATTTTTTTCCAGTTTGAGATATAATTGACGTGTAACCTTGTGTGAGTTGAAGGTGCGCAGTGTGTTGACTTGCTACTTTTATACATACTGCAAATGATTGTGTTAGCTAGCACCTCTGGCAGGTCAGATTATTACCAATTCTTTCTTGTGGTGAGAACATTCAAAATCTACTCTTAGTAACTTTCAAGTATATAATACAGTATTGACTATAATCACTTTGCTGTTTATTAGATTCCCAGAACTTATTCGTCTAAGAGCCAGAAGTTTGTACTCTTTGACCAACAGCTTGATTCCTTTCCCCCAGCTCAATCTCCTGGTAACTGCCACTGAGGTCTTTGTTCCTCTGCATTCAGCGTCTTAGATTCTACGTGAAAGTGCTAGCATATAGTGTTTGTCTGACGTACTTCACTTAGCTTAAATGTTCTTAAGATCCATCCATGTTGTGGCAAATGACAACGTGTACTTCTTTTTCAGTTCAGTTGCTCAATCGTGTCTGATTCTTTGCAACCCCATGGACTGCAGAACTCCAGGCTTCCCTGTTCATCACCAACTTCCAGAGCTGGCTCAAACTCATGTCCATCGAGTCAGTGATGCCATCCAGCCATCTCATCCTCTGTCGTCCCCTTCTCCTCCTGCCTTCATTGTTTCCCAGCATCAGGGTCTTTTCCAATGAGTCAGCTCTTCGCATCAGGTAGCCAAAGTATTGGAGTTTCGGCTTCAGCATCAGTCCTTCCAATGAATATTCAGGACTGATTTCCTTTAGGATTGCCTAATTGGATCTCCTTGCAGTCCAAGGGACTCTCAAGAGTTTTCTCCAACACCACAGATCAAAAGCATCAATTCTTCGGCACTCAGCTTTCTTTATAGTCCAACTCTCATATCCATACATAACTACTGGAAAAAACCATAGCTTTGACTAGACAGACTTCTGTTGGCAAAGTAATGTCTCTGCTTTTGAATATGCTGTCTAGGTTGGTCATAGCTTTTTTTCCAAGGAGGAAGTATCTTTTAATTTCATGGCTGCAGTAACCATCTGCAGTGATTTTGGAGCCAAAAAATAAAGTCTGTCACTGTTTCCACTGTTTCTCCATCTATTTGCCATGAAGTGATGGGACCGGATACCATGATCTTCGTTTTCTGAATGTTGAGCTTTAAGCCAACTTTTTCACACTCTTCTTTCACTTTCATCAAGAGGCTCTTCAGTTCCTCTTCACTGTCTGCCATAAGGATGGTGTCATCTGTATATCTGAGGTTATTGATATTTCTCCCAGCAATCTTGATTCCAGCTTATTTTCAGTGGCTGAATAATATTTCAGTGTGTATATACCACAGCTTTACCATTTATTAATGGACACTTAGGTTATTTCCATATTTTGGCTATTGTGAGTAATGCACAGTGACCATGGGATTATAAGTCTTTAATTTGTTTTTTTAAAAATCAGTAACAATCACAGTGATATAACTTAACTATTTGAAAAGCAAAAAAAAAAAAAATCAGTCATTACCAGCCCATAAATTATTTACGTAAGGACTTTACTAATTTGGGAAATATATATAATAGAGACTCTTCTAAAGCTGAACTGTGTAGTTATTTGGGGTGATTTTCTGAAAGCTGTTTATAAGCCAAGTAAACCTCAAGGCGTATTTTAGTGCCAAGAGCCTAGATTTAGCAGAATCTGCATTTATTTGTGGAAAAGAGCATAGCAAATAGTAACAGAATGACCTTGAAGTCATTACACAGATATTCATATGTTTTATAAAATTATTTACTTTTACATTTAAACGTAAGTAAAACATCTCTATAATATAAAGTCTTTTGATTTTGAGTTATGTAGTGACTGGGATGTCTATTGTTTTTATATCCTCAAAAAGAAGTATAGAGATCCTACTATATTAGTCAATCCATATTTATAACCATTATCCATTTCAAAATATGTTTTTCAAATTCTGCTGTGGTGTTGAAGGCCTTTGGAATAATAACTTAAATCTGTTTAATTCATACTTTATCAGACTCTCCAAGAATTTGATCCAACTTTCTCATCTTCATTTCATTTCCGATAAGTATTGATATAATCTGATAATTGGACTTCCCCAGTGGCTCTGCAGTAAAGAATCCGCCTGTAACGCAGGAGATATGGATTCATTAAGAAGATCCCCTGAAGAAGAAAGTGACAGCCCACTCCAGTACTCTTGCCTGGGAAATCCAATGGACAGAGGAACCTGGTGGGCTACAGTCCATGGGGTCACAGAGTTGGAGTCGGACACAACTTAGTGGCTGAACAACAACAGATCTGATGATGATTGAATTTTATTAATCCATATTCTAAGCTAGTTGAAAGGTACTCACCTGAATGGCACTCTCAACACCCTTATATATAGCTGCATATAGCCTATTATAAATGACAGAGCAGAGGAATAGCACATGTGAAAAATGGCATTATGGTTCAGTTGGAAAAACATTAAGGCAGGGGTCTTAATTCAAGTTTTAGCTCTGTCATTATATAGGAAAGTCGCCATCCGTAACAACATTTGGATTTAATAGACAGTTACTTAAGCTTGGTATATATATGAAGCCCACATCACTGATCTTGGTATCATATGTGATAGCTTCACACAAAAAATCTTTCAAAGTCACAGATTACAGAAGAAGTGTTAGGGCAAGAGACATTCAAGTTTATGGAATGGATATGTTCAAATCTGTCACTGTTTCCAGATAAACAATACAAAGCAAATATCCTGCTGACAATGATTTTAATTGTATCATCTTCCTATTGCTAAAGTGGTGACCCTTGCTGAACTAATCTGAAATTGGAGTACAGCCAATCTTCATCAGCTTGGCCAGTAAAGTTGGTTCTTGGAGTTTGGCTTCCATCCAGGCTGAGTAGGCAGACTTTAGAGGGAAATAGGAAAAAAAAGTCTGTCTTGATAATAGTCAACCAGAGCAGACTAAGCTGTTAGGAATTCTGAGCTGTATTGCCTTAGTACCATCTCCCTTTTTTAAAGTTCATTTGCATAATTCTTTTGATCAGGGCCCTTACTTTTCCATATGATATACATAGCTCATGTATACTTTAATAAATGAAGTTAATAATGATGATCTGTCTCAAAAAAGCAGTAATAGTTGCAAGTAAAATTTTGTTCATACTACAATTCAAACTAAGTGATTTGAAGTTATGTCTTTTGACTCTGGCCTCATTTTTTAAAACAAATTTAAACTGAAATGCCGGGCTTCCCTGGTGGCTCAGTGATTAAAAAACCCTCCCGCCAATGCAGGAGACATAGGTTTGATCCCTAGGTCGGGTCATGGAGGAATGCATGGCAAACCACTCCATTATCTTACCTGGGAAATGCCATGGGCAGAGGAGATTGAAGGTGGGAGGAGAAGGGGATGACAGAGGATGAGATGGTTGGATGGCATCACTGACTCAATGGACGTGAGTTTGAGTGAACTCCGGGAGTTGGTGATGGATGGGGAGGCCTGGCGTGCTGCAGTCCATGGGGTCACAAAGAGTCGGACATGACTGAGCGACTGAACTGACTGACTGAGGACCCTGGTGGGCTACAGTCCATGGGGTCACAAAAGAGTTGGACACAACTTAGTGACTAAACAACCACAGCAAACTGAAATGCAGAAGTTCTCTGATTGTGAGTATCAAGTAATGGTCAGCTAAATTACTGATTACAACTGGTTTATAAAAGAATGAAATTTTTTATACCAAGAAATTGGAAATCAGATTTTATTGAAAATTATATTTTCAATAATTATATTTACTGAATGATTTCTACTCAGTTTTAGTTTTGACAAAGTCTCTGTTAATAGCATATTTTCCATTCTGCCAGTATGGTGATTTTTATTCATAATGTTTTTCCTCAACAGTACTAAATATTGTGCTGAACAATTTTTAGGATGGACTTTAAGTGACCTACTTTGCAAGAAAACAGGCATCTTATTAGCCTCTAAAACTTACAGATGGACAGATAAAAATACTCATTTCTTTCTTAAATAAAGTATGATTATAATGCTCTTACTCCATAAATAAAAGGACAGGCTTAATATTAATTGATCTCATTTTTTTTTGTAGAAGATAGATGTGTATTCATAACAGATAAGAGAAACATAATTCTTTATTTAGTATGTAAGTCTGTTTCCCTGAAGATACCTCCCCAATAGAATACTCTAACATCAAGTTCTGCCTAAGTTTTTAGTCACTAATCAGTTTTTATACGAGGGAAACCAACACAAGTATTGACTTGCATGAAGGTAATAGATGCATAATTCACAGTATCACCTGGAGTAAATTCTTTTCTTTTCTCATTTATGAACTAGCAGTAGGCCCACTAGATAGCTTTTTCTCCTTTCCCTTACACCCTCTCTTCTCACCCTTCACAGTCAGAAATCAACCATACCACTTTATGACAATCATTTTTGTTAACTTACTCTCTCACTCCTCATTAGCTTGATAAATTTATTCTTAGGTCTACACCAAAGGTTTAAACTTATAAATAGTATATCCTATAGTACCTAACGGTGACAGCAAAAATCATGGAGTGTATACCTGGTGTGGTTTCACTTGCATTATATCTAAGTTATTTACATCATTAATCAAAAATATCTCCTGTGAAATATTTAATGTGAAATCTTTTTAGCTTTATAGCTCACTGAAGATTCTTTCGGGATTCTTTATTCCCTGTACATATACAAAAGGCACTAACATTTGACTGTTAGGTGCTTTCTTCAAGGGTACTTTTATTTGGGCTGTTTACTCCTCAAAATCAATGAGAAGAGTTAGTATTAATCCTAATTTTACAGATGAGGAAACAGATGCAGTGAGATTAGATTACCTGCCTGAGGTCCTACAGCTAGCAAATGACTAGAACCATGATTTAAACCACGTCAATAACAGAGTTCTGAGCCTGTGCCTTTTGAAAATTGAGATGTAACTATAACATTGTATTAATTTTTGATGTTTCTGAGCCTATACTTTTAATCACTGGTTCACAGTTTGTTCTTGCTTAATGTGTACTTTTAACAGAATTCTTCACAACTTGGAAATTTCTGTCTACAAACTGATACAGCTATGCATCAGACATTTTGAAGTAATTTGCTTCAGATTAATCACTTCCTTGGAAAAGTCAGTGGTGTTTCAGTTTCTTTACCAAATTCTGTAGTTTAGTTAATTCTAGATGGTCCTTTGATAAGACAATACTGTTGTTTACATACTACCAGGAAAAAAACATTTAACTGTTAAACATTAACATTCAATTTAAACTGAATATAACAGCTCTTTCAGATATATTTATACATAGATGTTAATATATCTGTTTTAAGACTTTGGTACCTATGTAATGGATGTAAAATAAATGGTTTAAAGGTTCCTATAATTTCATCACATTCAGAGTCCAACTGTTTGATTCACTTTGATTCTATAATTTGTGTCCAGTTTTTCAACCCAGTAGTGTTTCTTTAAAGATTTTACTCTTGTCTCTGAGATTTTCTTCCAGGCCATTGTTTATTAAAAGTTTTAATACTTAAATTCCAGTTCTGTTCTGAACACTGTGTTTCCTGAGTGTGACCACGCGATTTCCAGTTCATGACAGGTCTGTCTAAAACTTCATGGCAACCATGTCTTCATCTGTTTGCCAGTAGCCTTAACATTCTGTATTGTGTGTTAATGCAGACATACCAGGCTCTGTGCGAAGAGAATGGATTGTGAGACAGGGAAGGAATCTGAGCTGGAAAATAAAACTTGGGAGATTATTATGGCAAACACTGAAAGCAAGGGTCAGAGGAGGCAGCCGTCTAGAGGCAGATGCCTAAAGGAGAGTAGGAACGGAACAATGGGACCATCTGGTACGAAGGTCCCAAGGATAAGCATAAGGATCAAGAAGTTGCTAGAATTACAGCCAGCTTTGAAAGGCAACTTGTTAGGTATTTAGGCAAATTTAGGCTTTCAGCTATATCTAGTAGAAAAATCCTTTAGTAAGTATACTAGGCTCTTTAAATACTATTTATAAACAATACAAAGTTACTCTCCTTTCATTTAAGAGGTATTTCTTTCCTATTTTTAAAAGGATAACTCATATTGTATCAATAAAGCGTTTGTTTCTCAGTGGAACTAGCTTGGGCCAGCACGAGAGCTCCTAGGGACACAGATAGGCTGATGTCCATGGTGGCTGCTTCTGCGTTCTTGGGCGTGGAGGGGCAGTGAGGCGAGAAACCGAAAGGCAGGTCCTGAGAGCGAGCAGCGCCTGGGCTGCTGGCATCAGCCCTCCTACTTTCACAGTGAGGGAGCGACCTCCCTACCAAGATTAATGTCAAGAAGTAAGCCTGCTGCAACCTGTTCTTAAATTCTCTTTTAAAAGCTTCTCTGGATATTTTTCATGGTTTTACATAATTAACATGATCATTAGGAAGTATATACAAAGAACTACCTTTTCAGAGATTGATAGTGGATGCTGGACCAGGAGGTATGGAAGAAAGGCCGCTTTCTTCAGCCCTGTAACTAACCATTCACGTATAGGATTCCCTCCACAGGTTAAATAAGTACATTGTTTGTGCCTAAGACTCTTATTTTGTTACATCTGTTAGATAGTACTTTTGAACAACTTTTTCTTTTAGATTTTATGTAACTAATTTAATGACTTTTACTACTTTCTTTCTGATGTTAGATAAACAGTAAAATTCCAGTTTAAGGAATGTTTCAAATGATGTTTTTGGAGTGTTTTGAACTCCCTCATCTGACTTCTAGAGCTGAAGCCAACAGGAAACCAACTGGTCCTTTTTGAAGGGAAACTTTACCAAACAGTCACAAGAATAAAGAATTATTTTGCCCTTAGTCCAGCTACAGACATGAGATCATAGTGGTATTTCAGTGTCTTTTCTGACTCTGATGTTTGTACCTAAACAGTTTCTTCATGAACAGTTAATGTGAAACTATCAAAACTGTACCTGTAAAAAAGGACCAAATTAGTAGCTAGAGAACCCCAACATCTATTAAACAAGTATTCTGAAATGTAACATGTCAATTTAAAATTTGGGTATCAGAATTAATCCCAAGGTATTCATTATGGCTAAAAATCAGTTTGTGGCGGGGAGGAATGTGATATCTTAGAGTTGTAGATTAAAGCAAGGAACAATGTTTTTGCAAAATTGCAAGAATGTGCCAAGCATTTAATATTACATGTTAAAGGGCTGATCACATGTGAGATAGCTCACATGTGGACCTTCCTTCAGTTTACTCTAGAATTCATTGTAAGCTGAAATTGTGGAGGATATTCTAATATACTGAATGGTGAAAGGAATGTATAAAGAAGCTGTAAAGAGAAAACAGAGCAGATTGACAAAAAACCAAAAACATCTTATTTCCCGAGTTATACTCTAGAAAGGCAGGTTATTAAAGGAGTAGCTTATAAAGTACAGGAAGCAAGAATGTTCCCAAAGATTCAGATTTACCAATAAAGATGAAATTTTGGTTGATACTGCAAAACTGCCTCAATGACACATACTTATTTACCTTGGAAACAAGTATAAAAAAATGCAGAAACACAAAAACTTAGCATTGAACCGCTTTGCTATAGTATTCACTTTGGGTCTATTAGGTCTCAAATTGTGACAGTTTACTGTACTCATATGCAATATGCATAACAATATTTGATGTGACGATTTCGTCAGCATTTGTTTTTTAGTGCACTCAGCAGTACTTTGAGGCTTTGCAGAGGAAATAAGAAAAAGGTTAATGGGAACCCATTGATCAGCTTCTCTGTGGCCAGACATCACTACTCAAAATATATTAGAGGTTCAGAACATGTTCAGGGATATGACGTTCCAACAGGTTATAGTATTTTGAAGCCTTGTATGTTCGTCTTTGTGTTTCCTGTTCCAGGGGCGTTGTTTTGGTTTTTTCCTGCGCAAATCCATTTTGAGTGCACCTTGTCCATGCCCCACCCCTCCCCTTTGTGTGTCTCTTTCTCTCTGATCCCGTCTCTCCTGTCTGCTTCTTATCACCGACTCCAGTTGCCCTCACCTCCTTCCTCTTTGTTTGCAGCTCTTTTATTTGTCTCACAGCTGTTCTTTCCTGCCCACCCAGTCTCTTCCCATGCCAACAAATACAGAGTGGAGAAGCTTAGACACCATTCTACCCATTTTAAGAAGACCTGACTTTCCAGCTCTTGTTATTTGTCGTCCCACAGGTCACAGAAAGAGTATCTAGGAGGGCTTAGAAAGACTTCTTTTTTCCTTTTAGTTGTGTGATGTTTTTTATTTGAAGTATAATATATAGTCAAGTTCATCTCTTCTAGTATCTAGTTGTATGAGTCCTGACCAATGTGTGCAGCTGTGTACACATCAACTCTATCAAGGTGCAGAAAGGTCCAGACGCCCCCCAGAATTCTCTGCTGCTCATTTGAAGTCAACCTGTCCCTGGTACTTCAGCTTCTAGCCCCCAGTTTTTTGTTTGTTTGTTCCTCTAGTTTTGCCTAGGGCTTCCCTGGTGGAGCTTTCTGTGTAGCTGGGTCGGGAAAACATCAGCCTGCAATGCAGGAGACCTGGGTTCAATTCCTGGGTTGGGAAGATACCCTGGAGAAGGAAATGGCAACCCACTCCAGTATTCTTGCCTAGAGAATCCCATGGATGGAGGAGCCTGGCGGGCTATAGTCTGTGGGGTGGCAAGAGTCAGACACGACTGAGCAACTAAACCACCACCATGGGAAACTTATATAGGTGAAATCATAGTGTTTGTCTTTTTGTGACTGACTGAGTCCATTTAGCATGATGTCCTCAAGGCTCTTCCATATTGTAGTATGTATAAAAGTTGCCTTACATTTTCAGCCTCAGTAGTATTCTCCTGTATGTATGATGTATATACCACACATTGTTTATCCATGAGTCAGTGGACTGTTGGGTTGCTTCTGTCTTTTGACTATCGTGAATGATACGGTTATGAACACTGTCGTACAAATGCATTTTAGATATTTACCATAATTGGAATTACTAGATTATACGGTTATTCTATTCTAAATTTTTTGAGGGACTGCCATAGTGTTTTCTATAGCAACTTCACCATTCCCACCCATAGTGCAGAAGGGTTCCAATTTCTTCACATTCTCACCAACATTTGTTATTTTCTGCTTTTCTGATAGTAGCCATCCTGATGGGTGTGAGGTGGTATTTCATTGTGAATCTGATTTGCATTTCCCTAATACTAGAAAGGTTGAACATCTTCTTAACTGTTTACTGGCCATTTGTGTATCTTCTTTGGAGAAATGTTTATTCTAGTCCTTTGTCTATGTTGTGATCAGCCTACTTGTTTTTTGGTCTTGAATTGTAGGAGTTCTTCATAGATTCTGGATATATGTTTTGCAAGTTTATTTTCCAATTTGTAGGTTGCCTTTTCATTCTCTTGATTGTATCCTTTGATGCACAGAAGTTTTAAATTTTGCCATAGTCCAACTGTATCTGTTTTTTTCTTTTATTGCCCATGATATATCCAAGAAATCATGTACAGTGTTATGAAACTTTTCATATATATTTTTTCTCGTGAAGAGTTTTATAGTTTTAGCTCTTATGCTTAGGTCTTTGATCCGTTTTTAGCTATTTTTTGCCTATGATGTGAAGCACAGAACTAACTTCAGTCTTTTCCATGTGGATATCCAGTTTTCCCAGCACCATTTGTTGAAAAGATTGTCGTCTTCCCATTGAATGTCCATGGCAACCATAGATGTGAAAATCGTTTGATCCCGTACATGAGGGTTTATTTCTGGACTTTGTTCCTTTGGTCTGTGTGTCTGCCTTATGTCAATATTATGTTGTTTTGATTACAGTAGCTTTGTAATAAGTTTGAAATCCGGAAATGGGAGACCTCTAACTTTGTTCTTGATTTTTCAAGATTGTTTTGTCTATTCAGAATTCCTTGAGATGCCCATATGAATTTTAGGATGGATTTTTCTATTTCTCTGAAAAGCACTGTTGGGATTTTGATAGAGATTACATTGAATTTGTAGATCACTTTGTGTTGTATTGACATCTTCGCAATATTTAATCTTCCATCCATCTCCACGGTTATGTTTTTCTGTTTGTGTCTTTAATATTGTTCAGCAACTTATTTTCATTGTACAGGTCTTTCACTTTCTTGGTTAAGTTTATTCCTAAGTAGTTTATTCTATTTAATGCTGTTGTGAGTGGAATTGTTTTCTTAATTTCCTTTGCATATTGTTCAATATCTATAGAATCACAACTAATTTTCGTGTGCTGATTTTTATATCCTGCAGCTTTGCTGAACTCATTTGTTAGTTCTAACAGCATTTTTTGTGGAATGTTTAGGATTATCTACATATAAGATCATGTCATCCACAACAGAGATAATTTCACTTCTTCCTTTCCAATTTAGATGCCTTTTATCTATTAATTGCCTAATTCCTCTGGCTGGGACTTTCTGTACCGTATTGAATTTTAAGTGCTGAAGTAGTAATGCTTCTCTTATTTTCTGATCTTAAAGGAAAAGGCTTCAGTCTTTCACCTCTGAGTCTGATATTAGGTATGTGCTTTACTTATATGGCCTTTTTATGTTAGCAAATTTCTTTCTATTCCAAGTTTATTGGGTGCTTTGAATCACAAAAGGGTGTTGAAATTTTTCAGTGCTTTTTGTTTATATCAGTTGAGAGGATCACGTGGTTTTCTCCTTCATTCTTGCTAATGTGGTATCTTATACTGATTTTTGTTTGTTGATCCACTCTTGTATTCCAGAATCTCTTTTCATTTTTTAATTGTGTCTTTCAAAAAGAATGTCTCAATTCTTATTCAATTCTTTTTTCTTAATTTTTAAAAACGGATCATCTTTTTGGTGTTGTATCTAAGCAACCCTTTTTCTACCTGAAGGACACATAGATTTTTCTCCTATGATTTCTTCTAGAAGTTTATATTTTGATTAATTTTTGTATAGAATATGAGATATGAGCCAAGATTCTTTGTATTTCCTTTTGTGTGTAGTTATCCGGTTGTTTCAGCACTATTTGTTTAAAAGACTATTTTTTCTCCTTTGGGTTGTCTTAGACCTTTAATTATAACTATCTTCATTTTAATCATTATCAGA
Organism: Oryx dammah; assembly: GCF_014754425.2. NCBI lineage: Eukaryota > Metazoa > Chordata > Mammalia > Artiodactyla > Bovidae > Oryx > Oryx dammah. The sequence goes on from NW_024070210.1 coordinate 90,362,039, forward strand.
TATTTTCCTGTCTTTGTGGAGATCCAAGTTTCGATTTTGTATCATAGTCTTCCATCTGAAGAACTTTCTTTAATATTATAGTATATGTCTGCTGGTAATGAATTCTCTCAGCAGTTATTTGTCTGAAAAGCTGTTTGTTTATTTCACTTTCTTGTAGAGAGTTATGTGTGTAAAGTTCTGAGTTGAGAATTGTTTTCTTTCAGGAATGTCACTCCTTTGTCTTCTGAATTACTTAGTCTGTGATATAATTGTTACCTTTGTTCCTCTGTGTGTAACATGTTTTTGAGCTTTTTGAATTTGTGGTTTACTGTATTCTATTATTTTTTGAAAATTCTTAGCCATTAGCTCTTCAAATATTTCTTCAGCCTTTTATTCTCTTCTCCTGGGATTCTGGTTAGACACTTGCTGAACAGTTTGGTATTGCCCACGTCATAGATGCCCTGTTTGTTCTCATTCTTTTTTCTATTTGTGTTTCAGTTTGGCTAATTTCTATTTGTCTGGATTCAAGTTCACTGACTCTTATGCATCTGTGTCTGGTTTACTGATGAGCTTGTCAAAAGAATTCTCATCTCTATTGTATTCTTTACTTCTAGCATTTCCATTTGACTCATAGTTTTCAGAGCTGTTGAAATTCAACATCTGACAATATAGGGTATCCTCCTTTTCCATTAAAACCTTTAACGTAGCTATTTCATATTCTTTGTTTTTGACGTTTTATTTTTAATTGGAGGATAATGGCTTTACAGTGTTGTCTGGGTTGTTGCCGTACATCAACAGGAATCAGCTGCAGGTAAACATATGTCCTCTGCTTCCTGAACCTCCCTCCCATCTCACACCCCATCCCGCCCCCTGGCTTGTCACAGAGCTCCAGACTGAGCTCCCTGCGTCACACGGCATATTCTCGCTGGCCGTCTGGTTTACTTACGGTACCATGTATGTCTCAGGGCTACTCTCTCAGTTCATCCCACCCTGTCCTTTGCCCACTGTGTCCACAAGTCTCTTCTCTATGCCTGCATCTCTACTGCTGCCCTGCAGATAGATTCACCAGGACCATTCCCCTAGATTCCATATATATGCGTTAGTATGTGATATTTACTTTTCTCTTACTGACATGTACTTCACTGTGTGTAACAGGCTCTAGATTTATCCACCTCACTAGAACTGAATCAAATTTTTTTCCTTTTTATGGCTATATAATATTCCACTGTGTATATTTACCACAATTTCTTCCTTCATTCATCTTTCAATGGACATTTAGGTTGCTTCCCCTAGCTATTGTAAATAGTGCTGCAATGAATATTGGGGTACATGTGTCTTTTAGAATGTGATTTTCCAAGGACATATGCCCAGTAGTGAGATTGATAGGTCTTATGGTAATTTTATTCCTAGTTTTTTAAGAAATCTCCACACTGTTCTCCATAGTGACTGTGTCAGTTGACATTCCCACCAACAGTATTCCTTGTTTTGACAAATTCTACATTGGCGTTGTCTGTGGGTATGACTCTGTTGATTGCTTTCTCTCTTGGCAGTAGATTTTTTTCCCCTTGCTTTTTTGGTATGTCTTATAATTTTTTTTTTAATTGATTGCCAGAAGCAAGGCATTCAATGAAGATAAATAGTATTTCCTCCTGGAGATGGGCCTGATTTTCTGCTAGCCTGTTTGTATGAAGGTTAAGCTGGTTTACTCAGGGGTTGACCTGGATTTGGAATTTGTTGTTGCTATGGTTACCACCGTGCATCACAGGCTTTAAACATGTCTAGCAGTTCTTAGTGCATAGAGTTGGGATTTGATTGCTAGAAGGTTTTCTTACTGTTTCTGCTCCTCCCTCAGCCTTTGGTCCTTTCAGTGTACCTTTGCCTCAGAGGGGGTCTGTCTCTTGACCTCCCCCCAGCAGATGGCTGCTATGAGCTTGGTGGTAGTGGATAGGTTAAGATTCTCAATTTTCCTCATCCACTCAATCTTGGGCAGGCACTGAATCCCAGGGTATCAGGGTAGGGTTTTCTCAGTGATCCTGTCCCTACAAGTAGCAGATGCATTCAGCCTTGTATTAGTCTTATGCAGGAGTTTCCTGCCCCTTCCTCCAGATTAGAGAACGCTAATGGTCTCAGACTATTTTTTGTCCTTTTCATGGGCTGTCCTGGGGTTTTATTCTCCTACTTTTCCCCTAGCCACCACAGGTCTTCACCTGTGACTGGGAGGGTGACAGTAACAAGATTTTCTCCCCTTCTCCCATGGCTTAAGGCTTTGTTTCCATAGAGGAAAAGGGTCCTGACCATGCTTTGTGGCTTTTCCACAGTGATAGCCTCTCCCTTCCCCCGAGGATCCCTGGGACTTCGGTCACTGTGGGGTTCGGGGGCCCCGCAGAGTGGCATGTGGATGCATTCTGGCTCACTAGCCTGGAAGCTCTCCAGACCTCATCCTTCTGGGTTTTTGTGAAGGCTCCATTACACAGGCATAATGGATTAAACCACTGGCCGTTGGTGTCGCCGGTCCCTCTTCCCTCCCTAGTAATCTAGGATTGAGACTGAAAGTTCCAACTCTTTTCACGTGGTTGGTCCCCTTAGCATTCAGTCCCCTTATCTTTAGGGCATCCCCCCAAGTCACCCCATTTACACAAACTCAGCTGTGGCTGAACAGGGCTTATTTATGAATAAATAACAAGACACATTTCACCTTTATGGCTCTGGATCAGTTTCAGAAACTAAGGACAGAAGACCACATATCATTAAAAAGATACTCCCATTGCTCTTCCTGCTTAGGAAATTCAAAGGGTTCGGGGGATCTATTGAGCTAGGAACCAGAGACAAAACTGAAACATATGTTTATTATGAATCACAATACTTTAGATACATAATGTGTTTAAGCTATACATAGTGTTAGTTTGTTTGCTACGGCTGCCCTAACAAATACCACAGGCTAGGGTGGCTTAAACAGTAGACATTTCTTTTCTTTTTATTTTTTGAATTTGTTTTGATTTTTATTGGGCTCTAGGGGATGGGATGGGGAATGCCTCTGTTAAGTTATGCCCCATTAGGAAGATGTCCCTTCTAACTTTCCTGGGATACTTTTTGGAGCTTAAGTCTGAGAACAAATTGTTGACGGCGTTGTTTCTTGAGACCTGTCCTTGCAGGGGGCTGCTTGCAGCTGGCTTCTTCCAGTGTCTTTACATGACCTTCCTCTCTACGTGTTTGTGTTCTAATCTCCTTTTATAAGGACACCAGTCATATTGGATTAAGGATCACCCTAATTGCCCCATTTAATTTAACTACCTCTTTTCTTCAGACCCTGTCTCCAAGTATACTCATATTTTGAGATACTGGGAGTTAGTATTCATCAACATATTCATTCATGAGTGGACACAGTTCAGCCCAGAATGCAAAAAATTGAAAAAAAAAAAAAAAAAACAGTGGGAAATGTAGAACTTTCTGTGATGATAAACAGTTCTGTATTTTTGCTTTCCTGTATGGTGGCTGCTGGTCCCCTGTGACTATATGAAATGTACCCAAGGGGATTGAGAAGCTGAATTTTTTACTCTATTTGGTTTTGAGCACTTTACATTTAAATGGCCACATGTAGCTAGTGACTAACATTTGGAGGGTACAGAGCTTGACTAATGTCTTCATTGGACATACACAGAACTGAAGATCGAAACAGTTGAGAGACTAATCTGATATCACACAAATAATGATTGAAATAATTGCAAAGTAGGCTGAGTTTTCACATTCTTAATGGGTTTTTCTACCTACAGATTGTAAAATAAAACCTAGAGAAATAAAATGTAAAACACTCCCATTTTTGTTCTTTTTCCTTTTATAAAGACAGGGTAATCTTAGGTTACAACTGAGAAATTTTCAACATATGTGTTTTAGAAATATTCAAGATCATTTTATCTGCTCTTTAATTTTTAAGAGGTTTGATACTTGCATATATCAAGTGTTTAAATTAGTTTCATAAGACTTTTGTTGTCAGATTGTAAAGTCTGTTTAAATAAAACTAATGTGTGTAGTGGAAAATTTGGTAGATGGTTTAAAAATCCATGTTCAGTTAGGGAAGATGAATCAGTGCATACTTTATCAGAAAATCTGAATCTGAAAACTCATTCCACAAAAGAAGAAATGAGAAGTTCTTTCTCTTTAAAGATAGAAATGGGTTGTTAAATTAATGTGTGTTAGTCACTCAGTTGTGTCTGACTCTTTGTGACCCCATGGACTGTAGGCCGCCACGCTCCTCTGCCCATGGAATTCTCCAGGCAGGAATACTGGAGCAGGTTGCCATTTCCTTCTCCAGGGGATCTTCCCGACCCAGGGTGAACCCGGGTCTTCTGTATTGCAGGCTCATTCTTTACTCTCTGAGCAACCAGGGGAGCCCTGTCCAATCAATAACTTGTTTGATTTTGTCCTTTCATGTTTGATGAAATTTTTTCTGTAAACTTCAGAAAAAATGTTAAGTTTTCATTTACAACTAATTTTAGTTAGGAGGGGGTTCAAAAGAGAGGGGATATATGTATACCGATTACTGATTCATGCTGAGGTGTGACAGAAAACAACAAAATTCTGTAAAGCAATTATCCTTCAATTAAAAATAAATAAAAATTTAAAAGATGAATAAATAAAACTAATTTTAGAATTACAGAAAAATTGCAAAAACTGCACAAAGAATTTCCACATACCCTCACCCAGCTTAATATAATTTTCAAAACCAAGAAATTAACATTGATAGAATATTACTAACTAAACTACAGATCTTAATTTTCACCAATGTCCCTTTTATGTTCTAGGAACCCATCTGGATCCCACATTGTATTTAATTATTTCTTCTAAGTCTCCTCCATTCTGTTTCTCAGACTTACCTTTTCTTGACACTTTCGAAGTGTGCCAATCAGTTTTTTTGTAGAATGTTCCTCAGTTTGGGTTTATATGTTTTTTCAAAATTGGAATGATGGTTATGCATTTTTGGAAAGTGACACAGAAATGATCTACTGATATGTATTCTTACTGGTGATGAGTTTTAGAAATATTGATGATTGAAACGATGCTTTCTTTTATACTATATCAATCTACTAAAACATTTGCTCTGTGCTGAAAATAACTTCTCAAAAGCTAAAATTCTGATTAAAGAAAGCTATTATCATTACCAGTTAGTTAATGGGATGAGGTTAGTAGAATTTCACAATAGGAGTAAGTTGTTCAATAAGGAGAAAGAGAAACCACCTTTTTTTCTTTGAAATTAGATAATTCTTTCTTCATTAGAAAGTTAAAGGAATTATTGAGAGGGACCTTCTCACTTAACAGAATTGTGTTTGTAATAGAAAATTGTCTTTGTTGAGATACTTAACTCTGGGTAACTTAACAAGTAGAACATAAAATGAGGAAAAAGTGATTGGTTTAGTTTTGTTCTATAAGTGACACCGGAATTCTATCAAAGTTGTTAGTACTAAGTTCAGTTTATTGCAGCAGATTTTTATATTGGGGGCATTTTAAAACTCTGAATAAGATAAATACACTTGATTTATTTATTAAATAAATCAAATAAATCAATTTCAAAAGAAATACTTATATTTATTTATTTGATAGGTTTTATTCAGTAGGAGCATTTAAATGAAATATTTGTGGTTTTATTCTTTGTGGGTAGTCTTTGAAACATTTTTGAATTAGAAACCAAATCTTACGACTGAGTACTGCTGTCTCTTTAAAATAACAACAATCAATGTAATGGGTGGAATTTTCTTCTTTTACTTTAGTTCAGCAATCAGCAAACACTGGGAGGCTGAACTGGCCACCCTCAAAGGAAACAATGCCAAACTCACTGCAGCCCTGCTGGAGTCTACTGCCAATGTGAAACAATGGAAGCAGCAACTTGCTGCATATCAGGAGGAAGCAGAGCGGCTGCACAAGCGGGTAAGTGCAGGGCCGCTGTCCATAAGGACTGACAGCCAGCAGGGTTTCTTACTTTACATGCAGATTCAGCACAGAGACCTCTTCTGGAGATTTTTGTTGGTAATCAAAACATATATATGGGTTGTATTATATGTGGGTTTCTTGGTTAAGAAAACAGTTTTCTGCAGTTTCCTGAGAATGAAGGAATTTGGACAGCTTTGGAGTCCAAACACCCAATTGCACATTTCTGTTGTGCCACTTGTTAGCTGTCTGACCTTTGGTAACTTATTCCCCTCTTTCTGCTCAGTATTCTTATCTGTAAAATAGGAACAATAATATAGACTCGGTACAATTCCTGAGAAAATTGAGATACAGAACTGACATGTAATTACACTGAAGCAATTATAATGCTTTTATTATTTTACTTTATTTCTTAAAGAACAATTTGAAAAATACAGGTAGAAAAGTCTTTATAAAAGTTAAAGATAATAACTTTAATTAGAAATATGGGGCAGTAAAAGAAAAATTAGTATCAAGAGACCAAACAATTTCTTATAAAGAATTTTTTAACCCAAAGTATATGCATTCACCCAACAAGAAGCCAATGCCACTAGTTTCTGTTTTTAAAAATGATTTTAAAGAAGTGAACTCCTTCCTAGACATTAGGAAATGGGCTTAGTATCAGAGCAGAATTTGAGGAGTATAATAAGACCAGGATGACAGGGGAGGTAAGATTGAAGTTAAATAGAGACAGGAGGGAGAGTAAGAACCTGAGTAAATACCTTTCTATCCTAAGTTTAAACTTAATTCATGAGGGGAAGGGGGGAGTTGTTGTTTAATGAGGATAGTGTCCCGTCTTGCAAGATGAAAAGCTCTGGAGATCTGTTTAACAGCAGTGTGAATATACTTAATGCCACCGAAGTGAAAGTGAAGTTGCTCAGTCGTGTCCGACTTTTTGCGACCCCATGGACTGTAGTCTACCAGGCTCCTCCATCCATGGGATTTTCCAGGCAAGAGTACTGGAGTGGGGTGCCATTTCTTTCTCCAGCGGATCTTCCTGACCCAGGGATTGAACCCCTGTCTCCAAATACCACCGACCTGTATGTTTAAAAATGGTTAAGAGGATAAATTTTTACTGTGTTTTTCATTGTGGTTTTTTTTTTTTTTTTACCACAGTTTAAAAAAAAAAAAAACTTAGGATAATTGACTTATAATCCAAAAAAACATTCATTGAGGAGCTATCCTTTTCACGTATTCCCTGACCCTGAGAGTTTTTTGCTTTAAGTACTCAATTGAATTTTAAAGAATTTATGAAATGAAGTATTTTTATTTACTCACATAATTTCCAGTGCTCTTCTTTCCTTCCTGTAGATCTGAATTTCCATCAGGTATCATTTCTCTTCATTCTGAGTAACCTTCTTTCGGATTTTTTTGTACTTCAAGTACACTGGCAACAAATTCTCTCAGCTTTTGTATATATGTATGTGTATAGATAGAGAGTTTTTATCTTTACTACAGGTTGTGTTTTCCTATTTCTTCATATGTCTAGTCATTTTTAAAAAATATAAATTTATTTTAATTGGGGGTTAATTACTTTACAATATTGTATTGTTTTTGCCATACATCAACATGAATCCGCCACAGGTATACACGTGTTCCCCATCCTGAACCCCCCTCCCTCCTCCCTCCCCGTACCATCCTTCTGGGTCACCTCAGTGCACCAGCCCCAAGCATCATGGTAAATGAGATAATGTTATAGAGCCCATAGATTCTGTTATCTGCCTCTGTGTATTCAGTGTTCATTTTTGTTTGAGCAAGCAGTGAAATTACTGGTAGTGTGTCGCCATCCCTTAGTATCTGATGGGGACTGGTTCTAGTGCGCCGCCCCCTGCCCCACTTCACAGGAAGTAAAATCCATGAATGCTCAAGTCCCTTATGTCAAGTGGCATAATACATCCCTTTGTATCCATAGGTTCCTCATCCACCATGAGTATAGAGGCTGGCTGTACTTTGAAGTTTTGAAGGTGTAAACTTCTACTTTAGCATTTGGTTTATTTCCATTTTGTTCTTAATTCAAGGGGATTTTTTGAGTCCTTGGAAATCTTTATTTCTAAGGCGTAATCCTCCTGGGGTTTCAGTGGGAAGCTTGAAATGCTTACTAAGAAACCTAATTTGGTGTTGACACTAACCACAAAGTGTCTTCTCAGTGGTGAGCACTACCACATCTTAACGCTTTTTCATTCTTCCAGCATTTCTCCCACACGCCCGAATCCCTGTGATTCCTACTTTTACCTGTTTACTTCAGAAATCAGCCGAAGATTTGAGGAATGTCTGTCTGCTTTTTAAGAGGTCTTTTTTTCATACAGTTCCCTGAATTTCAATTTGCTTCAGTTGTTCTAAGGCATCCCCAACTCCTCAGACTTCTTTGGAAAAATAAGAGCTCAGATTTTTGCTTGCATTCTAGTCAGGTAGTGCAGCCAAACTGCACAGCGCCTTCAGGCAAAAAGACGTGTAAACGTGCGTCTCACTCAGTATGGTGCTTCCTTTCGGTCTTTTGCCCAATTTGGTCACTCACCAGGGCCTTCTAACAGTTGATGTTTACATTTTGCCCATGATTTTGTTATCTGGGTGAAAGTTAATCCAGTAAAAAATACTCCAGCCTTATCAAGACTGGAACTGCTCGTGAGGAATGTATTGCCTAATGCACAAAGAAAACTAATATATATTAGACAATAGGGGAAAATTCCCAAGATTTTTGAACAGATGTTCAGTGTTGTGGACCAGAAGACAGGAAATCCTGAGCACTGAGGAGATAGAAATGGCTTTCTAGAGAAGGGCATTCTAAGCTCAGTATTGGGGGGTTGGTTAGTTCTGAATGGTTTTCAAAGGTAAGAGAAGACATTCTAGTTAAATCAACAAGATGGATATTAGCATGGTTTGTTGAAAGTTCATACATACTAGATGTCTTGAGCAATGAGATATTTACATGGTTTGCAGCTAGCTTTGGGGGGACTGAGAGGTTAGATTTGATGCTGTGAGAAAGATGAGCCGTTGAGAGGCTTTTAGTGGGGCAGTCACACAGTGAAAGATGGCTGTTAGCAGTTTTCAGAAGACATAAAAATAGACAAAGGATATAATTAGGTGCAGTGGCAGGCCATTGGTTTTGTTTACACCTGTATAGCAAGGGTTTGTGCAAGGCTATTAGAGCATGAATAGAAACCAAGAAAATGATATGAGAAGAGAGTGACAGAATGTGGTGTTAATTCACCATTTGGAAAATGTGAGGGAGAGAGATTTGCTGTTTCCTTATACAATTTATTGTATTCTAACCAATCAAAATGTATGAGCTCCTGACATGTAGAGGATTTTGATAAGGTGTGTGTTTGTATGTTGACTTCTGTCTGTTTTGACTAATTTTGGATGGCATAGCTTTAGAGACAGTGCCCTTCTCTGTTCTTTAAAAAAATAGCAAGTGCCCATTAAAAGAAGTTAAGTTGCTGTCTGGGCTCTCAGTAAATTTGTATTGCATAGAGAACTCTTCTCCTTTGCTGTAAGAGACCCTACTGATGTGAAGATATTCTAGTATCAAGTGATTTAAGTTGTATTTTAAGCCTATCTTTTCTTCCAGATTCCTTTACATTTTAGAAATGTATTTGAATATTTTCTCACTTCTGCAAGGCCAGTTTTCAGAACCCATATTTAATTTAAAGGCTACAGATGGAGGGCAGATGGCTGGTTTTGAATTTGTTTTCAGAAAACGTTTTTAAAGAAGACTTTTATTATAGGGGTTTTCTACTGTCATTAATCACTTAATTTAAGTTTTCCTAACTTTTTCATGACCAAGTCTAGCTATTTTCTTTGGTCTTTTTCCTTAGTCCTAAATTGATATTTTTAAAGAATCAATTCTGCTCATTCTATCCTATCTTAATATTTCTCAAAGTTAATTTTCATCTATTGATTCAAAATTCATTATACACCTATGAAGGACTTACTGTATGTCTTCAGCAAGAAATCCTGTGAAATTGTCACAATTTCGTTTATGTTCTCATTTGATTTTAGGTGACTGAGCTTGAATGTGTTAGTAGCCAAGCCAATGCCGTGCATACCCATAAGACAGAACTGAATCAGACAATACAAGAGCTGGAGGAGACCCTGAAGGTGAAGGAAGAGGTAAGTGGCTACTTCTCCCTCATCTGTAATCTCACTAAAATATGTGTACAGTATTGGGGTCTGTATCTGATTTAAGGGTATTTCATGCAGTATGGTTGTGGGGTGTTTTTAGGATGAAATTTTTCTGAGTAATACTAAGCTTGTTCACGTTTTCCCCATCACTGTGTCTGTTGTTATGAACTATGGTCAGGCAGTCAGACTGAGCTACTGCCTCTTTTCTTCTGTATGAGAGTTGCATTCATACAATCAACAGAAAACCATTAGAAGTTAAATGAATTTTACAAGCTGTTGCTTTTTCTAGTTTCCAGTCAAAAGATTTAATACCTCAGGAAAGAGTTATATCCACAAAGCTTGAAGCAATCTTAAAATGTTCAGATTGCTGTTTCTAAGCAGTGCTGTACCAAAGCCACCGCATTGACTTGCTTCAGATTATTCTGTGCTAGACAGCATACCCATTAAGATGAATTTATCCCTTGCATTCAGTATAATGGAAATTTTTTAAACACCCTTTTGCTAAGGACTGAGACAGTAATTTCAGGGAAAAATAAGGCCTTCTCTTTCCTTGATATAGTTAAAATATTGTTGTTAAAAATATTTCACTACTTTTTCCAGGAAATAGAAAGATTAAAACAAGAAATTGATAATGCCAGAGAACTACAAGAACAGAGGGACTCTTTGACTCAAAAACTACAGGTGAGCTGTAATAAAATTTGTATTCATTTCTGCATAGAAAGTCATCAATCTTTCTTTCATATAGTAATGACTTTTTTCCTTCAACTCAGTTTTGAAGGCTTTTAGTCATTTTTCTTTTCTGGAACTTCTGATTCATGCCTGATGGTTGACTTTTCAAAAATTACTTGATTCATCTAAGTAGCTTACCATAATAGATGGTCATTTATAAATTCTTTGTCTTTAGTAAAATTATTTTAGAAATGTCTACTTTTAACATAAAAAGTGCTCTGAACTTCAAGAAAATGTCTCAAATGGAGTATATTCAAATAGTTTAGGAATTCTGCTCATCTTTTTTCACACTGAACTAATATATGGATTACAGCAGTAGTTGTACCCTAAGGGAAATCAAGGCAGTGTTCTTTTCCTTTCTTTGCTCTGATTAATTTTACTCACTTTTCTCTGCATGAATAGCATGCTTCCTGACTGTTAATTAATTCACATACATGTATCTGGTGTCACTGGTAGTCGGCCATAGTTAGGGAAGACTTTTTTCAAATTACAGCCAGACTCTCCTCCTGTCAGCCCAGACGCTTTTCTTATACCTCCTAGCCTCAAGAAGAGTTAGGACCACTTCAAGGTTTGGAGTAAAAACAAATGTAAATATGTATAGAGTGAGGAATTGGGGACAAAAATTGGTAAGTGGGACCTGGAAACCTAGGATTGGAAGGAGTACCTAGATTATAACAAGAACAACCAATATTTATTGAGTGCTTACTGTCTAGCAGACACTGCACTTCACTTATGCATTTAATCCATATAACAGTCAGATGAGGAAACTAAGGCTTAGATGAGTTAACTTGTTCTACCTGTTTAAATGAGCTCAAACTCTGACAGTAGAGACATTTCATGAAACAAACAAGTTCTTTGTATGAAATATTCCCCTTTTTCCCCATTACTGACTTTTAGCAGTCTAGGAAAATGTGGTTGCTTGTTTTGATCTGCCCTATTAAATATTGCTTCTCTATTTTAACTGTCTGTGTAGATGAATGGTTCTTAACTAGGAGTAGTTTTGTGCCCCAGGGAACATACATCTATGTGGGGAGACAGTTTTGATTTTTACAGCTTAGATGGTGGAATTGATCTCTAGTAGGCTAGGGCTTCCCAGGTGGTAAAGAATCTGCCTGCTTATTCAGGAGACACAAGAGAGGTGGGTTCTGTCCCTGGGTCAGGAAGATCCTGTGGAGAAGAAAATAGCAACCCACTCCAGTATTCTTGCCTGGAGAATTCCATGGACAGAGGAGCCTGGCAGGCTGCAGTCCATGGGGTCACAAAGAATTGGACACAACTGAGCATACACACAGGTTGTAGCCAGTGTTGTTACTGAACATTGAATTATCCAGCCCCAAGTTTCAAGAGTGCCAAACTTGAGAAAAACTTGGTGTAGAATTAAAATAAGAAACATATGCTTAGGGCTGGAACAAATGGTGGAAATGCAGGCTAGTTTTGTCTTTGGGTTTGGTTTGGCACCCATTGTTTAATTACTTGCTTTGATATAGGTGGTTGCTAAGCATTTACACGATGGGGCTTCCCTGGTGGCTCATTGGTAAAGAATTTGCCTGCAGTGCAGAAGACTGCCTGCCCCTGAAGGAGACAGAGGTTCAATCTTTGGGTAGGGAAGATCCCTGGAGAACGAAATGGCAATCCACTCCAGTATTCTTGCCTGGGAAACTCCATGGACAGAGGAGCCCGGTGGGCTACAGTCCATGGGGTCACAAGAGTTGGACACCCACCACCACCACCACAACCAAGCACTTGCATACGTTAGCTCTAACTCTTACAGTAACAGGTGTGGTATCTCCGTTTTTCAAAGAAAAACCAGCAGTTCAGAGGTGTTGACGAGTTTAATTAAGGCATTTAGCTAGAAAACAGTGAAGACTGGATTTGTTTCAATTCCAAAATCTCTATTGTGTCTGTATTACTACACCATTTCAGCAGGCAGGCATCCAAGCCCTCCCTAACTATTCTTGGGGAAATTTTTTTCAGTTATGTACACATTTATATTGTCTCAGAGAAAGCAAGAAATGATTTATTCATATCAGACTTTTAAATGTGTTTCATCATCGATCCAGCAGTAATTGAATTTTACAGCTGGCACCTAGAATTGTGACTATCAATTCTTACCTGTTTTTTCATTGAATATCAGAAATACTTATCAAGACAGTCTACCTGGAATAGGACAGAGAAGCTTTCAGAAAACCTAAGGGTGAATTCTAAAAGGCCAACCCACCGAAATGACCTGTATGGTTTTTCTAGTTGGAAGAAAGTTTCTCCTTTATGGCCTAGTCCCTCCTACCTAAACATCTACATGTCAAAAGTTCCATCACTCTTGAACCTCCATTCTTAAATTCAGTCCAAAAAATTGGGATCATTAGTTTATGAGATGGTAGAGGAACTTTGAAATTGCAATGCATGGGTTTGGATTGTAGCTATGAATTTGGATGAAAAACATAGTTTGGAAAAATTTTAAGTAGTTTTAATATGATTTTTTTTTTAGTTTGCAAGTTGTGTTTTTCTTTAAATATCAATGTAACATATGCTCATTGTAAAAAATTTAGAAAAATGTAACTTAACAGAAAAAAAAAAATACATACTCCCATCATCCTAAGGCAAAATGTTGAGAATTTCCTTCCTTCAGTGTTTTTGTGGATAACTTTTTCTTTATGTAAGACATATAGATATCAATTTTTTGTGTTGCTTTCCTAACAATGTTATGTCATAAGCTGCATATGTCATATGGCTATATAGTATTCTCCTGCATAGGTGTACCATAATTTTCTTCCAACATTTTACTGGGATGGTCATTTGTTTTCAACATTAGTTGTAATAATGTTATAATGTATCTTTTTACATAAACCTTGCCTTTCTCATTATTTCTTTGAGATGAACTTTTAAAGAATTACTTGGTGTCAATGTTTTGAAATTACTTTTGCTGAGAAACTAATGTCTGGAACAACAGGATACCCACTGGATATTAGTCTCCTCTCATTTTTGCTTCTGATAGGGAACAAGGGGAACTTATTATTTTTTTAGTATTACCTTTTTTATTACAAGTTTTAAATATGTTTATTGTCATCTTTTTGTATCTTGAAGGCACGAAGTGCATTTTTACCTTAATAGTATATGACATATGCTTGCCTGGAGTTCTAAGTCCCCAGATCTTCAAATGGGCTGGTTTCTAATGTAATTAAGACTTGGCTTACATGTTCATTTCACTGATTTCCCTATTTAAGCACTATTCTGCAGGCCTCCCCACCACCCACTGCTCTGTGTAATATTACCCGGTCTTATTTTCCTTGTAGCAATTATCACTGAATGAAGTGATCTTGTTTTTTTTTTTTTAATTTATTTAAAAATTTTTTATTTTGAAGTAATTTCACATGGGAAAGTTGCAAGCATAATGTACCTTTCATGTACCTTTCACCTATATCACCAGATGTTAACATTTTTGCCATATTCGTTTTCATCTTATCATGATGGAATTCTCTCTGTATTCTTTTTTTTTTCCTAAATGGCTGACAATAAGTTCCAAATAATGATATCCCTTTACCTCTAAACACTTAAATGTATATTATCTTTTTCTTACATATAATTTTTAAAGACAATTTTTATTGAAGTATAGTTGATTTACAGTGTTTTGTTAGTTTCTGCTTGTGGCAAAATGAGTCAGGTGTACATACACAAATATCCACTATTTTTTAGATTCTTTTCCCATATAGGTCATTATAGAGTATTGAGTAGAGTTCCCTATGCTTTACAGTTGTTCAGTTGCTCTGCTGCTGCTAAGTCGCTTCAGTTGTGTCCGACTCTGTTCGACGGCAGCCCACCTGGCTCCCCCGTCCCTGGGATTCTCCAGGCAAGAACACTGGAGTGGGTTGACATTTCCTTCTCCAATGCATGAAAGTGAAAAGTGAAAGTGAAGTCGCTCAGTTGTGTCCAACCCTCAGCGACCCCATGGACTGCAGCCTTTCAGGCTCCTCCATCCATGGGATTTTCCAGGCAAGAGTACTGGAGTGGGATGCCGTTGCCTTCTCCGTTCAGTTGCTCAGTCATGTCCAACTCTCTGTGACCCCATGGACTACAGCACGCCAGGCCTCCCTGTCCATCACCAACTCCCAGAGTTTGCTCAAATTCATGCCCATTGAGTCGGTGATGCCATCCAGACATCTCATCCTCCGTTGTCCCCTTCTCCTCCTTCCTTCAATCTTTCCCACCATCAGCGTCTTTTCCCACTAGTGAGTCGACTCTTTGCATCAGCTGGCCAGAATTTTGGAGTTTCAGCTTCAACATCAGTCCTTCCAAAGAATATTCAGGGTTGATTTCCTTTAGGATTGACTTTTTTGATCTCCTTGCAGTCCAAGGGACTCTCAAGAGTCTTCTTATGAGCTCTCTCTTTTATATAGAGTAGTGTGTGTATGTCAGTCCCAATCTCCCAATTTATCTTTTCCCCTTTGGTAACCATAAGTTTGTTTTCTACATCTGTGACTCTATTTCTGTTCTGAAAATAAGTTCATTTGTACCCTTTTTTTAGAACTCTGGGTATAAGCGATATCATATGATATTTGACTTCACTTAGTATGACAACCTCTTCAATGTGTATTTTCTAAGAATAGAACAGTCTCTTACATAACCATCAAAATCAAGAAATTATCTAAAGACTTTATTCTAATTCTCATAATTGTGCTCTTTGTAACAGAATATTAAAAATTGTTTTTCTGGTCCAGGATTCATTCCAGGATCACAAGTTGTATTTAGTTGTCACGTCTATTTATTTTGATGTTAAATTGTCCCAGATTTGGCAAGGGGGAACCTTTTAAACCCTGCTTCTGTGTCCTTTGGATGTGACCCTATCATTTTTTAAAGAACTTCATGTTTTAACTCAGCTAGATATTCTAGGTTCATCTTGTATTTCTCAGTTCCAGCTCTGAAATTACCTATTTCTTCAGAAAAAAAATTTCCTTTTAGTAAAGTTTGGTGTTTAGAAACCAGGTTCTGGGCATTAAATATACTTTTTGCTATTGAGATGTCATTGTGTCTAGGCCCTCTTAATTATCAGAGCTAGAAATATGCACATATCACATTATGTCCATTATAATAACTATCCTGAAAAACAACCACCCTGAAACCATATCAGTACCTCCCATTGCAGTCCAATACTATGGAGCTCATTTTAGCCTTCCCCAGTTTCCTGTTTATAACTCTGCTCCCCAATATTAAGAAGCCATAATAACGTTTACTTGCTTGCTTAAGAAGTGAAGTGAAAGTTGCTCAGTCGTGTCCGACTCTGTGCGACCCCATAGACGGCAGCCCACCAGGCTCCATTGTCCCTGGGGTTCTCCAGGCAAGAACACTGTGGGTTGCCATTTCCTTCTCCAGTGCATGAAAGTGAAAAGCGAAAGTGAAGTCGGTCAGTCGTGCCCGACTCTTAGCAACCCCGTGGACTGCAGCCTTTTCCAGGGAAGAGCACTGGAGTGGGGTGCCATTGTCTTCTCCATAACATACTCTAGTCACTCTGAACTCTTACACACTGTTTTTTTAATAATCTAAGGTATGTCCTGGAAATCACTCTGTCGGTTCATAGAGATCTTGTTCATTCTTTGTTTGGCTGTGTAGTACTTCATTGGTATGTGTGATAGTTTTTTCCAAACACATTCCTTTATGTGGATATGTAGGTTGTCTCCAGTGTCCTGAGAGTACTATAGTGCGTAATCTTGTCCATAGGTATTTTGTTATTGTTGGAGGTGTATCTATAGGGTAGATGCTTAGAAGCAAGATTTCCAAGTGAGAAGGTCATACTGTCACATTCTTCTCCATAATGGGTGTTGCTAGTTTTCCCTCATATCATCAGCATGTGTGTGCCCGTTTCTCACAGCCTCATCGACAAAATGTGTTCTCAGACTTCTTATCTTTTGGCAATATATGTGAGGTGAGAAACGATAGTTTTAATTGGTGTATCTCATATTATGAGTGAGATTAAACATCTTTCATAAGCTTAGAGGCCATTTCAGTATCTTTTTGTACCTGTATAGATTGTGTATTCGTGTCTTTAGCCCTTTTCTCTATAGAATTTTTATCCTTTGTTGAAAGATTTTCTAGAGTTATGTATATATCTGCAATTATATCTTACAGATATTTTCTCCCAGTTTGTCAGTGTTTTTTGACTTTGCTTAAGATAGTGGTATTGTTTTACGTAGTGTCAAATATATCATTCTTTTCTTTCATTGCCCTGTTGTTATGCAGTTGCTAAGTCGTGTCCAACATTTTGCAACCCCACGTACCACAGTACACCAGGCGTCCCTGTCCTTCTCCATCTCCTGGAATTTACTCTAATTCAAGGTGGATTTAGAAAAGGCAGAGGAACCAGAGATCAAATTGCCAACATCTGTTGGATCACAGAAAAAGAAAGAGAGTTCCAGAAAAACACTACTGCTTCATTGTCTATGCTAAAGCCTTTGACTGTGTAGATCACAATAGACTGTGGAACATTCTTAAAGAAATGAGAATACCAGGCCACCTTAAATGCCTCCGGAGAAACCTGTATGCAGGTCAAGAAGCAGCAGTTAGAACCAGACATGGAACAATGGCCTGGTTCAAAATTAGGCAAAGAGTACATCAAGGCTGTATATTGTCACCCTGCTTATTTAACTTATATGCAAAGTACATCATGGGAAATGCCTGGCTTGATGAAACATAAGCTGGAATCAAGATTGTTGGGAGAAATATCAATAACCTCAGATATGCATATGACACCACCCTTATGGCAGAAAGTGAAGAGGAGCTAAACAGTCTTAATGAAGGTGAAAAAGGAGAGTGAAAAAGCTGGCTTAAAACTCAACATTCAAAAAATGAAGATCATGGCATCTGGTCCCATCACTTCATAGCAAATAGTTGGGGAAACAATGGAAACAGTGACAGATTTTATTTTCTTGAGCTCCAAAATCACTGCAGATGGTGACTGCAGCCATGAAATTAAAAGATATTTGTTCCTTGGAAGAAAAAACTCTGACAGACCTAGATAGCATATTAAAAAGCAGAGACATTACTTTGCTGTCAAAGGTCCAACTAGTCAAAGCTATGGTTTTTCCATTAGTCATGTATGGATGTGAGAGCTGGACCATAAAGAAGACTGAGGATCAAAGAATTGATGCTTTTGAACTGTGGTGTTGGAGAAGACTCTGGAAAGTCCCTTGGACTACAAGGAGATCCAACCAGTCAGTCCTAAAGGAAATCAGTCCTAAAAATTCATTAGAAGGACTGATGCTGTGAAGCTCCAATACTTTGGCCACTTGATGCAAAGAGCTGAGTCATTAGAAAAGACCTTGACTCAATGGACAGGAGTTTGAACAATCTCCGGGAGTTGGTGAAGGACAGGGAAGCCTGACATGCTGCAGTCCACGGGGTTGCAAAGAGTTGGATACGCCTGAGCAACTGAACAACAACAACATATCCATTGAGTCAATGATGCCATCCAACCATCTCGTCCTCTGTGGAGCGAGTGAACAACAACAACATGTCCATCGAGTCAGTGATGCCATCTCATCCTCTGTCATCCCCTTCTCCTCCTGCCCTCAATATTTCCCAGCATCAGAGTTTTTTACAGTGAGTCGGCTCTTCGCATCAGGTGGCCAAAGTATTGGAGCTTCAGCTTCAGCATCAGTCCTTCCAATGAATATTCAGGGTTGATTTCCTTTTGGATTGACTGGTTTGATCTCCTTGCTGTCCAAGGGACTCTCAAGAGTCATTTCCAGAACCACCGTTCAAAAGCATCAATTCTTCGGCACTCAGCCTTCTTTATGGTCCAACCCTCACATCCATACATGACTACTGGAAAAACCATGGCTTTGACTATATGGACCTTTGTCGTCAAAATGATATCTGTTCTTTTTAATATGCTATCTAGGTTTGTCATAGGTTTTCTTCCAAGGAGAAAGCGTCTTTTAATTTCATGATTGCAGTTACTGTCTGCAGTGATTTTGGAGTCCAAGAAAATAAAATCTGTCACTTGTTTCCCCCTTTATTTAGCATGAAGTAATGAGACGGGATGCCATGATCTTAGTTTTTTGAATGTTGAGTTTTAAGCCAACTTTTTTCACTCTCCTCTTTCACTTTCATCAAAAGGCTCTTTAGTTCCTCTTCACTTTCTTCCATAAAGGTGATGTCATCTACATATTTGAGGGTTTTTATATTTCTCCCAACAATCTTGATTCCATCTTGTGATTTATCCAGCCTGGCATTTCATATGATGTACTCTGCATATAAGTTAAATAAGCAGAGTGACAATATACAGCCTTGACGTACTCCCTTCCAAATTTTGAACCAGTCCGTTGTTCCATATCCGGTTCTAACTGCTGCTTCTTGACCTGCATACAGGTTTCTCTGGAGGCATGTAAGGTGGTCTGGTATCCTCCTCTCTTTAAGACTTTTCCGTAGTTTGTTGTGATCCACACAGTCAAAGGCTTTAGCATAGCTAATAAAGCAGATTTTTTTTTGCATTCTCTTGCTTTTTCTATGATCCAACAGATGTTGGCAATTTAATATTTGGTTCCTCTGCCTTTTCTGAATCTAGCCTATACATCTGGAAGTTCTCATTCTGTACTGTCGAAGTCTGACTTCAAGGATTTTGAGCATTATCTTGCTAGTCTGCGAAATGAGCCAATTGTGCAATAGTTGGCACATTCTTTGGCATTGCCCTTCTTTGGGATTGGAATGAAAATTGACCACTTCCATTCCTGGAGTGTGAAATCCTGGTTATTGCTCTGACTCTGTTCCACACTCAGATCATATAGGAATCCATCCATATTTCCCTAAAGGGAACTTCTGTGGTTTCATTTTTTACACTTAGATCTCTGATTCACTTGGGGTTTGTCCTTTGTGTGTGGTGTGAGATATGAAGTTTATCCTTTTTCAAATGTCTGTCTTGTTATCTCATTCAGTCAGTTCAGTTCAGTTGCTCAGTCATGTCCGACTCCTTGCCATTTATTTAAAACTTTATCCTTTGAGATATTCAACTTCCATGCGTATCTTGGTCTATATCTGGACTTTCTGTTCTGTCCTACTAAGTCACTCATATCTATTCATGTATCCTAGTACCACACTGCTTTCCTCATAGAGGCTTTACAGTATATTTTAATATTGAATAAGGTCAATCAGCCCTCGTAGCTTTTCTTTTTCATCATTTTTCTAAGTGTATTCTTAACATGTTTTATCCATATGTATTTTAGTATTAACATTAGTACCAATTTTAGTGTCAACAAAAAGCTTAGCTCTGTAAAAAAAAATCTTTGGTATTTCTTAAAATTTAGAATGCTAGTTTAGCAGAAGTCTTTTCTTTATGAGGTTTCCATCCCATCCAAGAAAGAACAGAGGATGTCTTCTTACTTGTTCATGCCTACTTTTCTGTTTTTTAGGAACATTTTAAGGCTTTCATCCTGTGAATTTGGAGTGTTTCTTGTTTATTTGTAAATATTTTATCTTATACTATTGAAAATCAGGTTTTCTCTACCATTGTATCTTTTGGTTATTGTTTATAAAATCAATGTATATGAAAGTTTTTGAATTCTGTTTGCTAATTTTATATCCTGCTACCATACTAAATTATTTTATTGTTTGGACTAGTTTTGTCATTTATCTCATTTATTCACTAACAAATAATCTGCAAATAGAGATAATTTTACTTCTTTTTTTCTAGTTCTTAGGGCTCTTTTGATTTTTCTTGTTGAGTTACATCTGTTAAAAATACCAGTACAGTGTTAATAGTGGAGATGACAGACTTATCCTATCCTGATTTTAGTGGAAATGTCTCTAATACTTTTCCATCAGTTGAAATGCTGGCTTTACCAGTATCATATTATGAGAGTGGCTTATTCCTATGTTCTTCAATGTTTCTACCAAGAAAGAGTTAACTTTTGTTAATAGCTTTTTTAGTACCAATGGAGATAATCATAATTTTCCCCCAGATCTATTAATATGGTTTATTTTATTAATGAATTTTCTAAAACTGAACCACATTTGCATTCCTAAAATGAATACCACTTAACTGTGGTATATCATTTTCTTAATATGTCAGATTTTTGTTCTCTGTTATTTATAGTTTTTTATATGGTATTCATTTGTAATATTGGTCTGTAATTTTCCTTTTTCAGGTGTAGGCTGAATTTATACAATTTAGGTGTTAAAGTCATACTAGCTTCATAAGATAATTTGGAAGATTTTCTTTATTTTCTTATGCTCTAGAATAATTTATGTCATATTGGAACTATCTGCTCTTTGAAAGTTTAATAGAACCCCCGTTTGAAACTGTCTGGGCCTGGAGCTTTTTTACTTCCCTGATTACTCTCTATTTCTTCTGCAGATATTGGCCTGTATAAGTTTTCCATCTGGGTTTTCAGATATTCAATGTAAACTCTTATAGGTTCTTATTTTATGTAGTTCTTTATCCTTGTCTCTCTTAAGTTTAGTGACATATGCCTATTGTAGACTTCCCTGGTGGCTCAGTTGGTAAAGAGTCTGCCTGCAATGAGGGAGACCCGGGTTCAATCCCTGGGTCAAAAAGATCCCCTGGAGAAGGAAATGGCAACCCATTCCAGTATTCTTGCCTGAAGAATTAGATGGACAGAGGAGCCTGGTGGGCTACAGTCCATGGGGTCAGAAAGAGCTGGACACGACTGAGTGACTAACACTTTCACTTTCGTGTCTGTTTTAAGTTTTTTGAAAAATGAAATTCTGACTTATTAATCAGTGTTAATATTTTTCTGTCTTTTACCTAATGAATTTTTATTCTTCTGTTTTATTCCTGCTTTATGGTTTGTTTTGATTTACTTAAATTTTTTTTTCTAGCATTTTGAAAGGGGAATTTAATTCCTTTGTTTTTATTTTTATTTATTTGTGTTTAAAACTATAGATTTCCTCTGATCGTTGCCTTTATTTGTCCCATAAATTATGACAGTATTTTCCTTGTCATTATGTCTTGAAATTCTGTAATTTGGTCTTCCCTTTCATGCTGGAAATGTTTAAAGGAACATGTTTTAATGTCCTGGTGGAAGGGTCTTTTAATTTTATGATTTAGTTTTACTGCATTGTGATTACAAGGGTTTGTTTATATAATTTCTGCTTTACATAATTTACCACTTTTTTAATGTAATCTAGCATATGAGCCACTTGTGAATGCTGTTTATTGATTTTGTAACTTAAGCCTTCTATATCCTTACCATGTTTTTGTTCCTCTTGATCTGTCCTGTATTGAGAGGAGCATATTAAAAACTCTTATCAGTGTATTTTTTTTCTATGTATCCTTACAGCTCCTGTAGTTTCTACTTTATAAAGATGGCTACTGTTTCTTGGTACCTAAACGTAACTGTTGTGTCTTCATTGTGTTATGGCCTTTAGAGCTGAAGGTGTCTTTCTTTGCTGCTTTTTCTAATGCCTGCCTGGTCTACCTTTGCTCATGTTATTATTTTTGGACTTTCTCAATGAATTTCCCAGTAGAAGGACCTTTTATTTTATGATTAGCTATCCCCCAGGGTCTCTTTCTCTTCTTATTTTTTTAAGGGTCTCTTATTTTTCAATTTACTTTTGGTGATCTGAGTCTTCCCTGCTGGGCACAGGCTTTCTCTAGTCGTGGCGAGCGAGGGCGCTCAGCACGTGGGTGCAGTAGCTGTGGCACATGGGCTCAGGAGCTACAGCTCGCTGGCTGCGGAGCACAGGCTCAGCCGTTGTGGTGCCGGGCCTTCCTTACTTGGTGGGATCTTCCCAGGCCAGGAATTGAGGCAGATGCCTGTCCACCGTACTGCCAGAAAGGTCCCCTTTTTCTTGCTTTTGGTCTCTCTCCTGAGAAACCCTGCCTTTCCAGGTTACCTCCTCAGGCCCTGTGCACATTCTGAGGCTGCCTCGTGGAGGTTGCTCTGGTCCACCAGGACTTTTTGTTTTCTCCCAGCATCTTGGCACTTTGAGCAGCCTTTCTCTCTCTTCGGGTTATTAGAGTTCAGTCTTGGGTCTTCATTCTCCTCTTCCCTCTTCTGTGTTTCCCCCTCAACCCTGCCTTGCCCTCTGCAAAGAGTTAGAGTAAGAACTTGAGAAGTATCTCTGCGAGAAGCTGGTGCTTATCTCTCCTGATTGTAGGTAGTCTCACATTTGCATGGCTCCCTTTCTTCTGGTTGAACTTGTGGTATTTGTGCTGCTTTATTTGCTCTTGTTATGGTTTCTGCAGCTTGGAAAGCTGCTGGAGAGAGTTCAGTGCACACAGTACTTTCCTCCGCTTCTCTGTCCGTCGGTTCTGTTGGCTTCTTTTTTACCAGCATCCCCTTTGGAGAAGGCACCCTCCGTTAAAACAGGGACCACCTTTGTTTATTTACTACCTTATTCTCAAAGCCTCGGCTTCCCTGGTGGCTCAGTTGGTAAAGAGTCTGCCTGCATGCTGGGTTTGATCCCTGGGTCGGGAAGATCCCCTGGAGCAGGAAATGGCAACCCACCCCAGTATTCTTGCCTGGAGAATCCCATGGACAGAGGAGCCTGGCGGGCTCCAGTCCACGGGGTCATAAAGAGTCAGACACGACTGAGAGACTTTCTTTCTCAGAGCCTAGTTACTTAGAAGACATCTCAGTAAATAATGGTTGAGTAACGCTTCTTCAAAATATGTGTGTCTTTTAGTCATTTTTCTGTTAAATTATTAATACTTGTTTTGATGATCTGTGTATGATCATGTATGATCTATGTGAAGGTTAATATCTAATAGGACAATAATATATCTAGTAAGAGATATGAATCAGATATCAATAAAGACAAATTTTTGTAGCTTTTACTTAAATTAAATGATGCACGATTCAAATTTACAGAAAATGAACCTGACCTGATCCCATTGATGGTGGTAATAATTGTTTAAATTTTTTTTAAATCACTCGAGTGTTATAGGCTCCATATCTAACAAATACTGACTTCTGCCCACTAGCATTTTATACTTTCAGTTATTGCCTTCAAAAGCACTCAAAGGGATTTAGCAAGTTCTGGCCTCAGTGTTTTATCAGTGCCTTATCTTGGTGCCCTGACATATACTCACATATCAGTTAAAGAAGAAAGGGAAATAGAAGCACAAAAATCATTATTATGAGTTAATAATGGGTTGCAAGGGGGAATGAAAGTTAAGAAGAAGGGCTGGAAAGTATAGACAGAAGATAGAACTGGGACATGCCACCAACCAGGTTGCTTCATCCTGATCTTACATTGTCTGTTCTTCCTCTGGGATCTTACTCTCTGCCTCAGAATAGACCACAGCACCAGCAGCATCATATTGGATCCCTTTTGTTATAGGCCTGGTGAAATTCCTTCAATCGGAGAAATGGCTTAGAGCACAAGCTTCCTGGAGAAGAACAGTGCAGTTTTCATAGCTGGGGGAGTTTGGTGTTTTGCTTGTTTCCACTGAAAATGTTTGGCTGTTTCATTGATTGGCAAGGAGAACAAAGAAGCCTTTCACTTTTTAAGGATGGCTTTAGAGGGCAAACTGGGTGGTGCCTGGTAAAGTGGGTGTTTTCTCGTGAATGACATTTGGTCTATTTTTACAGTTGGAAACATTCTAATCTTAAGCTTCTTGTTTGAGCAGGTCAGAGAGCGTGCTGTGGAATTCTTACATTTGATCCCAGGGTCTGTTTACTCCCCTATGGTTGAGACTTCATGAACTTGGCTTCTGAATTTATAAATATCTTACTGGTTTCAGAATCTGCTGTCAGTTTACTTATCTTCACCTTGTAGGTGATTTGAAGGGAAAAGATTAGAAACATACCTGGTTAACATCTAATAATAAATACTTTAGATTAGAAATCTCTAAGTTCTTTCTTTAAAAGTCGTTATAGGTGCACTATTCCTTTTTTATATTTTCCCAGGCTCTTGCGACTTATCTGTGGTGTCTTTGCTTGAGGCTTGCTCTTAGTTAAACATGTGAATTTTTTTTGTGTGCTGGGAATGCTAAATCAATGGTTACTTTCTTATATGTATTCAAATCAGTTTTTCAATTATTTTTCTTAGAAGTTTAATTTTGCAGGCATTGTAGGATATGTGGATTTTGGAAAGAAGTGTACATAGTCCCAACAACCAGAAGGGTTTCCTATTTTCTACGTGTACTTTCATTCCCATCGTTCATCTTCACACACACAGCTTTGCCTTCTTGTAGTTAGTGCACTGCTTCAAATTCTGTTACCAGATTCTTTAAATAATTGTTTAAAAATCTACTATCCTTTAGATATAGTATATAGTAACTTGTGAATAATTTGTAAGTACGCCAGGAATTCTGGCATTTATTTTTAAAGTTTAAAAAATTTTTGTTGTCGTGAACTTTTGGCTTTCCTTTTGGCATTCTTTTTCTTCCCTTAATCCACAGTATGTTGGAATTGTTTTTGTCTAATTCTCTTACGTGTACAGGTCTTCACTACAGTTTTTCACAGGTGAGCTATGTCCTCTACCATACACATTCATTTGATACTGAGGTGAAACGAAGGATAATTAACATATTCAGAGGATCCTAAAACTTATTTGAGAGAGTCATTTCCTTCTCCAGATCTTTCTCCAGCATTGCCAAGAAAGAGAAAAAATTAACTTGTCTTTTTTTTCTGCCTGCTTTCACTTGAGATTGCTAACAGTTGTGCCTGAGGAAAAGGAGGTGGGCACAAATAGAAATGAGATGTACCTAATCCACAAAATGCGTCACCAGTCCTATCCTGGTATTTGAAGCACCTAGACGAATGTTGCCTTCATGGAGCAGGCAGGGAGGAAATTTGTGCTTAGGGATAGATGGATTCATGAGCAGCCAGTCAGTAAAACTACATGGATTTCTTAGATGGCACAATCTGAAAACCTCCTTACGTTGTGTTGAGATTCAGAAGCTCATCCTGATTATCAAACTGCATGGACCATCACAGTATTCTAATAATAAAAGTTATATTGTTTCTTAAATCTTCGACTGACACACATATCTATATATCACACTTTTGTTTCTAAAGGAAGTAGAAATTCGGAACAAAGACCTGGAGGGACAACTGTCTGACTTAGAGCAACGTCTGGAGAAAAGTCAGAATGAACAAGAAGCTTTTCGCAATAACCTGAAGACCCTGTTAGAAATCCTTGATGGAAAAATCTTTGAACTAACAGAATTACGAGATAACTTGGCCAAGCTACTAGAACGCAGCTAAGGAAAGTTAAATTTCAGTGCCAATTGATTAAAAAAGATACTGTCTCTCTTCGTAGGATTGTTTGGGCTCCGCATCAAGATTGCACAAAAAAGATTTGAATATCTCTTCTCCACGAGGAGGATCTTTTGAAAATTGGAATTGTATATTTCAGTGTAAATTTTAAAATTCAGCTTGTAGCTAGTTGGGGAAAAAAGAGATGAAAAACTTGAACTACAAATTACCTCCATGTATATCGTTGGCCATAGTTAACTAGAAAGTTATAAATAGACACTTAATGCAATCTTTTTTTCTGATATTAGCCACTGGGAGAATTAACAAATGTCTGGGTCACACCCCCCCCTTTTTGTGTTCAACACAGTGAAGGTTATCTGCTTTTCAAATTAATTTATTTATGATATCTAAAGCTGTGTTTTGTGCAAAACCTTAGTGATGAAAGCCCTGTCTTTTGTTGTAATCTGAATAATTTCTCAGGATATTTTTGCACTGCCAAAGGCAGTGCCATTACCAATTAATTCTTGCCAGGAGTGAAAGAGAGCTGCATCTTTAATTGAAACACACTATAACTGGGTGTATAGAGTTCTTCCCTTTTTTTATACTGGAAGATATTTCACTCTGGTGGCCACTCTGATACACTCTGGTGTTCTCTAATCTTGTCTGCTGTATAGTTTACTTTTCCATATTGATTCCATGTATTTATGAAAAGATACTGTCTCCCATTTTATTACACATTTTAAAGCCAACTAATGAAGGCAGCTGAGTCCCTCCAAAATTTTTCTTTTTAAATTTCTAATAAATTTGACACACCGTACTGAAACATAGCAGCCCGTCACTGACGGTCTGGTCTAGCAATGTTAAGTATATTTACAGAATATGCAGTTACATTTATTTATATATTTTGCAAGAAATCTTTTCTGAATGATTAATGCATTTCAATTTACAAATACTAATGGTTGTTGGGGAACTGTTTATTATAGATCATTTTAAGGTGTATAGCTATTTTAAAGGTGATCCATTTCCATCAAGCAGCCAATCAGAGGACTATTGGGATAGGAGCCGTTTACTCTGTCTGGGTCTTCACATCAACCACATCTCTAGTCAATCCTCACAAGGCAATATTCTAAACTGTTAACTAGGCATTTCAAAAGAGGAATTCAATTCAGTGGGCTCTCCTCAGTGAACAGGTTTTAATGTTGTTTTGATGTAATTTTAAAGGACTTTTAGCAAACAGGCATTTCTTTATATATTTCTTTCAAGGAGCTGTTTTAAAAAGTAAGTCAAGTGCTGGCTAGTCTGCTTATGGAATAAGAATTGCATCAGAGTCCATATATTCTTGCTGTACAATGCTTGTGATGTTGAGGAGGGTTCTTTTTTAACGTGTATGCTTGAGTATCGACTCCATGAAGTCTACACATGCACTGACTTTTTGTTTGTACCCCCAAATAATTGAATTGTTAAGTACAAAATTAAGCTGATTAATCAATTTGTAACCATTTTTTCACTCACACAGCTACTCAACACCAGACAATTTTGTTTTATATATGTATGTGTATGTATGTAGATACATACATATTAATTTATATTAGAGTGAAAAATAAATGGTTTGTTTCTAAAGTTAGTTTCTAAAGTGAGTTTTCAGGTGTCTCTGAAAAGTTTATATCAGACACTTAATCATCATGTATTATATGTGCTATAATATCATGTACCTCCATCTATTTTAGGGTATTTTCCTCACCTATTTCTTGTAGGGAGGATAATTTAGGTACACAAGCTCAGAGCTATTTCTCTGATAAATCAGGTAATAAAATTTATTTGATTGATGGAATTTTGAAGTAGATGTGACTTTATCCATCAGTTTCTGAGTACAGAGCACCATATTTTAATTTAAATAGGGGATTTAACACTAGGGATCAGGGAATTTAGTTATGAAGAGTTAAAAAAATTAAAGAAAAAAAAACAGTATTAGCTATTGAAATGGTAAGTGAATTATTTTAATGATGTAATAAGATATTTTTAAATTTTGACATAGTTGTCATTTAATGGGAAAATAAGTCACCAAACTGTCTCCACTTGAATTGTATTGATATATGAGACATGTGTGTAATTCAATATATACATATACTCATATGTATATACAGAAAATTATTTTTAATATTTTCCTACTGATGTGAAATTTAAAATTGGAAATTTTGTGAGTTTTTTCCTTTCCAATAGAGTCTACCTTTTTTTTTCTTTTTTTAAGTGATTTCAACAATTTCTTGAGGGCTGCACCTTTAAATTCCCAGATTGTCTTTAGACATGTATAGTATATGGGATAAGGTGGACACAAGTGCACATATAAATAAAATCTTCTTATTAAGACTATTTTAGACACTCATTTACAGTAGGAGAGTACCTAGAAATCATCGTCTACAAGTCATAATTAGGCTGTGTGCCTACCGTCATTTTCTCCATTTCTGTATTATATAAATAAACGTTTGCATATTAAAATTTGATTTTTTTCCCAGAGACAAATATTATATAATGTATCTATATTTAGATCAAACTGTGGTAATATATTTATCAGAAAATAATGTTGGGGGACTATAGCCTGAAGATGTGGACTGGAAGTGACGCAGGGAAGGAGAGCAGAGATTGATTCCATTGTGTAGAAGTTATTATATGATGACCGAATTCTTGTACAAAAAAACAACTGAAAAAAAGAAAAACAAAAATACAGTTTTTATTTTGAAATACCTTTGTTGTTCTCTGAAGAATGTAGTTTATCTTTTTCTCCTTCAGTCTTTTACAGATATTTTTAAAGAAGCATTTAAGTAATGGCAGCATTTACTTAAATCTTACAGGTGCTACTGGCTTTTGCATTAGTGTGTTATGTTGTGAAATCCTAACTTTGACATAAAAGGTTTTATAAGTATTTCCCTGCCTGGAAAATTAGTTTTTGTTGCTCCTCTCTCTTTCTCCTCTCTTTTTTCCTCCCTCTTTCTTCCTGCAGATTAAAAAAGGCCATGAAGTTGCACCCCTTCTGTCCCTATGGGAGAACTCCAGCATCACCATAGATTTAATGTTTTGCTGTCATTGAACTATTGAGAAGCAGTTAGAGGAAAAACTTATACCATTTTTTTCAAGTGGAACTAAAAGAGACACTCACAGTTGAACCACAGCCACCTTTTAAAACTCATTTCTCTGCCTTGTTAAAATTAAATGTGGTGTTTCACATGTGTGCTTCAGTCTTCCATGTTCTTACTTAACTCTGGAGTGTGTTCATCCGCTCTCTCCCTTCTGACTTTCTGACAGCTCTGGAACGGGAGGCGAGACACAGGAAATATTTATTTGGTGGCAGTGGTTTATTGTCGTTTTTATTTATTGAAATCCTTTTGTTTGATATCAAATGACTTTAACCTCCTGATATTGTGATTGAAGTCATGAAATAGTCTTCATTGAATTTTTCTCTTCTGGATACTTAGCATTGTTCCTTTACCCTTTGTGAAGTCAATTAATTTATATAAATCTTAAAGAGGAAAACTTTCAGGTAAGAAGTAGTTGAGAATGACACATGTAAGAAAAAAAACATATTTCTCCAGTAAGATACTATGTTATAATCAGTATTTGCTGTAAAGATAATTTTCATGTGAGAAAACATTTAAAAAATTGCTAGAAAGGGATCATTTGGGGATGGAAACAGATTTATCATTCACCTTACTCTAAATTGTGCGAATGTATTTTTTAATAATATTCATGTTAAATTGGACCTTAACTTTTTTTTAGCCTTTTATTTTGTACTGGAGTATAGTCAATTGAACCTTTAATTTTTATGGCAGTTTTTCTCTGTGGGAAACTGATGTATGGTTGTCACAGAAATAAGCATAGTTAACGAATTGAAGAAATGAATGGTTTTCTCTTTTTGTTTACATGTTGTAAAATAGCTTCAAATAACTAACAATTTTACTCAAGAAAAGACTTGATCAGCTCTACACTGCCAAGTGATTTGTGCTTAGTATACTAGATGAAAAAGAACGGAGTTGTTTTTACCAAAAACAGGTGATCCAGGGAGAGAAATTGCACCCAGAATAGGAGAAAGGCCATAAGCTCCCAATAGATTTCTAGTCAATTCATTGATCTCTGTAAGTACCCTTTTTATCTCTTAGATTAAAGCACACATTCCAGAGGATACCAGGAGTGTATGGGGCGAGGAGAGGATATTTTTCGTGAAACCAGGACCAGCAAAAGAGTAGGAGCATAATGCCCTCTGTTTTCATCTAAGACACGTCAGGATAGAAGGAACGTAAAGTGCTATTTCCTACCTTGCTGCTGCTTTTAACTAAACAATTTGGGATGGCCCTCATGAATTTCAGAGGCTTTCAAAAGATCCTCTCGTTTTTGCCTGTCAGGATTTATAACCTAATATGACACATAACGTTCAGAACTCAGCATTCTGTGGCATTCTGACCTACTTTGTCAATTATTTTCACGTCAGATTTACCCAGGGACAGAAAGATTACTCTGTTGTCTCCTAATAAAACCAAATTAAGTGACAATGGGTGCCTAGTAAATGCAAAATTAAGCCCATTCTGTAATATAGAAAAATTTCTTCTGTGGGTATTTTTTCTAACTACATTCATCATTTTATCTTGTTGTCTGTGGTTTATAACTATGTTACTATATATGCATAAATATATAGTAAGTCATATCTGTATGACTTGTATTATGACTTTTTGGGTTATTATACCTTAAGTGGAATGACTGTTTCAGAAAACAGGGCTAGAAGTAAATGTTTTCTCAACAACTTCAATATGAAAGCAAATAGAAATAGGTGTTTGTTGAATATCTGCTATGTGACAGGCACTGTTCTGTTTGATATTTCATTTCTACATATAAGGTCCCTGCCAGGGGTGTTCCTTTGGAGGGGGGATGCAGGGAAAAGGCCCAAATGATTGCACCTGCTGTGTTCCCCAGCAGTCAGTCTGGCTATCCTGTCCACTGTCGAAGGTGGAGATCTTGCTCATGTAGCTGGCACCGTTTTCCCCTCGAGCTTGCCTGCCTTACCTCTCTGTAATATCTCTGTTAGGACACTTCTTAACTCTAAATCCTGTGTTCGCTTTTCTTGAACTTCTTCCTGCAGCCTCCTTTGGTGTTCACAATGCTTATCAGTCAGTCGCAGGCCATACTTTGTTTGTGAGTGTCATATTTATGCAGTATGTTTTCCTCTCCAGTTTTTTGAATTTATAGACTTCAGATAATCCAAGAAAAGTAACTTTCATATGCAGAATTTCAGTCCGTAAAATTTAAGGAGCAAACTGCTTATGAAGGCCTTGGGGAGACAAATTACCTGATAAAGTTCCTAGTGAAATAAGTTGTAGACTTGTAAAACTCCTCCCCCAACACTAAATTAGTAGCTAAGCAGGATGTGGGTTTTGCAGTCAGCACTGGGTAACTTTGTGGTCAGTTCTGGTTCCACAGAAGTTAAAGCTGCTTCAGGTTGATCAAGACATTCGATCAGCCACAGAAGTGACTCATGGCCCTAGGTACTTTAGATGGGTGATAGTCCTCATATAAAGGAATCCTGTATTGTGTCTTTTTTGCATCTGACTTAATGTTTTCAAAGTTTCCATGTTGTGGCTTATATCAGAATTTCATTCCCTTTCATTGCTGAATAATATTTCATTGTATGGCTATACCATCCATTTATCTTTTGATGGACACTTGGACCATTTCCACCTTTTGGCATTTGTGAGTAATTCTGCAATGAATATTCATATACAAGTATTTGAGTCGTGCTTTCATTTCTTTGAATATATACCTAGGAGTGGAGTTGCTGGATCATACAGTAACTATATCTTTAATCTTTTAAGAAAGGGTTGGGTTTGAACTAGAATAATTTAAAAGTCTTATGGAGCGAGGTGCCATCTCATTGGGAAATAACAGTTGTGGGGTTAGTATTTGTTAATAGACCTGTAAGTGATCCATTGGTCTCTTATTTGTGCCTTCAACTCTCTTAAACCTAAAACATAAACAATCTAAAACATCTGTTAAGCACCTGCTCTATCCCAGGAATAGAAACATGAAGAGAGATGCTTATCCTTTGGTGCAGAACATAGTTCACAGTGCATAAATGCTGTGCTAGAGAGGAGCCCTAGTATGAGGGGGACCAGAGGGAAGAAGAGTCAAGAAATCTTTCCCAGAAGAGGTGATCCCCAACTGAGTTTTGGTGGAGAAGTAGGGGCTAGCTAGTGGAAGAAGGGGTGTGAGAGAATTGTAGAAAGTGTGTCGTGTGCAAAGACTTGGATGGATGAAGGCACTGAGGCATTTGGAAAATTAGAATGCGTTAGTATACTGACACATAGGGTGTTAGGGGAGGGTGTATGGCAAAAGATAGTGATTGAAGAGTAGGCAAAGGGTCGATCAGGAAAGCCTTTTTAAGCACATGAAAGATTTGGGTTTTATTCTCTAATAATCTGGAGATATTGAAGGATTATTTTTGTAGAGAAGTAATGTAGTGTTAAAATAAATGGTTTAAAAATCTAGGTATTGAGACTCCCCTTGGTGGTCCAGTGGTTAACTCTGTGCTTCCGTTACAGGGAGCGCGGGTTCGATCCCTGGTCAGGGAACTAAGATCCCACATGCTTATGACCAAAAAAAGAAAATAGAGTCTAGATAGCTCTGGAGATCGCAGTAGTCTCTGTTAAGAGGCTGCATTATGTGGCTATGCTGGAATAGAAAAGTTGCAATGGATTCAGAGAGTATTTGGGAGATAGAATGAGTACGGCTTCTTGGTAGAATCAGTAGATGGCAAAAAAAAGAGAGGAGAATACAGGCTGATTCCTAGCTCTCTTGAGTTGGACAACCAGGTGAACAATCCTATTTACTGAGACAGTGAATTCAAGATGGGGAATGGCTTAGTTTTGGTGAAGGCAAGACAAAACAAGATGAATGATGGGTTAGATCTGTTTTAAGTTTAAGATATCTGTGAAATATCTGAGTGGAAATATGATTCTAGTTGGGGCTTAAGAGAAAAATTGATGAGCTGGAGATAAGCTATTTGGGGGTTATCAGCATATGTAATTATAATTGAGAGCATGGAAAATGGGGTGATTACAAGATGAAAATGTCACTTTGGGCCAGGTGTAAGACAAGAGCTTGCGAAAGAAACAGAAGGAATGACCAAGAGTACTGAGTAGACGGCCAGAGTTGGGGACTCATGGAAGCCCAGGGTGGAGTTTCAGAAAGCCAGGTTTCACATGAGGTTCAAAACACTGACATATCAACTCATATCTTGAGGTAATGATATTCCAAGTATGTTCTGCTGAGACCTTTTGTTAATATTTGCTTGATATATTTTAATATAAAATTAAAAATGAACAAACTCAGATATGCAGTTTATAACATTTTAAAACATTGAAATCTGGCAAACATCAGCACCAGGTTAACTGTTTTTGTGCAGATGCCAACATAAAGCCATCTCTGGGCAACTGAAGAGCATCTTGGTATTTCAAGGTGAATTATTAAAGAACCACTACCATTTCTTAATGTGAATCGGAAATTTCTCAAAACTGTGCAACTAAAACAAAATATAGAAATAGGATCAACATATGATAATATCTGTCTTCTGTAAACCTTAAATGCTGTTTATGAAAATAGCTTCAGTTTTCTTATTGACATATTATTAAATTAAATGTTACATACCATTCTGTTAATGGTTTTCTATGAAGCTGTCATTTCTAAAAAGCTATAAGGATGGGGAGGGGGGTCACTCTTTCCTAGTATAGCTTGGCTTATTACCTTTTCTGTGGCCGAGCTGCCTCTCCTCAAAATCAAGTTCTAGAAGCTTGAGTGTATTACATGTATCGTTTTTAAATGTGTTATTTTGATATTGAATTCACCACTAGGACCAGATGGCATTTGTGTTTTCATTGCTATAGAAAGTTTAGAGAGCTAATATTTCTGTTAATCTTAAATGATCCTTATTCTTTTTCATATTGATTCATAAACAGGTCACTGTATACAAATTATCTCTGGTATAAATGATCTCAAACAAGGACAACAACAACAAAATATTCTCTGTACTTGGTTTTAGAATGCTGTATGGTATATTTGATTTTTATTTCTAGTTTGAGTTAAAATTAGCTTGAATTCCTTGAGTAGACACGACTTGCACTACTTAGGCAACAAATTAGAGCATGTTAGATATTCCAGGAAGAAAAGAGGAGCTTCTGGTTTTCAAATTTGGCTCCAACTAATCCATAAAATTTGCAAATCACTTGTGAATTGTCAAATAAACTCTTACTTTTAAACCACTTTTGTTCCTATTGTTCTTATGTAGTGGTTAATCCTGGTCTGCTTTGGCAGAGCCTTTATTTTAGATTATGTCCTGTGCATTAAAATCCTCTTATATAAATGGTGCAGAACACCACTGTCTATGGCACGTGTCCTGCTCACCGCACTCACAACCAGTTTTCACAGCAGTGTTGTGACTTCAGTGTTATTGTTATCCTCATTTTATAGATTTTGTAGAGTCTGAGGTTCAGCACCATTAAGAGATGAGCCAAGTAAGAGGCAGAGCGTGGAGTAGAACACAGGTCCTTTGCCTATTCATCCTGTTCCCTTCCCACTGCATCGTGTCTGAACTATGAACTGCAGACCTTTTGTAAGAAGGCAGGTACAAAATTTACCAACTCACAATATTTAACAAGCATTACTTAATGAGAAAAATCATGTTTTCTTTCAAAAACATACTATGTTTTGAATACCTATCTCTCTGCTTCTCTCCTTTTTAAGGAAAAAATCCTTTATTTTTCACTTAAATTATGGAAGTGGTTCACATATGCTTTCCTTTTGCAAATATCTTTAATAGTACAGATAAAGCAAAAGTCACCCTTGATCTTTCAGTTCCAGTCCGAGAAATTACTATAATCTGTTTCATGCATATCCCTTTAGCATTTTTATATGTATTTATATGTGCTTATAAAAATAACTAGTTGTGTTTGAGGGGAGGCAGTACCTAAATTTTATCAAATGGTATGTCTTGTTATACAATTGCTATTCTTAATCTCTTAGGAAGATCTGTCCAGGTTAGTACACAGAGACTTGCCTGATACTTTTTAACTTCTTCAGTGTATTGAATTTTATGGATGGGTGATGGTTTATTTAAGCATTTCTGTATTTACTTGCTTTTTTCTTCTACCCCGTCTTTCAGACCCTGATGCTATTTTGTTAAGAGCTAGAGGTATTCAAGATTATTTACTACCCAGTTACCAAATGTTCCACAGTCCCTCTCATGTCCGTAGTAAGAATGAACTCTGGATATTAGCTTTTCCTGAAAACTGAAATTCACCAAAAAAAAATTAACTGGTCTTGATGAAAATCCTTCTGAATTATACTACGTGCAACACCTAGCAACATGCTTTGGACGTAGTCTTTGCTCTTGGAAATGTGCTGAGTGACTGAACATGCCTACTGCCATTGAAAAGAGAGGACTCTCGGTGTAAATGTTCACCTTTGCATAGAGACTGGGTGTACCAACTGTCCAAGGCCACCGTCTGGGGCTGCCTGGAGGACCCCAGGTGTGTGTAGGACAGTTTAAAACTCAAAGTGCTCTGCTTGGAGCCTTCAAAGCAGGAAAGAAGGACATAAGTAAAGACTCACTTTAACCTCACTTTATAAGACTCACTTTTGCAGGAGTCTTTTGTCACCTAAATGGTGGCTTTGCTTCTGATCCATCCCCTACCAGGTGGCTGCTCATTGAGTCAAATATTTTATGATACCTGCAGTGTTGCAAGGAACTGTGCTGGGCCCTAGGAGTGCAAAGATGGTAAGACACATTCCCTGCCTCGAGAAGATTATACTCTAAAGTGAGGAAACGTGTGTTAGCCAGTAGGTGCAATACAGCATGAACCTTACCGTGAAAGGAATGATAACTTCTGGGGAATATACAGGGAGGAGGGAGATAGAGGCATTGAGGAGGGGGCCTTTGAGCCGAGATATAAAAGGGGAAGATCGGTGAATGGGTGGAGAGCCGAGCAGAAAGGCTCATCACAAGAACAGAGCCACGGGCTCAAATTCCGTCTCCTGCTCAGCAGCTTAGCTTGGAGCACCAGAGCAGGAGGGTGGACAGACTCCACGTGGGACCTTAGCGGGTGTCCTCAGCAGGTCTGACTTTCCCTAAGGGGAATGAAAAGCCACCTAAACCTCAGAGGAAGAGAGGAATGGGACTGGATTTACATTTTAGAGAAAGTAAGTCACTCTGGCCACAGCATCAAGAACAAATTCAAGACTATGTGAGGTGATGGAGGTGTTAGCTAACCCTACTGTGGTGATCATTTCACAATATATACATGTATCAAATCATCAGTTGTACACCTTAAACTCACACAATGTTCCATGCCAATTGTAGCAATACAGGTAAGAGACAAAAAAAAAGGAAAATGGAAATGATGTGAAAATAGCTGAACCAAATGCAAAAGATATTCAAGAGATGTGTTTTGAGATGATATGTTAAAAGTTTTAATTTCTGCTGCTTTTCTGGCATTTATTGCTCCTTTCCCCCACTTAGTTGCTATTTAGTTGCAAAGTCGTGTTTGACTCTTTTCAACATCATGAACTGTAGCCTGCCAGGCTCCTCTGTCCATGAGATTCTCCAGGCAAGAATACTGGAGCAGGTTGCCATTTCTTTCGCCAGGAGATCTTCCCAGCCCAGGGATCGAACTGCATTGGCAGGTGGATTCTTTACCACTGAGCCACCAGGGAACCCCTTCTCTCTGCCCTTGCCCCCCAGTTCAGGCAACAGCACAAACATCCTCTTCTCTGGCCCGTGAGATTGGATCGTTACTGTAGTAAACAGAGTCAACTCTCTACTTTTGGATTTCTCCCCTTGAATGATACCTTTTTAAAAAGACACCCCCCTCCCCATGAAACAAGGAAGAGAAACTGAAGGGAGAGAGGTGAGGAGAGGGTGGCAAGAGTCACCAAGAAAAGGCCTGAGCAGTGCCTCTCCTACCGACACGCCAGCCTGAGATCAGAGTTTGGCGAACAAATACGTGAGTCTGCAGAGAGGACGGAGAACCAAAGTGCAGAAGACATCCAACTGCCTCAGTTTCCATGCTTTGCCTAGAGGTTTCTTGGGGGTCCAAGGTGGCCGAGGGCGGAGCTGAGGATTTTCCCTGCCTCGCCCTCTAGCAGGCACATGCCACCAGCAAAGGAACCAGTGAGTCGGGACAGGAGGTCACCTGTGTGGATGTGGCACCAGTGAGCAGATGGACATCGGTGGGTGCTGATTCGGAAGCACGCGAGTGGCCAGAGCCAAAGGGGACTCAGCCGTGTCAGCAATGCAGCATCAACAGAAGTGCTCCGTAAGCAGGACCCACACTTCCCTGGCCCCCCAAGTGCTGATAATGAGGGGAACTTAATTGTAATTGCAGGGAGGAGGTGGTTTCAGCTGGGAAATTCTAATTGGCTGGGTCTGTCTTAAGTTGACAAAAACAATGTTTCTGCTGCTTGCAGGAGGTATTTTAGAATAACAGTCTAGCTGTGGCCTGGGATCATGTATCTGCTAGCAGTATACGTTGTGGGGCTTGGCAACCATCTGGAAGAGCGCTGGGTTCCTAGTCTGGGTCTAGAGAGAGGCAACTGCCATGCCTGGTGACCCTGAGGTGCTCCTCCAGAGGCTTTACGGACCTGAAGCTTGGGAGGTAAGTGCAGGCTAGCAAGATGAGTTTGAAAGTTACCAGAAGACAGGTGATTGGTGAAGCGGCGAGTGGATGAAGGTGGGTAAGGAGGACAGGACCAGAGTCCTGGAAGCACCGACATGTAACCGAGTGTGCAGAGAAAATGGAGTTAGACAAGAGCCTATGAGGAAAGGTCCAAAATAGAGAACCAACAGTTGATACCGGATCTTTCACAATTTATTTTCAGAGATTAAGACTAAAATATTTTTTTGTTCTTTGGGCCTAGGCTTCTTATTTCTAAGCATTGACAGCTACATAAATCCATTATTCCCTTATCACCCTGGCTGCCAGGAAGCTCAAGACCAGATGTTGGGCTTAATTGCTGTGGGGTTCCTCAGATAGGGATTCTTAGAATTCTAGGGTTTTTTTCTTCCTTTTGGCCCTTATTTATTTGTTCCTATTTTCTGGTTTTTTGTTTGTTTTTTTTTTATCAGTAGTTTGGTTTTGTTATACTGGTCTGATATTACTTTTATTTTTATAATAAATTACTCCAAATCTTTTTTTTTTAGTTTGGCACAAAGGATATGTCATCATAATTTTGCAGGGTTTTTTTTAACCTGTATACCTAAGGCTGACCATTGTCTGTCAGTAACTGCTGTCTTCATTTATTATTTGCAAAGGTCATTCTGTTGAATAATCAGAGCATCTTTTTTCTCCATGAAGTGAAAGTTGTTCAGTTGTGTCCGACCCTTTGCGACCCCATGGACTATCCAGTCTATGGAATTCTCCAGGCCAGAATACTGGAGTGGGTAGCCTTTCCCTTCTCCAGGGGATCTTCCCAACCCAGGGATTGAACCGAAGTCTCCCACACTGTAGGTGGATTCTTTACCAGCTGAGCCACCAGGGAAACTTTTTCTCCTTAGTCAACTCATATATTAACAATAGCAAAACTTAAACATGTGATTGATGTAGAGCATTTAAGAAAACAAGGTAACCTCAGTGAAGTGATAAAAAGCTTTCCTTTTTGTCTGTCTGATATCTTTCATGGCCATGTTGGTTAGAATGATGTCCGCTAATCTTGCAAGTCATTGATATAATTTTTTTCCTCCATATTTCATGTCAGAACTGATGACAAGCTTCTCACTCTGACTGTTGACTATCACAAGCAAGAACTCAACAGAAATAAATAATAGCATCGATTCCCCTGTACTGTTAAGTCCGTAACTGTGGGCGTGCATTCATTTGCCACGTCTGTTGGACTCTCATCTCTTCTTTAGGTGTCAGGATCCACTGTTCCCATCACCAGTGAGGACGATTAGTACTAGTTTCCCCTCCAAAGAGCTATTGAAAGAGATTTTGTCAAGCTCAAAGTTTTCCCCAAGAGTCCTGCTGAAGATTGGCCCCTGGAGAGAATGCAGCCTTCTTCAGAGAGTGAAGAGTACGCCATGCAATTCTCCTTTTCCTCTCCTTGCTACTCACTTAATGTTTAAGCCACATATGCCGGGTTAGAAGGCAGTCACCAATCACCATTGCTTTAATTCTCCCAACTCGGTTGGTGCTGAGCCACCTGAACAGAGAGTTGGATGAGATTCTCTGTTGAATAAGGCTCAATGTAAGGACTCAATAAGGACTTAATATAGCTTGGGGGCCTCAGCCAATGCCTGCTAAAGACTAGCTTGGGTTCCTGCAAAGAGGAAAACGGTCTAAACTTTCCTTTTAGCTAATGATTTGATCATCAAATCAAGATATCTCAAACATATAATTCTAGTTTTAATTGATAGCATTCTGTTTGAAAGAGCAGTAGCTTCAAGGGAGGGGAGTAAGAACTTAACCACAGAGCTTGTATTGACCTGAACATCAGGTCATTTGGTCCTTGCAACAGTCCTGGGAAGGGCTGTAGTTCTGCTTCACAGGGAAGCACCCAGGGACCCCAGGAAACCAGTGGTCACCCAATGTCATATAACTAACAAAGGAGGGAGTCTAGTTTGAATTCGCATGAGTGTGACTCCTTTTTTTCCTCTGAGAGACATAGTTTTCTTTGCTGACCTCAACAATGAGAGAAAAAGAAGTAGAAAGATAATCCAAAAAATGGAGTGACTGCTCACTTAAGAGGCTGTAACAAGACTGGAGCTTGGAGGCTATTGCTGGAATCTCCAGGGCATGGTCCTTAGGAAGATTCCTAAATTGCTGACCAAGACTCATTCAGTCCTTTCTGTTGCATGATTTACCATCTGACCCCAAGGCTGTGCCATCAGTTTGGGATTAAAAAAAAGCAAAGCTAAGAATCCATGCAGTGCTCACACCTCCCATCTAATGCCTTGATTCCTGAAATCTTTATACATAATGGGGGAAATACATGTGAGGAAATTTGCATTCAATGATTGAATAGCTCTCCAGATACAGCTTCCCACTCGAGCCAGGATAGATTAATTCCTGTCGACTCAGAGGAGTCTCAGGGACAGGTTTTTGGAAAACCAGACCTTGGGGCTTCTGGAAACTTGGCACTCAGGCTACAGAGCATTCCTGTTCCTGCCTCCTTTTTCCTCTGGAAAGAGTCCCAGGGTTGCTGGTGTTGGGGTCAAATGAGGAGGTCAGTGGTAACACAGGTGATGACATAACCCTTCCACCACCTAGAGAGCCTCCTTAGCCTTTCCCCAGATGTAGTCACTAGTAAAGAACTCCTTCCACTTGAGCCTGACTGAAATCCACAGATTTTAAATGAAGATTTTCATTCAACAGTGTCTAAAGCCTAGGTTAGGGTTTGTTGCAGACTTGGAGCTGGCAGCAGCTCTTCAGAGCCAGAATAGGTAGGATTCCTTGAAAATCTGTAGCATGGGAAGCTCAAAAATGCTTTTTGAGATTCATCTTTGGGCTCTGAAAGCAACTGCATGGTGATGTGGGCTTCTGCTCGCTTTGCAGAACCTAGGCTCCCTTTGAGAATTTGTAAATGTGAATTGAGACAGCTTTTCAATAAGCTGTTACTTCTTCCTCTCTCTTATTTGGGTCAAAGAACTTTCTAATTTCATTCCAGTTCTTTTCACTTTGTATGTTGCAAAAAATAGTCATACCAAGAAAGACTTGACAAACGTACTCTTTTCATATCACATATTCTCAAAGTTTTTTTGTTGTTGTTGTTCTGAGAGGAATGAAAGTAATTTTATTTGTTGGGTTTTGATCAAGTACTTATATATGACATGTTTTTTCTATTAAATACGTATTTTCTGACCTACCTGATTACAGTACTTAAAATGTCATGCGTCAGTGGTATCCTGTCTAAAGTAAGATTCATTGTTACTGCTAAAGATGACTTTATAAATATCCCTTCAAGAATTATGCATAGTATTGACAACAGAAAGCACACATAAATTGATTTTTGTTAATTAGAATTTTGTTAGCCTT
This sequence comes from Oryx dammah, assembly GCF_014754425.2. Taxonomy (NCBI): domain Eukaryota; kingdom Metazoa; phylum Chordata; class Mammalia; order Artiodactyla; family Bovidae; genus Oryx; species Oryx dammah. The sequence goes on from NW_024070210.1 coordinate 90,403,041, forward strand.
ATGTTTTGGATTAAGAAAGAGATGTGGTCAATTAATGGTTTAATTCCATTTTAATTGCAAACAAGAATGAAAAAAGGACCAAATATTTCAACACTGGATTCCTCTTGAATGAATTCATTACTAGTGGTTTTGCATCTGGTGAAGGTATGAAACTGTGCCCAGAGTGGCACTGATCTGCTCCACTCAAGGGTCCAGTCCTTCAGTGGGCAGTGCTGGCCTAAGAGAAGTGATCTTCTCTGCACGTCTGTTAAGTCTCAGGGGCTTCTGGGGTTTGGTGAGAAGCTAATGCTAAAAATGATTTTTTTCCGCCAGATTCTAGGTGGAGAAGATATGTCATCCAGTGTAAATGATGGCTGGATTGTTTCTAACTCTGACAGTATGAGCCAGGTCTTAGGACTGTGCAGTTTTGCATGCCATTTCCATCCATGAACAATTTCACACACTTGTGTTTGCCTTTCAGTGTTATTCACACACACAGGACCTGCCAACAGTTTTAGCAGTCCTTGGACTCTGCTATTGACAGACCCCTCACCTCCCCAGGCTCCCATTTCCTCCCTTGCAAAAGAGGAAAACGGTCTATAACTTCTTCCATCTTTAGAATATTCAATACATTCAGGGAAGGAAAAGGTTAAGAATCATTGCCTTGAAAAAAAACTCTCAAGTTTCTATCATCTAAGGGCAAAGATGGCCCGCAAATCATTTTCATTGTCTCAAAAACTTAAGACCTTTTGAAACACACACCTGTCATATGACCCAGCCATTCTACTCCTAGCTGCTTACTCAGGAGAAATAAAAACATGTCCACAGAGAGTGTTGTATCAGCAGCTTTATTCCCAATAACCCCAAGGTGGAAACAACCCAATGCCCATTAACAGGTAAATGAATAAATGAAAAGTTGTACATCCATACAATGAATTATTATTGAGCAATGAAAAGGAACAAACTGGTACATGTGATAACATGTATTAAGCTGAATCAAAGAAGCCAGACACAAGATTACATACTCTCTATTCTGAAGAATGCAAACGAATCCATTACTATTACAGAGGGAGGTCAGTGGTTGCTTGTGGACTGTGGAAGGAAGTGGTGGTCTGTAGTTTCACAGGCGGATCCAGTCCAGGTTCAATACAGGATGCTTGGGGCTGGTGCACTGGGATGACCTGGAGGGATGGTACGGGGAGGGGGTGGGAGGGGTGTTTAGGGTGGGCAACACCTGTATGCCCGTGGAGGATTCATGTTGATGTGTGGCAGAACCAATACAATACTGTAAAGTAAAAAAAAAAAAAAAAATATTCATCTAAATGTACACTTTAAACGACTACTGCTGCTGCTGCTGCTGCTAAGTCACTTCAGTCGTGTCCAACTCTGTGCGACCTGACCCCACAGACGGCAGCCCACCAGGCTGCTCTGTCCACAGGAGTCTCTAGGCAAGAATACTGGAGTGGGTTGCCATTTCCTTCTCTGTTAAATGACTATAACTTATGTAAACTGTTTCTCAAAGTTATCAGGAAAAATTGTTTTGTAAGCTCTTGACTGTTCAACTTAAAACACATAATGGGCAGCAGATCAGTTTTACATGGCCATATCGTCAAAAAAGCGTTGATGAAGCCAAAATGTTCTTAAACATTCTGGAAAGCCGTTTAGTTTCTGAGCAGCATATGTGGATTTGTAGGAAAGGAATTTATCTTCTGTTTTCAGGTAAAGCCCGAAACAAAGAACTGCCATGGGAGCGATGCCAGCTGTGCAGGGGGCTTGAGCTCTGCTTATTCCCTGCCCTTCTGCAGCCCTCCAGAGTCCTGAGAACCAGCTGGTTCCGCAAAGGCAAGTACATGGTGGGGGGCCGCTTTCTGTCTTTTTAGCAAGTCACGCTTCTTAACACCGATTTCTTCCTTTATTCTGTGCAAGGTGGTATGTGTCTGCTCAGGGGTGGATTCCTTTCTACATTTTGAATGTCCATTCAGAAACTAAGAGGGCTTTCCCGGGTAGTGCTAGAATGGTAAGGAACCCACCTGCCAGTGCAGGAGATGTTAAGAGCTGTGGGTTCAATCCCTGGGTCAGGAAGATCCCTGGAGCATGGCATGGCAACCCACTCCAGTATTCTTGCTTGGAGACTCCCATGAAGAGGGGAGCCTGGTGGGCTACAGTCCATGGGGTCGCAAAGAATTGGACACTGCTGAAGTGACTTAGCACTCAGAAAACAGAAAGCTGTAGGGTACCTTCTTTATAGGCTACATGGAGTGACCAGTTTTAGTTGGCACCACTTATAGCATCACAAGATGTGAGATTTGGAAGGAACTTCAGAGATTCTCCTGTCCAAATTCCCAGAGGAGGAAGCTGAGGCCCGGAGAGGGTAAGGGACTGGTCCAAGCACATACGGCACAAGCAGGACTAAAAATCACTGCTCTCCAGGAGTCTCTCCACTTTAATGCACTGGCTTATCACTTACTGAATAAAATGAAGCCCCAAGTCTCTAGCCAGATCCTAAGTCTAAGCTTAATTAGCCTGCAGCACTTTTTTTTTTTTTTTTTTTAATGAAAGCTGTAAAATTGTTGGATTCTAGCTGAGAGAAAGACCACAGATTCTCAGCTGTGGCCTACTGTGAGGAAACTTAAGGATCAAACCTCAGCATGGGAGTGAATGCGAGGCATTTATGATTATTGTGGAACTTGGCCTCAATAACAAAAGCCTGTTCAGTGGTGGAAAGGACCATGTTACATTTCCATTCTTACTGGCATTTGAAAAAATAGAACAAAAATTATTTCTTGGGTAGAAGCAGTTTCTGTGACTGGGAAAGACTTCTTGCTCATTACTCCTCCCTTTACCGTTCATATATTTCCCCTTGATGGCTATTGAAACAGCAGATACTTCATACAGAGAACATTTATCACAGCAGATTCTTGATTAAAGTTGAATCAGGTTCTTCCAGTGAAGCAGTCACGGCCAAGGGAGTAAATTAGGCTTTTTCTGGAAGCTCCACGAACACTCAGTCTAACATGGCTTTAATTTCCAAACTAGAGTTTGGCAGGCCCAGGTCTCAGCAACGTCCCCAGCCTCCTCCTGTCACATCTGACCTCTTGGTACCTGGACAGGAGTGGGGTTTCACGGGGCTGAGACCCCTCAGGGGCTGTCACGCTGCTTCCCAGTGGCACCTGGACGGCACCTGGGATGCCGCTGCTGGTTCGGGGAGATGAGGGTTATAGCTGTGTGATTTCACAGGGGCCTTGCCCCTGTGATTGACTGGTGTGCTGGTAACATACTCTTCACGTGGGTTCCCCAGAAGGTCAGTTGTAGAGTTTGGTAGAATGAGTAGGACAGTAACTTCCACAGGAAGACTTTGGATTGTTAGAAGCTGAAGAAGCAACATCAGTGGCCCGCACTTCTGGGGCGGGGGGCTCCTGGATCACCAAGCAACAGCACTTTCTGGAACTGTTGGCAGTGGTGAGCCCCACCCTTCCTCATGGTATCGTTTTCTGGGTCCCTTTGTCTCATCCTGAGGGCCATGCGTACCCTGGCCGCAGCAAACAAATTTTGTGTGTGGGCTCGGTGCTCGGGGTCGGGGGGCTTAGGGAGGTGGTAGGGGGCCAGGGGGAGGCGGGCAGAGCGCTGTGCCCAGCCAGCCCCTCCTCTGAGCAGTGTGACACATCGCAGACACCTGTGCATCCACAGGGCATGTTGTCAGCACACTGAAGGGTTAAATTACTTGTTAAGCGAGTGGACAACACAAGGACTGACCTTAAATGTGGACTAATCAAACCCGTGTAATTGTGACACAAGAAATCATTGAAAAACTGTGGGAGAAGAGTTGGAACTTTCTCTAGAAAAGTTCATTAATGCCCATTGACAGGGAAGCCTGGCAGGCTGCAGTCCAGGGAGTTGCAAAGAGTCAGACACGGCTGAGCAACTGAACATCATCAATCACTAGAATAGACCATATACAATAGATTATAGATGATATATAATCTATATACAATCATGGAGAACTGAGATGGATACTTGAGAAAAAAAAAGGCTTGTTCTTCCCTCCTCTAATCCTCTGAATTTAAATCACTCCCATCATTGAAGTCAAAGGTGAAGTAGAGAATTTTCTTCTCCATTTCCCATTGATTTATCGATTGTAAACGTAGGCTTGTGCTTACCTAAACGGACAAGAATACAATTAGTATTTCAAGTCACTTTTGCTTTTTTCATGCCCTAGTCTCTCTCACCTTAAAATATACCTTCCCTCACCCAGTGTTTAGGACTCGACAGTTTCGCTGCCATGGCCCAGGGTTCAAAATCTGATGGGGGAACTACCCACAAGCCACTTGGCGCAGCCAAAAAATAAAAATAAACATCTGCCCTTAATCCTTAGAACTATCAGTTGATTTCTCCCCTTCTCATTGAAAAACCTGTGAAAGAATTGTGGGCTCATGAATTATCTCCATTTCCTAGTTTTTTGTTTGTCCTTCAGACTTCTCCACCGTGGCTTCTATTCCCACGGCTCTGCGAAAAGCGCTCCCTCCACGATAGCCAGTAATCTCCATAGCGTCCACTCCGCAGAGTATTTCTGGGTCCTTGTCTTCCTGGAATGTTCCTTGGAGGACCATCTGAGAATCATTCTATCGCACATGAAAGAACCCACTCAAATTGTGGCAGACAAAACCGTTAAGCTTCGCGTATGGTTTCTTTAGTAATTTCCCCCCCTTCACTTCTCTCTTCTAGCATTAATCAGATATTGTTGCTGTTCAGGTGCTAAGTCACGTCTGACTCTTTGCAACCCCATGGAATTAATCCTCAAACTTTTCTCTCTGTTTATTCAGCACTGAGTCCTTGCCTCTCTTTTAAACCTTGTCTTGCATTTGCAATGCCTCCTATCACAGTTTTTCTATCACGTCTTGTTCTCAGATGATTCCTTTCTATTGCAACACATTCTTGTTTCATGGATGTGGTATTTTGCCTTATTTTTTCGGCAAACCTAATTAAAATTTTTCCTCCTACTTCCTGGATTCTGAGTAATGTTGTTTGTTGTGGTCTCTGTCCATCGTGTGGAGACATTCTGAAAATGTCCGTGACTCAAAGCCAAATGTTCACATTCTGTAGGCAGGTCCTGGCAGCTCTAAAGGGACAGGGAGGCTGGAGCTGGTGGACTGGTGGCTTTGAGGCTAGGTTGACTAGATGGGAGGCCAGCTTTGGTCATTTGATAAATCTCCATCTTTCCTCACACCCAAATATCACCACGTGCTGGTCTTTTCCCTGGGGCGATTCTGTTTCTCCAGAAAGGGATCTTCCAGACTCCTCTGGGGAGGGTGGGTGTAGATGCGTAGCTGAGGGCTGTCTCAGGACCAGGTTGAAGAAGGCAGCCAGGGGCCTTGTAGTTCTGAAGGCAGGTTGTAACTGCATCCTTCGGTGCTCAGCATTACCTCTGCCCTCCTCTTGGACCTGCTATTTGAGACCACATCTTCTCTGGCTCAGTTTATCCAGAGGATGAGCCTCTAGACTCCTGCTGTGGGGGAGGAGGGCCTCAGAGGTAGGAGGGCTATTTGAGACTCCCTCCATGCTCCCCCTTGTCACCTCACACTTCATCCATACCTTTCCAATTGTGCAGTGCCTCCCAGTGATGCTGGCCCGTCAGGCGCTGCCGGGCCCCCAGCGTCTCCCAGCACTCGTTCAGGTCAGCTTCCTCCACCCACTGAAGTCACTGACCTTCCATACATCTCTCAAGCCCTTACTTTCCTTGGCCATAACTTTCTCCTCTGTTTATTCCTTTACTGTCATGTTAGGGCTTTAGGAGTATCAATAAACACATTTCAAGCGACCGTATTTAACTAGAAGTATGTTGGCCTTCTTTATAATTTTGGATTATATTTTCTTTAGGTCTGCCTTTCCACAGAAAGTCGGGAAATAGAAATTCTGACTTTTTCAGCTGCATCCAATTCTTTCTACAAAGAGTAAACACGAAGGTAAGGATTTTGCTAATTTAAAATGTTGCCTGTTATATAACATTTTGTGTCATGTAAGTGAAATTATGTTCTCTGGAAGAAGGAAATGTGTATGTTATGTTATGGCTGCTTTCTCAGATTATCCAGGAGCATCTGTTTTACTCTCAGATGTCCTTGCTTCTAAACTACTTAGATCTTTGTAGTTCTTTGTGAAGGATTTTTGACTCAGACCTTCCAAATAATAACAGCTAACATTCATATATGTCAGGCATCCTTCTGTGCACTCATTTAGTTCATACAACAAGCATATGAAGTTCATATCATTATTGTCTCTGTTTTGGAGATGAACAAACTGAAGCACAGAATGTAATTTGTCCAGATTCACACATCTAGCAAGTATCTCAAGAATCCTTGCTCTTAACCACTATGCTATGCTCTGTTGCAAAATCTTTTTCTTTTTGATGAAGTTTCAAAAGATTTTTCCCACCTACTTCCCCAGAGGAACCTTACAATACTAAAATACCTAGAGACAGTTTAAAACACCACACACACACACCAATTAAAGGAAAAGCCAATTAAAAGAAGCTGTGCAGATAAGAAGTCTGAGATGAACTGGTTTTTCCATTGGAATACTAAATTTGGCTCTGACTTCCCGTCAACTAATGGAAAAAAGTGAAATGTTAGATTATATGGTTCTCATTGTTTTGTAGAGCAAGCATGCAAATTATTTTGCAGAGAGGTTTTTGGCAACCGAATTGTAAAAGCCATTTCTAGAATTCTAATAAAAGAACTCTACGCTAGGGTTTTAAAAAACCTTTTTTATTGGAAATGTAATACATAATCAGAAAAATACAAAACATAAATGCACAGCTTATTGAATTATTATAAAGCGAACCCCACCTCACCACTGCCCTGGTCAAAAATAAGAGCTTAGCCCCCCAAAAGTGGTGTGCGCCTTTCTAGTCATGAAGCTCTCCTCTCCCCAACATGCACAGCTATCATGACCTTTGTGCCAGTTGCCTTTGTTTTTTTGGTTATTGTTTTACCACCTAAATAATATCCTAGACACTATGGTTTTGCTTATTTTTAAAAAACTTTTGATTGGAATCATATACTAGAGAGCATTGCTTTTTGCTCAACTTTTTGTCAGTGAGATTCGTCCAAACCGTTTTGTGAAGCTATCTTCATTTTTACTCTACAGTACGCCACCGTATGACCATACTACATTTTAGGGGTATATCAGCTGTCCATTCATCAGCTGATGAACATTTGGGTTATTGGGTTCTTGGCTATTAGGAATGATGCATTCTATAAACATCTTGCATGTGTCCCAGTTCAAGGATACACACATTTCAACTGGGTCAAAGAGGGACCATCTTTTCCTTACATCCCTTCACATCAAGTTCCCTCTATATGTGTCTATATCTAAATTTCCCCACTTCATGAAGATACCTGTCTCAGTGGGTTAAGGCCCACCTTAAAGACCTTATTTTTAAGGTCTCCAAAAATGGACATATACTGTAAATCAGGACATACGAATTTCGAGGGATATAAAGAAGTTGGCCTTACTAAAACAAGGAACATTCTAGGAAGAGGACAGTTTGGGCAAAGGCCCCTAAGTAATGAACAGTTATACACAATGCTGGAGCTGAGTAACTCACTAGGCTGATAGGAAGGACCGAATCACATTTGGCCTTGTGTCCATAGGAAGGAGAGTTGAGGCTTTCTTCTAAGTCCGATGGAAGGAACTGGAGGGTTTTATATAGTGGAGACACATGTTCTCAGCACTTCTGGGTGGAGAACAAGTTGGAAGGAGTAGCCTGGTTGAGAGACAGGTGTGGTCTGGACCAGTGGGGGTAAGGGACAGAGAACGCAGTGGGTGAATGCCAGAGTCAGGGTGGCCAGGACTTGGACAAGGAGGCTGAAGGTGAGAAAGGCAGCAAGAGTACCTACAGGTTCTGGATCACAGAACTGGATGAAGTGTGGGGAAAAAAAAGGTAAACCTGGGAAGAGTTGTTTGGCCGATCCTGTTCGTGATGCCAGTTGTCTTGCTCTATCTCGTGCACAGTGTTCTCTGAACCCAGGGAAGGCAAGGCGCGAGCTCAGAGGCTGCAGGAAAACTCCAGGAGCCATGGGAGCTGCAGAGGCATTTCTTCTCTCCTGGCTGGCACAGCAGCCACAGCAGCAGGCTCGCTCTCTTCTCTCCTCTTGTGGCTGAGCCAGCGGACACAGCCATGAGGCAGCAGGAATGCCACCGCTTTTTAGGTGAGCTCGCACAGGCCTACGGCACGAAGCCGCCAGGATGAAGTGAGCCCCTGTGACACACACGCGCAGTGCTGTGAGCTCAGCTGCTACATAATCATTCCTTACAAAACATGGGGCAAGACCGAGAGGTCGTGGGGCAACAAAGCCTGACCACGCCATCTTGGCTAATTCGCTCTTTCCCTACAGGTTTTAACAGAGTGGGGGGGGGTCACAGGAACCATTTTGGACATGTTCTCTTTGAAATGTATGAAGCGTCCAAATCAAGAGATCGCTGGGCAGTTGAATACATGCAGATCTAGTATTCTGAGAAGAGAGGCGGTGGTGGTTGTGGTTGTCACTGGTCGTGTCCGACTCTCACAACCCTCTGGACTGTAGCCCACCAGGCTCCTGTCCGTGGGATTTCCCAAGCAAGAATACGGGAGTGGGCTGCCATTCCCTTCTACAGGGCATCTTCCCAGCCCAAGGATCAGGCCCGTATCTCCTGCACTGCAGGTGGAGTCTTTACAGCTGAGCAGCCAGGGAAGCCCAAGAAGAGGTATATAGGACAGATAAAATTGGGAATCATTGACACAAATGTCATTTAGAACCATAAGGAGAGGTGAGAGTGAGAAGACAAAGTACTAAGACAAGGAGTAAAGTCTAGCAATACTTCCTTACTGCTTCATCTCAACCATCTGTGAAAACCAAAGCGTAAGATCATCACGCTTCTATACAGTGCAGTGAAAGCACTGCTGGAGTTGGGGAGATAATACTCTAGGTGTTGCCCTCTGGTGATTCACCTTAATGTAATACCAAAGCTTAGATAATATTTGAAATTCATAATAAAAATGGAAAAACCTTTTAGCAAGTGCTGGGTCACAGTGAAATTACTGTTCCGTCTTCTTATGGCTATTGGAAGAGTTACTCTTCTGCTTCAAAAACTTGGCACTGACCCACACACTTGTAGGGGCAGGCCATCCTATTTTTGAAAAGAAATGGGTCACAAAGTGGCCTATAAGTGAGGCCAGAGAATTTTTAAATTCAGATTTGAGCCACTGGAACTCAACATTCACTTAAAGAAGATTCCAGAGCTTTGGGTCTTTAAAGCATGAAAAAGGTAATCTTGGCCTAAAACATTTATGGGCTGCTGTTGCCAACTGGACTGCTTCCAGTAGAACCATAGTGTGGCTTTTGCATAATGTAATTTTGAATATGACTGTACAGCAAAACGCCCATGTTGGCTACTTTCCCTCATCTTACTCCTCCCCCAAGTCAATAATGTTAATTTATTATTCTAGCTTAAATATATACTACACACTATAGAATATCTGCAAAAAAATTCAGAGTAGGGCTTTATTCTAAATCTTTCATAAGAAGTTTTAGGAATAACTGTATGATTGATTCCTGCTAGACTTCATTTTCTCTTCATTGGAAAATGGTTACAAACAATATTTCTTTGTAGTTTGCAAACTTACCATCTTCGATTACACAAAACATCCATTGGTGGAGGAAGTTCAGTGCCCTTGGGGATAAATAACTTTTTAATTGTTCTTGATAATAAACTATTCTGACAGAAATTGGGCAGTAGGTTTAATTGCTTAAGGCTTTTCCTCAAAAACCAGTATTATAGACTTGCAATGACTTGATAAAAGAACTTTAAAATATTATTTCAATATAAAAGGGTTCCAGATGACCATATAAATAGACTAAGACGTTTACTCAGGATTGAAACAAACTGGCTGCAGTCACCGGGAATTTTCTAGCTGTAGCAGCACATGAAGACAGGTAAGTTGCTGAGGCTGAGTCAGCACCAAAGCGTCTACAGCTTGGGGACTGCATGGGAAGTGAGACATACAGTGGTCTAGAAGTTTTATATATGACCATGTATGTGTCCCCAGGATACTCCTCGTGGGAACTACATTCCAGGTAACAAAGTTCCTAAATCCATACAGCATATTAGCCCTGTGTTGTGCTCAAAGCACTTCAAAGGAATGTGCTCTATAACTCATTTATGTCTTAAAATAAGTTACCTCTCAAGAGGTTTGAACTTAATGGTTTTTTTCTGGACTGACTTTATTTGAAGTCACATCTTAATGTCGTTGATACTCTGTTTTTATCCTTGAAAATTTTTAGTGATCAAGAGTTTCTCTAGCGCATCTTGACACAGGGAAACTCAGACCTGGTTTTAACATAAAATGAAGTACTCTTCTCAGTCTGAATTGAATCCTGAGCACACTGGCACCTAACAGGGTTAGGGTGGAGAGGAAGTTGAAGATGCTGTAGGGAATAACAGAGGGGTACGGTTAAAGGAAAGCTCCCTGACACTTGGTAGCTGTCACCCCAGACAATACCTAAATCCCTTTCTTATGCCTCAAATGACTTGTGAAGATTTGATTCTGTAATTCTTCCTTTTGCTTCTTTGCTTTCCACAAGAACATTTCAGACATGTGTGCAGGTGGAAAGGCATGAGCTGAGCATAAAAATGTAGATACTAGAGGTAGGCTTAGGAGACCTACAGAAAACCTTGCAGCATTGGTACTGGATTTCCTTAACCAGCATGGAGGCAGTGAGCAAGGCCTGGCCACTGGAATGACAGGGTGGAGGACGCTTACTGGCCTGAGTGTACATGACGATGATGAAGTTACCCATGGCAACAGGAAGAGCAGGTGGAAGAGGCAGGAATGAGGGAAAGGAGGAGGGGACCATGCCTAGAGATGGACCCGTCTGAACTATAGAAGAATGAGAGGGGTCAGCCATCTGTCAGAGGTTAAGAAGTTTAACAAATAGCAGAGTTTGGAGAATTATGAGAGTGTAAAACTGGTGAGCTCTTGTGAACAACCAAGATTATTAGTAAGATCAGGAGAAGATGTTAGCAGTGAGGAAGAACTAAGTTCCTGGTGAGCAGCCAAGTTGTGGGTGTCTGTGGAAAGAGTATCCACTGGCAGAAGGACAGAGTGTTTGGGAAACATGATTCAACTTCAGTAACCGTCAGAATGTGATGGAATGTTGGTGGTTTTGCATCAAAGAATTTTAAACCTCTTCCACACAGCTTCCTGCAGCAAAGAATTAATGAAGCTTCAACCAGTTTATAGAACTCAGCAAGGTCAAGATGAACGACAGCATCACAAAGACAAAGGACTAAGGAATTCTATAGGGCCTAGATTTCCAGGTGAGGTTTCCGGCTGTCCAGGTAGGTCACCCGGTAAGCCCATTCCAAACCAGCCACAGCATGATTTTCACAAAGATGGACTGCCATATATTGTGTTGAGACTTGAATTAAGTCCATTCATTTTGAGGCTGAATGTGATATTCTGTCATTTTGGCTAAAGCACTTCTATTAACTACATTCTCTAAACTCTCATAGAAAAACCATCTAGTAATCAAAGCCCTCTATTTCGTATACATTTATGGAGGGGATACAAAGGAGTGAGGTCCTTTCTTGTGAGAAATGGCTCCCTTAGCCCTAGAGACCGGAAAAAGTGCCATTTCCTACTTGGCCTATCATTTTATAAATGAAGGGAAGGAAAAAAGGATGTAATACAAGAATGTGGATCTTCTCAAGCAGAGACGAGCCCTGATTAAAAACAAAGAGCCATCTACAAAAAGTCAGTTATCCAAGGAGATGAAACTGACTTGAGCTGTGTGGGGTACAGAGAGGGACTGGAGCCCTTACTCTGGCCCTGGGTGGAATCTGAGACCCAAGTCCATTAACGAAGGTCCATTTAGACTCGTGCATCTTGTGTCAGGGCTGCAGCGAGGCAGCATCGGCTCAGGGAACCTACTAGGCTCTAGTTCAGAGTCCTGTTACTAAATGTGAAGACAACAATCTTCCCCAACTCAGATGATCACAAATTGACTGCTAAAAACATTCCTAAACTGTATTTTGTTACAAATAGTGGTCAGGAAGAGGCAGAGATACAGAGGTGGAGAGTCTGAACCCTGCTCATCATTTAAAAACAAATGTATAGCTTGCTCCTTCTTACTAGAAAGGAAGTGACATTATATACCACCATTATGATTTTAAACAAACAAAATGAGCTTAACTCAATAAATATCTTTTATTAAAGAAAAAAAGAATATTGTTAAGCACCAAAACTGTATGTTGTTACGTTGCATGTACAAGAAGAGAAAGGTGATTGCAATACTTGGTGTACAAGTACTTAACTCTGAAGTCATGAGTGTAAAAAACATGAAATACGAAGCAATACAGTCATTACAATGCAGAAAGTTGCACTAAAGAGCAAAAGGCAACAGTCAGAACATTACCAGCAATCTCGTAGTATTGCTCTAAATGCTTAGGTTTTTTTTCTCTGTACTTTTAATACTTTAGAATGTTAACTGAGCATATTTTAAGTACTGTAAATCTGCAAGAGCTGCCATTTACAATACATTTTGTACAGTGTCCATTTTAGTGTAACGGTGTTAAAGCCATCCTGAAAAGCCAAGCACAATGGCTAGTGTTCTGCCTCTACCACCATAATATTGCACAAGGCCAGTAAGTGGTGAACTGGTTTGCCATTAAAATTTTCATTTAACCGGAATGGCTAAAAGACATGTCAGTTTCATTAGCCCAAATGGGCTTTTTATTCATGCGAAAGGATCGGTAGCCTTCAGTTCTTCATAAATTATATTATGGTTTCACACCTGGCAAGACATACAGTACAATAAGAAATTCAGTGGTTCAATGGGGATCCTGTCCAAGGTGAGGAAGTAGGAAGTCACCTGCATGGGTTGTACTGTCTTCCCTTCTTTGGTCACAAATGAAGGGATAATGTCATCTTGTGATTATGGAGAATTCTTAAAATCAATATAATCAGTATTGGGAAAAGCTAGAATAACTTGTTGATAGTTAACCATAGAACATGCAAGTTTAAAAAACAAAACTTCCCTTCTTAAAATTGAACTCTTGAACCAACACCCATACCTTTTCTATACATCTCAAATCACTTTCCAGAGACTTTCCTGAACTCACCAACTGGAGCCTCTCTTAGTCACAGCTGACCAGAAAACCCCAAACTTTCTCCTTACTCTCAAAACAAGACTGCTTTAAGATTCAGTATAACATTGATAATATATTTAATATATCAGCCTCAGAGGTATTTTATGTACATACACCTTACAGTGGTGTAATTCATGTGTTTGGAGAGGGGGAGAGACACTTATGAATTTGGAATTCAATCAATTAAATCCCTCCACTATCAAGCTGTACATTTACTGTGGGTAAAACAGAAATTTTTAGAATGAACATATCTCTGAAATAATTCAATGAACAAACATTAAACACACACACACACACTCACAATCCAGACACCCTCTCTCACCTTTTTAAAAATCCTTTGTTTACACAGATGACAGTTTAGGCAGCAATATAAACTCATTTCGTAGGAAAAACTTTTAAATTAGACTATATTTATAGGATAAAAAATACCATTGCTTCACTTTACAAAGCAATTAAGCAGAGACTTTTTATGTGCTTTAAACAAAGAGCACTTTGCAGCAAAGTTCAGAAATCACTACTGCATTGTTCAGCAGCGCGAAGTCAACGCAACAATGCTCCACAGTAAGGTGCTTCTGCTCTCTTACCGTCTTCCATCTAAAACCCATCTTGTGATCAGCTCCCTAACACTAAGCATTGTTCTATGCTAACCGATAAATGAGAAATAAAATCTGTTTAAAATGCACATTTAACTTTATATTATTTAAATTCAGTGCAAGAGTCAGGTAAAACTTGTTTGGGTTTCTGCTTTCACTATCAAATGGATGTGTGATAACTGCGTCTGCCATAGTTTTTAAACGTTTTATAGCTGTTCAAAAAGACTTTTTACAAATAATTTGGTGTTATGTATATAAATTTCAACTCCCTGATAAGGCCTGTAACCCATAAGCACTTTACAGTTTGATGTCATAGAGGTTTAAAAAAAAAATTATAAAGGTTTAAAAAGAAAACCTTGTATTTAGTGAAAGAAAAGGCTTTTCTTATATACACAATGAATGAAATTTAAAAACAGTCTTAGGGAATGTATAAATTTAAATGTATTAATTCTAATACTGGTCCCATTTCAAACAGAGAAAGTGCTGCCCATTCATTTTTGTTCCACTGATCCAAGAGTTTTAATTCTTAGTGTCTGCTATGGCCAAAGTATGCTTTTCAATCTAACACATTTTATGACAGAGAGAGGTCATGCCTTGAGTTAACAAATACTGCTACGTATTTCAGCTTTGTAGAAACAAGGCTTCTTTTCCCTCCCTCATTAAACAGAGTAATAAATTTTCTGTGTGTCCATATAATAAGAAAAGCCCCCATATTTTTCACTGTGGAAATACTACTCCTGATCAACTGTTATAGCGGTGCATTGTATAGAAATGTATCAGTTCTACAACAAAGAACTAAAGAATGATTGTTTTTATGCTGCTCACAGACTCAGTAAGCCTGTAAAATATACATTAAGTGAGCAATTCTCATCTTTTAAAATTCTTCTTTAGCCAGGTATTTCTTCCACGTACTGCTGCTACACTACAGTACCATTAGGATTTTAAATCATTAGGAATACCTTTTCTATACAGGCCTTGTTGATTATATGTACATAATTTTAGTTGTATTAGTAAAAGAAATATTTAAAATTGACAGTCAAGTGAGCACTAACATTAACCTCCAAACAACTAAGTCACCACCTACTTGTTTCCCTATTTTAAGTATACTGAGTTGAGACTAGATTGGTAAGTTAACTTATAAATTGATTCAGTATAAGCAAGCAGCTCTCTGGGGATTTTTGATATGGAAATGATATATTAACAGCAATATAACTTTAAAAAATAAACCACAGTAGTAGTATGGGCAAATTTGGAACTGGAAACATGATCATATATAAGCACCGTCCTACCTAAATATATTCAAATTTAATACTAAGGGCAGAGATGTTCATTTTTTTTAGGGGCAAAGATAAAAAGGAAACCATATTTACATTGATATAGATTTTGGGGGGCTCTGAAACTGATTTTTAATTAACATGAGGATTCAATGGGACAAATGGACTGCAGTTATCTGAAACTCTATTATTTGTGAGAACTCCGAAGGTTGATGACCTCCAGTAACACGTAATTTTGTGGAAGGAGGAACCTGAATCTGGAGGAGGGGTGTTGGAGAAAGTTGTTATCAGAGAATGGCCACTGGAGGCTGCTAGTGAGATTCTGCTTTAACCTCCTATCTTCAGGTATGAGGACAACCTTCGCAGAGTGCCAGGGTGGCTTGTGCTTACAGCCATGGATTCACTCCTCAAGGATTCACATGGGTCTGAACACCCTGCATCATCTGCTAGAGATTTATTACAACATGGCTCAGGAAAACAGGTTACAAGACCCTTTTAAAAGGGAGCACTGCCTCTTGATGGAACCCCAGCTGTAACACTAAGTGGGTAGCAATTCCCTCTAGACATATTAAAGTTCCAGTGCTTCTGCTGTTAATATGACGCCAGATCCTTCTGTATTTTTCTAAATGTCAATAAATGAAACAACCCCCAAAAAAACATGATATGAACAAGCATTCAAAGGCATAAAATTGATACATGATTTAAGATTTGCAAATGCGCTACAATATTTTTTTCAAATATATCAATCAAATCAATCATTAGGTTAAAAGGCATGTTTCAATACATTGCTGAAGGTGTGTTACAAAAATCTAACCCACCTCCACTGTAATCAGGAGACTGAGTTAACTATATTAAATCTGTATTTCTAATATTCTCAGACAAGGTATGAGAATGATGCTACAATAAAGCCAATATATTGTGACAATGCTCATAGTCTCATCAATAAATATATTTTCAACATTTAAACAGATTTTTTTAATATAACCTGTTGACAGAAAATTATCTCCATAATTATTTTAAAAGAAATAACATGTTCAAGTGACAAAGGTGTGAGCATAATTTTTCTTCAGGATCACCAACGCAGATACGTTGGAGGACTTCTACTCTAGGACTGCTTTCTGCGTCTAGGCCAGAGAATTGCCTCAAAGTTCATTTTGGTACATCAGCCATTCATGTACAGGTGAAGACCTGTCTTATACAGAATCACACTTACAGAGTACTGTAAACTGAGATCCAGCATATCTACCTTCATTCAAGCCCACAGCAGTCCTGCTGAGAATTCATGTCGGCTCCATGCATTCTTCAGGATTCCATTACAGCAAAATCGGCACCTAGAGCTACATATATATGTTTAAAAATTTATTGACAATAACGAAAGCTGTCTCCTGAAATTCAACTCAAACCATGTGAAGTGTGAAATGCCAAAGAGGCTTTTCTGCCTGTCTACTTTCTGCACATTTGTAGAGCATATTTTTCTCCCACTGTGGAACATAAAAATAAAAACTTTAATGATCTGTGTTAGAAGGACTTAAGATCTGCATCCCTACTACTGAATCCTAATTTTTGATTCTCAATAGGAAAGTCATGTTGAGTTACAGTAATCAAGCAATAGTTCAAACGAAAAGGCTAAAAATAATTTGAAATATTATCAAATTACAAAGTATTGCTTCTCATAAACAAAGCTGCACATGAAATTCAAACTATTATAAATTCACAATTATGAAGAGCTATTTAAAAGCATGGAAATTGTTACTTTGAAACTTTACAAACTGTTACGTGTGTGGGCTTCTAAAAGTATGCCATGTTAAATGTATCACGTTGTGGTAAACACAGTTATAGGTGTATCTCCATGGTCATGTATCTTTTCAGATGTTGCTGAGCATCTTTATGAAAATCTCTTGGAGATGTATAATGTGGGAATTGTCAGTGCATTTCCATCTGATTCTTCCAATTCCTACCCTATAGCTATCACAATTAACTTCTTTTTCAGAGGGTCACACTATTTAAGCTGATACAGAACAAGCTCTGTATCTTGGGCAGGTGACTGTTCAGTGCACTGAACGATAGATTTTAAAGCAGTCTCAACACAGCTCACAGCAGATCCGTCAACCCAGTGTTTCTTCCAACTCATAGCGACCCCGAGCTTTACTGGCCACTATAAGGATGTAAACGGGTGGACAGGTGGGGAAGGTGCTTAAAAACAGGAATCTTCAGAAGGCCGTTTCTTCGTTGCAGTCAGGAACATTGCACATCTAAAACTCAGGTAAACCACCATCTACTGGAATGACTGGAAAAGTGGTAACTTGCCCGTTGTGCTTCCTTTTTCACACCACTGAGCCAATACATTTTGGATCTAATAGAATCCAATCGTGGAACCAAATGTTTACAATTTTTCAAGAGCCAATGTTCAACTGTAGGTGTTTTTTTCATTCTGTTGAGTTACCTGTGTACAGAGTAATACAGTATATTAAATAGAATGGCCTATGAAAGACATTGTATATTATGTTGCCCCATATCTTTGCAAAATCCAGCATGAATAATGGATTTTTTCTTTTAAATGGCCTTTTTATGCCATTTGGCCATTATAAACGACCATTTATACCAGATGATGTATAGAAAACATCAAATAAAAGTGAGACACAAAATAATAGATCTTAATCACTGTTAAAAGGTTGCATGTCAAGATTACTATAGTTAACACTGCTGTAATATATAGGCAAATTGTTAAAAGGGTTCTTATCACAAGGAGAATATTTTTCTTTTAAGATGGAGGTTAGCTAAACTTGCTGTGGTAATCATTTCACAATATATGTAAATCAAACCATTATGCTGTGTACCTTTAACTTATGCAGTAATGTATGCCAGTTACTCTCAATAAAGCTGGAGGAAAGAGTTGTTTTTAAAGATTGTATGTTAGGTTCACTTTCATGTCAAAACTTATACACAAGAAAGAAAAGTAAAATTTAACATCTTTACCTCATAAACTGACAGTATAATAAGAACTATCAAAAGGCATTTTAAGTATATCAGAGAGAATTTTCATAATGAGATTCAGAAGACAGCATTAGTATTGGTCTTTAAATGGATGCTTTTAGCAGGACTTTTTGGAGAAGGAAATGGCAACCCACTCCAGTGTTCTTGCCTGGAGAAGAATCCCAGGGACGGGGGGAGCCTGGTGGGCTGCCATCTCTGGGGTCGCACAGAGTCAGATACGACTGAAACGACTTAGCAGCAGCAGCACTTTTTAAAATTCAAAATAGTTGTGTTGGGAGACTCATGCACTGATCCATGACACATGAGAAATATATATATGACCTGTTTGTCAGATAAAAGCTGACACTTTGCTTTTGAGCACTTGAAATGTGTCTAGTATGACTGAGAAACTGATTTTAATTTGGTTTAAATGAAAATCTTGTATAAAATATTTTTCCATTAATCAAAATGTGGTTGTTTTGGTATGGCAATTTAATTTAACCAATGAATACTTGGCAACCAAACTGAGATGGTGCTATTATTAAAGATGCATACCAAAAAAAAAATAAATAAACTACACTGTGGAATTTTATACTGAATATATCATGTAAAATATTACTAAAATCAATCTCCCCCATCATCTTTAACTTTTTAAATCTGACTCACATATTTCTATTGGACAACATTGCTAAAGTTATTTCCTAAGTTTAAGAAGGGCTCTACAGGAAACAAAACAAATAATAAAAAAATCTATTCAAGTACATGTATTTCCTTATGTTTAGAAATTCCTTTCAAGGCTACTATTACCTATGGCTAGATAGATCTAAGATGAGCTTTTAGAGGAGGGTGAAGCTAAGCATGTCCAGGACCTTAAGTTTTAACTTAATAAAGTTTTAAGAAATTAGTTCTTCAAAAACAAGTATACAATTATATTATTTTAAATCTATAGGAAAGAAACCAATTAATAGGAAATACAAATTATAGCCTTTTAGCCACCTGTAGAAAAGTACCTAAAAATTCAGAGCCTTTAAAAATGACTAAGACCACCCACAGGCAGTAACACATAGCCCTTTATCAATGGCTGCTCAACTGGAAGGGATTACAACTAGTCTATAGTTTGCTTCTGGCGTAGGATACATTTAGTCTTTAGCTGTTTCAGCTCATGCATTTTCTGGCAGTATTTCACTGTTCCTCTTAACATTATACTAGGTATCAGTCATGAACAATCCACCTAAACAGGAAGATTCTAGGCAACTTTCAAAGGATTATTCACTATTGACAGAAACATAACGTAAGGACCTAGCAGAAGAAGAGATTAAGAAGTGCAAGAATACACTGAAGAATTATACAAAAAAATGGCTTCATAACCTGGATAACCATGATGGCATGGTTACTCACCTAGAGCCAGACATCCTGGAGGTGAAGTCAAGTGGGCCTTAGGAAGCATTACTACGCACAAAGCTAGTGGAGATGGAATTCCAGCTGAGCTATTTAACATCCTAAAAGATGAAGTGCTGCATTCTCAATATGTCAGCAAATATAGAAAGCTCAGCAGTGGCCACAGGACTGGAAAAGGTCAGTTTTCATTCCAATCCCAAAAGAGCAGTGCCAAAGAATGTTCAAACTATTGTACAACTGTACTCATTAAGCGTCTGCCTCCAATGCGGGAGACCTGGGTTCGATCCCTGGGTCGGGAAGATCCCCTGGAGAAGGAAATGGTAATCCACTCCAGTATTCTTGCCTGGAGAATCCCATGGACGGAGAAGCCTAGTAGGTTACAGTCCACGGGGTCGCAAAGAGTCTGACACGACTGAGCGACTTCACCTCACCTCACTCATTTCAAATGCTAGCAAGGTAATGCTCAAAATCCTTCAAGCCAGGCTTCAACAGTACATGAACCAAGAACTTTCAGATGTACAAGTTGGATTTACAAAGGCAGAGAAACCAGAGATCAAATTGCCAACAAACCAGACAGCCTATTAAAAAAAGACATCACTCTGACGACAAAGGTCTGTATAGCCAAAGCTATGTTTTTCCAGTAGTCGTATAGATGTGAGAGTTGGCCCATGAAGAAGCTTGAGTACTGTAGAACTGATGCTTTTGAATTGTGGTATTGGAGAAGACTGTTGAGAGTCTCTTGGACTGCAAGATCAAACCAGTCAATCCTAAAGGAAATCAGTCCTGAATATTCATTGGAAGGACTGATGCTGAAGCACCAACACTTTGGCCACCTGATGCAAAGAGCCAACTCACTGGGAAAGACTTTGATGCTGGGAAAGGATGGAAGGCAGAAGGACAAGGGGACAAGGATTTATTAGGTTGGTGTAAAAGTAACTGCAATTTTGCACTGCTGAAGTTTACCATTTGGTATTGGAATACATTCTTAAATGTGGTTATGTTATATATCATTTTAATGCACATTTCTCGCTTTATGTTTTTTGCTAATGACATTACTTGTTTTAAACTAGGGAAATGATGTTAGACAAAAAGCAAATTCGAGTGATTTTCTTATTCAGGTTCAAAATGGGTCATAAAGAAGTGGAGACAACTCGCAACATCAACAACACCTTACACCTTTGGCCCAGGAACTGCTAACGAACATACAGTGCAGTGGTGGTTCAAGAAGTTTTACAGAGAGGATCAAAGCTGATCCTCTTACAACTGCATGAGAAGTTGCTAAAGAACTCAACATTAACCATTTTATAGTCATTTGACATTTGAAGCAAATTGAAGAGGTAAAATAGCTCAAGAAGGGGGTGCCTCATGAGCTGACAAAAAAAAAATTTTTTTTCAAGTATTATCTTCTCTTATTCTACACAATAAAATGAACCACTTCTCAACTGGATTGAGAATGTAAAGAAAAGTGGGTTTTATATGACAACTGGTGACAACCAGCTCAGTGGTTAGACTGACAGGACGCTCCAAAGCACTTTGCGAAGTCAAACTTGTACCAAAAAATGTATTTGGTGGTCTGCTGCCTGTCTGATCCACTACAGCTTTCTGAATGCCACTGAAACCAGTACATCTGAGAAATATGCTCAGCAAATCGAAGAGGTACACCAAAAACTGCAATACCTGCAGCCAGCAACGGCCAACAGAAAGGCCCAATTCTTCTGCACGACAACGCCTGCCTGCACATCGCACAGCCAACACTCCGGAAGTTAAAGCGGACTGGGCTACGAAGCTTTGCCCCATCCGCCACGTTCACCTAACCTCTCGCGGACCTCCTGCCACTTCTTCAAGCCTCTCAACAACTTTTTGCAGGGAAAGGTTTCCATAACCAGCAGGAGGCAGAAAATGCTTTCCAAGAGTTCATCAAATCCCAAAGCAAGGATTTTTACACTTTAGGAATAAACAAATTTATTTCTCGTTGCCAAAAATGTATTGATTGTAATGGTTCCTATTTTGATTAATAATGTGTCTAAGCTGAGCGCCAAAGAATTGATACTCTTGAACTGTGGTGTTGGAGAAGACTCTTGAGAGTCCCTTGGACTGCAAGGAGATCCAACCAGTCCATTCTAAAGGAGATCAGTCCTCAGTGTTCTTTGGAAGGACTGATGCTAAAGCTGAAACTCCAGTACTTCGGCTACCTCATGTGAAGAGTTGACTCACTGGAAAAGACTGATGCTGGGAGGGATTGGGGGCAGGAGGAGAAGGGGACGACAGAGGATGAGATGGCTGGATGGCATCACCGAGTCGATGGACTTGAGTTTGAGTGAACTCTGGGAGTTGGTGATGGACAGGGAGGCCTGGTGTGCTGCAATTCACGGGGTCACAAAGAGTTGGACATGACTGAGAGACTGAACTGAACTGAAGCCTAGTTATGATTTAAAATTTACAGTCCGAAACCACCATCACATTTGTACCAGCCTAATAGATAGCATCACTGACTCAATGGACCTGAATCTGAGCAAACTCTGGGAGACAGTGGAGGACAGAAGAGCCTAGTGTGCTGCAGTCTATGGAGTCATAAAGAGTTGGACATGACTTGGCAGCTGAACAACAAATTAATTATGGACATATTCTTAACACCTGATATAAGGTAATTAGCAGTCCAAAGCTGTAAATAACATCCAAGCCACTTGAATATGTGAAATGCATGCTTATGTGAGGTTCTAGCTGTGGGATTATGTAACCAGTGTGCCAACACAGTAGTTTCTGGATAAGTTTAGCAGCTTATTGAGAGGCTACATGCTAAAGGGGACAAGGGAATGGGTAGCAAGCATTGTGAAGTGGGACACAATTTGTAATCACCCAGTGTGGGGATGGTTCCCAATCAGGCACATCTGAGTCTCTAGACACACTCACACAATAAGTGGACACGTTCACATTCCTTTACAAAGCACAGTGTACATATGTACAAGCACAAAGAACTTGAAATTATTTTGGGATGGAAAAACACTGCGTGACTAATAATTAAGGCCTCCACACCTAACAGGGAAAAAGGATGCCACCAGTCCCAAGACTCATGGCCATAGCAGGACAGTGTTACTGTCAAATGCTGGTTAGAACACACTCAGATTACACACAGCCACTTGTCAGAGTCTTCATGCTTTTGTCAAGCTGCTGACTGGGGCAGGTGCTGGTGGGGAGGGCCAGGGCTGGGAGTGAAGAAGCAGAACATTTTTCTGACCGCAAAAGGATAAAACTGCTTTTAGTAATATTCTGACATATCCAAAATAGTATCTTCCAACATCTAATCAATATTTTTTTTAAAGAACTAATGACAGTTTCTGTTTTTTGGGTTTTTGTGTTTTTTTTTGGAGTAAGTCTTTAAAATCCACATGTATGACTACGTATATATCAGTTCTACTCTGACAGGATCTTTGGGAATGAAGGCCATGAATCTGCAGTTTTAATAAGCTCTCTTGGTAATTCTTAGGATTTGGCACCAGGATTCTTAAAGTAACTGTGCTAAGGATAAGTTTCTCATTCCTCTACCTCACCTACTTCCCCCTTTTTAGTGAAGACCATAGAAACATTCCATCAAGAGAACATAATGATTAACAGAACATACGTGCATATTTCATATCTGTACAAGCATTTCAGCTGTGGTCATACCAGTTCAATATACTATTTGATTTATAGCATGTATTATCTTTGTGTGTGTGTACTCAGTCACTCAGTCATGTCCAACTCTGTGATCCTCTGTCCATGGATTTTCCCAGGCAAGAAATACTAGAGCGGGTTGCCATTTCCTACTCCAGGGTATCTTTCTGACCCGGGGATTGAACCTGTGTCTCTTGTATTTCCTGCATGGCAGGCAGATTCTTTGCCACTGTGCCAGCTGGGAAATCCCTGTGTTATCTTTACCAATTCTATATATTTAGCATAATTTGTGCCAAATAACTATACAAATTAGCTTATTAAAATGTACTTGAGAAAACTCTATTACCTTGGGAGAATACCAACACCCACAGGGTTAACTCAATAAGATATTCATACAATTTTATACAGATAATGCAGTAATCATGATAAGTCATAAATGATAAACTTTAAAGGCTTAGAAAGCTAATTAGACAATGCAATTAGATTCCTTTGTGGGAAACCAACAAAATATCAAGATTCAATATGCGTAACAGTTTGCAACTGAAACATCTAAGTCAGAAAAAGCTTTTCCTATTTTTTTTTTGAAGCTAGAGTAAGACTATCACTTTACTAGAGTAAGGCTATCCTTTTTACTTGCATTATAGCTTGTACTGAAAAAATGTTTAATGAGCAGGATATTAAAAAAACACAGCATTTACAAAGCAACATCTTTGTAAAGAATTTTTTCGTGTTATGTTTCTGGAAACTACAGAAGTAAAGCCTAAAGTTTACAAATTTATGATCCAGGCTCTAACTGACCTATATAGTAAACAATAACCCTCAGATGCAATGAAATATGACAGACCTCATCATCCAACATAAAAGCTGTATACTGAACGCTACTGAAGAAAAGTAAGGCCATTTACTTGTTAGTTTTCCCAGTCTGTGCAAGGCAAAGCCTCCTCTTCGTCCTCTGATTCAGGGGATGCTTCTTTGATTCTTCTAAGAGCTTCATGGATGCTCCGTGTTAAAGGGTCTGTGTCAGGCAGAAGCGTGAAGGATTCTCTCAAGACTTCCTTCTGTACCTTCTTCAATTTTACCCCCTTTCTTATTTGTGCCAAGATGTTATTACTATCATCTTCATCAGGAAAAGGAGGCAGAGTTCGCTGTTCAACCTTTTTCAGATGGAAACTACCACGCTTCAAGGAAGCTAGCACCTCATCCATGGGTGAGCTCACTTTAGAAAATGGAAGAGAACAAACAGCTAGTTAGGACTGCGCTTAAGAGTGGGGAACTATACAACTTTTAAGACTTTAGTACTGTGACAGCCCAGGAAGCTGAAAGCACATCAATAGAAGGGACCATTAAGCATGGACAGAACTTTGTCAGAACACAGGGGATACTAATTATGTTTGTTTAAAAAAAAAAAAGTTCCAAGACTCAAATTCCATGTCAAGCATTACTAGTACTTCTATTGTTTCCTGTGTGAGAGAAGAGAGCAGACTGGGAGCTGTGAGCGGGGATGATCTTTAGTAATATTATGGTTGAGACTCCGAAAGAGTTTCCATAATAAAAATCCAATCTAAATTCAGACAGTGACTGGACTGCACATTTAATTAAAGAAACTTAACTTCTGGCTCATTATGGTGATGATTTTCTTTTTTTAAAATAACTTTCACATATGATACTCTACTTGGGTTATGGTAAGAAATATCCTACAGGATGGTCTCTTAGATTAAAATTTAATGCACAGATAAAATAGTCTCTCCATGAAAGTTAAAGCTCCTTAAGGGCCAAAATTATTCACCATGAAAGTTAAAGTTCCTTAAGGGCCAAAATTATTCACTGTTTCAAAAACAGCTTTATGAAGGCATATCTGAAATGCCCTTTTCTTCTTTGCTTCTTTATACAACAACATACCAGGGTCCTCAATAAATATGTAGCCAAATGTTACATGAATCTGCCAATGTTATTCTGACCAGACAGCTTCCCTGTTCTTATATTTCTGAGATTTAAAATCAGATTCTAACATTAAAAGAGCCACCTAAAATACATTACCAAAGAGATCAAGTCAAAAGATAAAATTTTAAAACATGCCTAAGAGCTCAAGCAGGCCCACATTTATTCGTGTCTGCACCCATCTGCAAACATGGGTTGGTAAGAATTCTGCCAAGGTGAGACATTGAGAACCTGTTTGCTATCAAATAATGTTCAAAAATATAATGTTTAAAGCTTTGTAATTCTGAGGACAAAAATGGTCTTTAACTATATGCCTCAGTCAACAGATGAACTCAGTGTTACCTCTCCTCCTTTGCAAGCCTTCAGCCGTCTTTCTGAGCTTCTTCCTGGCGCTGACGAGCTGGCTGCTGTCGAAGAGGTGTGCTGAAGGGGCACTGGCTGACTTTGGGATCCTCTTCTCGCTCCCTTCCATCTGGGGCAGGCCTTTCTCCAGGGTCTCGGGGGTGCCGTCCTGACCCTCGGGCAAAGGTGGCGGTGGAGGGGGCGGAGGAGGCGGGGGAGGCGGGGGAGGCGTGGGAGGCAGAGGGGGTGGGAGCGGCCCCGCTGGGACGGAGCCTGCTTTGCAGTCAACAGTGTTTAACAGTGGATGAGACACAGGGGGAGGCAGCTCAGCGGTAAAGCCGCTGGGAAGCGCTGAGGTGGCTTCAAGTTGTGCTGATGGATGACCTTCAGGTGGGGTGAGGCTCTGGGCGTCTGCTGCCTGTGATGACCTGAGCTTGGCCCTTCCTTCGTCCACTCCCTCCCGTTTCTCTTCGACCTGCAGCACTCCTGGCAGGCTGTCACACTGGTCTTCACAGGACACAGGGCTGGCTGTACTTCTTCTTCTTGCATGAGCCAGTCGCAATCGGGTTGATTTAAGTATGACCTGGCCTGGGTATCTCTAAGAAATCAGAAGTTATTATAACTCATTAGATTAGAATTTATGAACAAATGACTTTATTTTCTCCATCTAATGCAAGGTGTTATTTTAGAGCTTTTGTGATTTTTCATGGAAAGATATACAGAAAAACAAACATTAAAATGTAATACTTTACAAAAAATTATCACTAAACTCTCTTATTTGCTTATCAAATCCCTATAAAAAGACTGTTAGTAATAAAAGTACTACTTTAAATGGAAAAATATTAGCAGGTAAAATTCAAAACAAATGATGTCAAACATATATATGCTATTTTATTGCTAAAAAACTATTCTTAGTTTCTTATATGTATTTTCCAAATGCTCAAAAATTAAAACATTAGTGTTCTTAAATGGTTAAGTGGTATTTTTTTTAAAGCTTGGAAAACAATATATGCATTTTATGATAAAATTCTGTAAAGCAATTATTCTTCAATAAAAAAACAAATTAAAAAAAATGACAAGAGAATCAACCTACTGAAAAAAAAAAGAAAATGATAAAATTTGTTAGATGTACTGATAGTGCTCCAATCTTTTTATTATGGTAAAACATAGCCATAATGCATTTGGTAAACAACATTTTCTTAATACAAGGCTTATCCCTTTGTTAAGGACCCCATTCCCACCTCACTCTTTCACTTGATCAAAAGCCTCCTTCTCCTGCAAGGAGATCCTTCAGAATAAAGAGGAGAAGTAAGGCCTTGAGTAGCTGCTAAGAACTAAAACTACTGAGTTTAAGCACATTCCTAGAAAATGCTCAGCTGCTGTAGTGTCAGTGTCTGGAGTCATGGATGAGCATGGCAAGAGACCTGCTAAAGCCTTTCTCATGTATGCTAATCCATCTTCTAATTCTCCCACTGGTCAGATTATTACCACAGGCTGATGTGCACAGAATTAATAACAAGCTCATGCTTGAAATGGATGGTTAGTTACTAGCTAACTTTTATTAAACTCAAGAGGAATCCAGACTTCCCAAAAGTCCTGACTATTCCTCTTATACCATTGAAATGGTAAGCCAAGACTGCCATGACTGTAATTGTTTTCTAAATAACAAAAGGAAAATCAAGTTTTTCTCATAAAAGAGATGTTACAATAGGAGTATATATGTAGCTCTGTTTAAAAAGCAATCAACAATAATAAATTGACCACACTTTTACTACCTGTTTAAAATTTCGAAGTCTATCCAGTGTTTTCTGTCTTTCTTGGCTGACCCAGGCACTTTTTCTTTCTTCTTCTTCATGTAATTTATCTCTTTTCTGGTTAAAAAAAAATTAACAGTAATTCCATTATGATGTGTCCCACTGTATTTTATCATTAATAGAAAAAAAGGAGTTTTCTCTCAATATATATGCTGTATTACTCCAAAGAATGATATGTTAAGCAATGTTTTGTGGCATGAAACACTGTTAGCTTTAATAGAAATGAAACTGTTTCACTTTCTACATGTAATACCAATTAAAAGATGTTTACTCTGCAAAGTAAAATAATATTTTCTATGAACTGAAAAATATTTCACATTTGCAGTTCTAGCTAACTCAAATATTAATAGTTGACCTTAAAAATAAAAAATAACCACTTAGTAATTTAGATATTATATATAGGTTAAGCCTGGTCTTCTGCAAATGTCTACTATTACTGAACCTGTTCCTCCTGCTACAAATCTATGTCTTAGTATCTCATTCATTTTTTTTTCCTTCCCATTCCCTAATCCCAAACTGGGAATACACTATCATCCACCCAATGTTGGTCAAGTTAAACGTGAATTCCTCTTCCTAAAGGAAGGAAAGTGAATTCTTGGCAGGAGGTTAAAGACTAGAAGGAGTGTTTCTGACAGACTCACTGCTGAAGGTCAAGTGACAGATATGTGGCTGTCATTGATGGAATGCGCTGAAGAGTGCTACTATGGCCAACCACTTCCCCAGAGGGAGGCACTACCACATACAACAGAGAGCGGCTTTATCTCCTGGTTAGGTGGCTTGGATCCTCTGTATAGAAATCAGCCTCTGGACTCACGATCAGGGTGGGGCAAGGGTGAATAAAGACAGGTCAAGAAGACCCTTTCCCTTTAGAGGGCTCTCACTGGGAGAGTCTGCAAAAGCCATTTATTGGTAGGTTAAGTCAGGTAGTCCAGATTGCCCTATATAATGCTTAAGGTTTCCAGATGGGAAAAGATATGACTTATCTTTTTTTGAAAAGATATGACTTATCTATATTTGAAAAGATATGACTTGAGTTTATTAAAAGAAATAAAGATCCCAGGCAGATTCTCTCCTTTAGAGAGGAAAGCCCAGAGTGGCTCAAGGACACAGTGAGGCAAGAACTTTTTCCAGCTCCTCACCCCTACTCTGTATTCAGTTCCATTTATAAAGCTGAGCCAGTCATATGCACATGTGGTAACCACCTGGAATGGGAGTGGGCATGTACCTTCCCACACTGGGATACAGGCCACAGAACTCTTGGGGACAAAGGGTCTTCTAAAGCCTTGTCTCAGAGATGAACAGTTTTCTGTACTGAGAGAGTACGATCTAATGCATACAGGGCTTAGTACTTGAGAAAAAGTTATCTAAAAGATACTCAGTGTTTCAAACTGTGAATCTGCATCTCTAAACATAATAAACAAATAGTTGGAGTTTCAGAAATATTTGAAATTCAGAAATACAACTGGTCAATCATACTGCTGGTCTGTTAGCAGATATATCCAGAGTCAGATCTTACTATTATCTAAAACACCCCAAATACAAAGTTTCAGACATGTTCAGGTATGAACTAATGAGTTTATAAGGACTTTTCATAAAGCACAGTATTACTGCAACTGAAATCAACAGGCCTGAGTTGAATATCACCCCCTATTTCCACCCCTTGCTAGCTAGCAGCAAGTCATTTAATGAATATAATCTACCCTTTGGGCAGGGAGTGGTATGTATTAATCACTCAATCGACCCTTTTGTGGGTGCATAGAGAAGGCAATGGCACCCCACTCCAGCACTCTTGCCTGGAAAATCCCATGGACGGAGGAGCCTGGTAGGCTGCAGTCCATGGGGTTGCAAAGAGTCAGACACGACTGAGTGACTTCACTTTGACTTTTCACTTTCATGCACTGGAGAAGGAAATGGCACCCCACTCCAGTATTCTTGCCTAGAGAATCCCAGGGATGGGGGAGCCTGGTGGGCTGCCGTCTATGGGGTCGCACAGAGTTGGACATGACTGAAGCAACTTAGCAGCAGCAGCAACAGAGGATACTTATTAGATGGTGACACAAGGAGCTTTGAGTTTCTGTTAACACTGTGTCACCTGGGTGCTGGTTGCATGCATATGTTCATCTCATGAAAGTTAAAACTTATGAGCTATACACTTGTGTGTGTGTGTGTATGCATCTGTAGATTGATAAAGGTGATTTAAAATTAGATTTGATCTAAGCCAACTTTCATTTTCCTCTAGCTTTGCATGTTAAAGAAAGGTGGATTCGTTCTCCTACAATGAGGTATTCCACCCAAAGTCAGTAGTAGGCAAAACTACTAACATGAGGCAGATGACATTTATCTTTGAGATTTCCCCAAATATCAATTTCCTCGTTTTTACTCATCTTTGCCACATAAAATTCTTTGAGAAAGGATTTGACACTCATCCATTCTAAGAAGCTAATTAGCTATTCCATTCACAAAATATTGGCATTTTATCAGAATCCACAATCTTCATGTAATAAACACATTCTAAGTGTGGAATCTAATAACAAGCAGACAGTGTAGGTGCCGACAGTGATAATAGGAGGCATTCTTTTTCACTGAATTCTTTACTGGCCCATAGTCTGACTTTTCTTACAAAGCAGCTCTTGACCCATGAAAACAGTAATGAAAAATAAAAATACAATAAATTTTCTGTTAATTTAAGATTATTTTACAGCTTATGGGTAGTTTGGTTACTTTTTATGTTTGAAATTCAAGAGTTTTAGCTGTGTGCCATAATGAGCTTGAGGGATAACATCAAAACCCCTACAGCAGCAGCTAACATCACTCAATCACAACACATTAGAAGTTTTCTTGTTAACAGATCAGGAAAAGACAAATCTCTCACCACTCCTTTCAATACCACACTGGAAATCCTAGTGAATGCAGTAAGAAAAATAAATAAAAGGTATACGGATTGCATTCAAAAGAACTAAATTGCCTTTATTTGCATATGACATGACTGTATGTATAGAAAATCTGAAAGAAGAACCAAAAGAATATGACTAGAACTAATAGGGAAATTGCAGGATACAGGGCTGACATTGCGCTGACCACAAATTAGGCTCCTGCTGCTGCTGCTAGTCACTTCAGTTGTGTCCAACTCTGCGCAACCCCATAGACGGCAGCCCACCAGGCTCCCCCGTCCCTGGGATTCTCCAGGCAAGAACACTGGAGTGGGTTGCCATTTCCTTCTCCAACGCATGAAAGTGAAAAATGAAAGGGAAGTTGCTCAGTCATGTCCAACTCTTCGCAACCCCATAGACTGCAGTCTACCAAGCTCCTCCGTCCATGGGATTTTCCAGGCAAGAGTACTGGAGTGGGTTGCCACTGCCTTCTTCACAGATTAGGCTAACCTAGTATAAAAGCCAATTAGCCAACTGCTTTCTAATAAAACTAATGAAATGCTGGAATAAAAAACCTTTTATATCCTACCTACAGCACTGTTTACATTCAGTTCAGTTCAGTCGCTCAGTTGGGTCCGACTCTTTCCGACCCCATGGACTGCAGCACGCCAGGCTTCCCCGTCCATCACCAACTCCCAGAGCCTACTCAAACTCATGTCCATCGCGTCAGTGATGCCATCCAACCATCTCATCCTCTGTCATCCCCCTCTCCTCCCCCCTTCAATCTTTCGCGGATCAGGGTCTTTTCCAATGAGTCAGTTCTTCACATCAGGTGGCCAAAGTATTGGAGTCTCAGCTTCAGCATCAGTCCTTCCAATGAATATTCAGGACTGATTTCCTTTAGGATGAACTGGTTGGATCTCCTTGCGGTCTCAGTTCAGTTCAGTCGCTCAGTCGTGGCCAACTTTTTGCGACCCCATGAATTGCAGCATGCCAGGCCTCCCTGTCCATCACCAACTCCCGGAGTTCACTCAGACTCATGTCCATTGAGTCAGTGATGCCATCCAGCCATCTCATCCTTGGTCGTCCCCTTCTCCTCCTGCCCCCAATCCCTCCCAGCATCAGTCTTTTCAATGAGTCAACTCTTCACATGAGGTGGCCAAAGTATTGGAGTTTCAGCTTTAGCATCATTCCTTCCGAAGAACACCCAGGACTGATCTCCCTTAGAATGGACTGGTGGGACTGGTCCCTTGCAGTCCACAGGACTCTCAAGAGTCTTCTCCAACACCACAGTTCAAAAGCATCAATTCTTCGGCACTCAGCTTCCTTGGTGGTCCAGTGGTTAAGATTCTGCCTTGCAGTCTGAGACTCTAAAGAGACTTTTCTCCAACACCACAGTTCAAAAGCATCAATTCTTGGCACACCCCAAAAAAGACAACAAATTTAGGTATAAATCTAATAAAATGTGTACAAGATCTATATGGAAAGAAAACTTTCAGACATGTTTAGGTATGAACTGATGGATATTTATACATAACCATCAGTTCAGTTCAGTTCAGTCACTCAGTGGTGTCCAACTCCTTGTGACCCTATGGACTGCAACATGCCAGGCTTCCCTGTCCATCACCAACTCCACTCCTGGAGCTTGCTCAAACTCATGTACATCAATCAGTGGTGCCAACCAACCATCTTGTCCTCTGTTGTCCCCTTCTCCTCCTGCCTTCAATCTTTCCCAGCATCAGGGTCTTTTCCAATGAGTCAGTTCTTCGCATCAGGTGGCCAAAGTATTGGAGCTTCAGCATGAATCCTTCCAATGAACGTTCAGGACTGATTTCCTTTAAAATTGAATGGTTTGATCTCCTTACAGTCCAAGGGACTCTCAAGAGTCTTCTTCCACACCTGAAGGGACTCTCAAGTGTTTTCTCCAACACCTCAGTTTGAAAGCATCAATTCTTCGGCATTCAGCCTTCTTTATGGTCCAGCTCTCACATCCACACATGACTCCTGGGAAAACCATAGCTTTGGCTATATGGACCTTTGTCAGGAAAGTAATGTCTCTGCTTTTTAATATGCTGTCTAGGTTGGTCATAGCTTTTTGTCCAAGAAGCAAGTGTCTTTTAATTTCATGGCTGTAGTCACTATCTGCAGTGATTTAGAGCCCAAGAAAATAAAATTTGTCACTGTTTCCATTGTTTCCACATCTATTTGCCATGAAGTGATGGGACTGGATGCCATGATATTAGTTTTCTGAATGCTGAGTTTTAAGCCAGCTTTTTCACTCTCCTCCTTCACTTTCATCAAGAGGCTCTTCAGTTCCTCTTTGCTTTCTGCCATAAGGGTGGTGTCATCTGCATTTCTGAGGTTATTGGTATTTCTCCTGGCAATCTTGAGTCCAGCTTATGCTTCATCCAGACTGGCATTTCACATGATGTACTCTGCATACAAGTTAAATAAACAGAGTGACAATATACAGCCTTGACATATTCCTTGTCTAATTTTGAACCAGTCCATTGTTCCACGTCTGGTTCTAACTGGTGCTTCCTGACCTGCATACAGGTTTCCCTGGAGGCAGGTAAGGTGGTCTGGAATTCCCATCCCTTTAAGAATTTTCCAGTTTGTTGTGACCCACAGTCAAAGGCTTTGGTGCAGTCAATAAAACAGAAGTAGATGTTTTTCCTGGAACTCTCTTACTTGTTTGATGATCCAGTGGATGTTGGCAATTTGATCTCTGATTCCTCTGCCTCTTCTAAATCCAGTTTGAACATCTGGAAGTTCACGGTTCACATACTGTTGAAGACTGGCTTGCAGAATTTTGAGCATTACTTTGCTAGCGTGTGAGATGAGTGTAATTGTGCAGTAGTTTGAACATTCTTTGGCATTGCCTTTCTTTGGAATTGGAATGAAAACTGACCTATCTTTTCCAGTCCTGTGGCCACTGCTGAGTTTTCCAAATTTGCTGGCATATTGAGTGCAGCACTTTCAAGCATCATCTTTGAGGATTTGAGATGGCTCAACTGGAATTCCATCACCTCCACTAGCTTTGTTTGTAGTGATGCTTCCTAAGGCCCCCTTGACTTTGGACTCTAGGATGTCTGGGTCTAGGTGAGTGATCACACCATCATGGTTATTTGGGTTGTGAAGATCTTTTTTATATAGTTCTGTGTATTCTTGCTACTTCTTCTTAATATCTTCTGTTTCTGTTAGGTCCATACCATTTCTGTTCTTTATTGTGCCCATCTCTGCATGAAATGTTTCCTTGTATCTCTAATTTTCTTGAAGAGATCTTCTAGTCTTTCCCATTCTATTGTTTTCCTCTATTTCTTTGCAGTGATCACTGAGGAAGGCTTTCTTATCTCTCCTTGCTATTCTTTGGAACTCTGCATTCAAATGGGTATACCTTTCCTTTTCTTCTTTGCCTTTTGCTTCTCTTCTTTTCTCAGCTATTTGTAAGGCTTTGTCAGACAACCATTTTGCCTTTTTGCATTTCTTTTTCTTGGGGACAGTCTTGATCACTGACTCCTGTACTATGTCACCAACCTCCATCTATAGTTCTTCAGGCACTATGTCTATCAGATCTAATCCCTTGAATCTATTTGTCACTCGCACTGTATAATCATAAGGGACTTTTTGATTTACGTCATACCTGAATAGTCTAGTGGTTTTTCCTACTAGTGGTTTTCCTTTCTTTAACTTAAGCCCATATATAACTATATGTAGTTATATAACTCTTATAATAGAAATTAAAAAAAAACTAAAGAGATTCTCAGTTCATGTATAGGAAAACTCAACTACTGTTAAGATTTCAACTACTCCCATCTTGAGCTATACATTCAGTGCTATCTTAATCAAAATCTCAGCTCTTATTTTAAAGTTTGTTTGGAGAGGCAAAAAAAACCTAGATCAATGGAACAGAATAGAGAGCTCAAACAAATATAATCAAAATATCCTCAAAGGAGCAAAGAAAATTCCATGGAAAAATTGCAGTCTTTTCAGCAAATGGTGCTAGAGCAACTAACTACCACATTTAAAAAAGAAGAAAATGGGGGGGGGGGGGAGACAATTTAGCCCTACACTCTTCAGAAATTTTAACTAAAAATGGATCACAGAATTAAATGTAAAATGGGAAATTATAAAGCTTGTAGAATATAACACAGGAGAAAATTTATGACCTTGGGTTTGGTGGTAACTTTTTAGATACACCACCAATGGTACATCAAACAAAGATTTGGTAAGCTGGATTTCATTGAAATTAAAAACTCTGTTTTGGGAGATACTGTTAAAGAATGAAAACGCAAGTCACAGATTGGGAGAAAGTATTTTCAATAGATATATCTGAAAGGGGCTATTATCCTGAAGAAAACAAATAACCTAATTAAAAATGAAAAAGTAACACTTACTAAAGAAGAGGTACAGATGGCAGATAAGCTGTGTGAGAACATGACCAATATCATACAATTAGGGAACTGCGAACTAAAAGCAGCTATGAGATATTACTACACACTTCATAGAATGGCTGAAATCCAAAACACTGACAACACTAAATGCTGGTTAGGATGTGGAGTAAAAGGAACTCTATTCACTGCTAGTGAGAATGTAAAATGATGTAGGCACTTTGGAAGACCGTTTGGCAGTTTACTACAAGGTAAGCGTATTCTTCCTGTAAGATCCCATCATACTCTTTGCGATTTACCCAAAAGAGCTGAAAATTTAATGTACACACATAACCATTCCCACGTTATCAGCTTTACTCCTAATTGTCAAAACTTGGAAGGAAGATGCCTTCATTGTGTGAATGGACAAATACACTGTGGTACATACAGACAATGGAATATTATTCAGGGCTAAGAAATAAGCTACCATGCCATGTAAATAACACAGAAGAACCTGAAGTGCAAATTACAAGTTAAATAAGCAAATACAGAAAAGCTACACAAGTGTGTGGTTCCAATTAAATGTTCTGGGGAAAGGCAAAACAAAAACATCAGTGGTTGCCAGGAGTTTGTGGAGAGAGGGATATGAAGAGGTGGAGCACAGGGAATTTTCAGGGCAGTGAACACATTCAGTGAATACATTATTCACTACTGTAATGGTGGATTCATGTCATCTATTTGACAAACCTACAGAATGGACAAGCACTAAGGATAAACTATGGACTCTGGGTGGTAATGATGTCAAAGTTGATTCAGACTATAACAAATGTAACATTCTTGTGTGGGATTTTACTGGTAGGGGAAACTGTGCTATAATGAAGTATATGCATAATTGGCCCTCTGAATCCACATCCTTGGATTCAAACATCCTTGGATTGAAAATATGCAGGGAGGTGGAAAACACACAGACACACACACACAGACACACACACAGACACACACAGACACACACAGACACACACACACACACACACACACGGTTCCAAAAAGCAGAATTCAAAGAATTTGCCCACTGGCAACTAGTTACATCACATTTACACTGTATAAGTAAGTAATCCAGAGATGAAGAATACAGGAGGCCATGTGCAGGTTATATGTAAGTACTATGCTATCTTATATAAAGGACTGGAGCATCCAGAGATTTGGGGGATTGAGGGATGCGGGTAGGGCAGGTATCCTGGAACCAATTTTCCCACTAATGCTCACATCTAGCTGTAACATTTTCTTAATCTCTGTAGATTTTATTCACTTGGTGATATATAAAATTCAAAGTTTTATTCTAAGTTTTCCAGAATGCAAACTTACTAGTTGTACTGTGTGGTGGGTTCTATACTCATCTTCACTCCGAAGGCGCTGTTGGAATTTTTCATTGTGTTTTGCAATACAAATTTCCTAAAAATACATGAAATGTGTTTTTTAATACAACTGAATAAATTAAATGTTAATCAACATATACCTACACGATAAAATATCAAGTAAGCCACCTCTGGTTTCTCACCTGGAATACTGAAGCAGCATAAACCAGCATAATTTAGTATCTTAAAAGACTCGTTTATTAAACTACAGAATTCCTGATTTCTCCCTTTTTTTGGAAGCGGAGGAATGGCCATGGTAGAGTGGAACGGTATGTGGGAATCTTAAAAGCCTCTTTCAAATCCGAAGATTTAGGCCATAAGATTCTAAGTATTATTATACTCTTTAAAATAGTCTGAACAAAAATAGATATATAACTCTTAAATTCTGTTTCTTAAATGCTCTCTGAGGAATTAAAGAACATGATTTTGCCTGGATTGGTTTAAACACTATCATGAAATCTGAATCTTCTGGTCACTGGTAGATTTCAAAGCTAAAAAGAGACCTTAAAGACAAGAAAGTATAATACAGATATGCTAATTCTAATCACATGAAAATATATTAAATAAGAAATATGTGCTCTTTACAGAATAATGCACTATCTTATCATCTGGCAACTTTCTAGTAGTACCAGGCTGTCTTCATTTTCTCTGGGTCCTACAGAGATACAAAGGTTAACACTAATTTCCAACACTTTCAAAGTTATACCAAAAGATCACTCTTCTAACCTCATTAAGTCATATATGAATAACCTTTCAAGCCAGAAAGCTATATTTTAAAGCAATTGTTTTATCACTTTCCTATCTTCACCCACACTGGGTTGACTATATTGCCTAAAAAGTATTGATCATGAAATGAACCTCTCCAAGGCAATCTCCACAGAGGGAAGTGGTATGATGTAGTGATACAATGGCTCAGGCTTCCAAGTCACACAGACCTTGGATAGAATCCTATCTCTGAGCCATACTTGCTACCTTCCCTTGGGCAGACTTAGTTCCCTTGGTTATAAAAATGAGGATACAAGTCTATAATTCCTTATCTAGAACAGAGCTCAGGTGTGTTTCAAAATTATTTATTTTTATTTTAGAAAGGTGATATGTTGCATATGCCATCGTTTGCCCAGTAACTCCAGCAGGATCCAAAGCAATACCTCACAGTAAGTATCACTAACATTTTTGCAGTGAAATAAATAGTCACAGCAAATAGGATAAAGGAATGTTCAAGTATAAGAACGCTTTTTGGCTACTGGGAGAATTAAGATATAAAAGAACAATGTTGTTTCTATTTATTCTTCCTGAAAAGTTTAATCACAAAGGACAGACCTCAAGTCATCATGGGACAACCAGAGATCATCTTTTGTTCTTTTAAGAGGACAGGCAGGGTGTGATTTACTTGTAGCCAAAGAACTACCCCTGGGTGTGGAATTCTATCATGGATGCCAGATTAACCAGGGAGGCTGTGACTCTGGGAATGCTGATATGCAGACAAGGAATGCAGCTACAAGAGAGTCATCTTGATCTGTCGTACAGTATGTATGGTTCATCTTTCTTTTCAGAACAGTGTTTCTAAATTCCTCTCTTGCCAGCCTTCTGTCACTCCTTTCCCCTGCAGTTCCGTCACCTCAGCTGTGGAACTTGGGGATCTGGGGGCAGGGAAAGGGGAGGGCAGGGGACAAGACCATTTGGGAACCCCAGACTATATGGTGTGATCACTCACAGCAGATCAGAGACTAAGTTTAAATGTGCAGAATCTATACGGCTAAGTTTCTCTACTTCTGATTTAGTTTAATATAAGAATGAAGAGTGAAAACTATACATTAAGTTGGTACACACTTTTATCAGTTCAGTTCAGTCACTCAGTTGTGTCCGACTCTTTGAGACCCCATGGACTGCAGTATGCTATGCTTCCCTGTCTATCACCAACTCCTGGAGCTTACTCAAAACTCATGTCCATTGAGTTGGTGATGCTATCCAACCATCTCACCCTCTGTCGTCCCCTTCTCCTCCTGCCTTCAATCTTTCCCAGCATCAGGGTCTTTTCAGATGAGTCAGTTCTTCCCATCAGGTGGCCAAAGTATTAGAGTTTCAGCTTCAGCAACAGTCCTTCCAGTGAATATTCAAGACTGATTTCCTTTAGGATGGACTGATTGGATCTCCTTGCAGTCCAAGGGACTCTCAAAGAGTCTTCTCCAACACCACAGTTCAAAAGCATCAATTCTTTGGTGCTCAGATTTCTTTATAGTCCAACTCTCACATCCATACATGACTGCTGGAAAAACCATAGCTCTGACTAGATGGACTTTTGTTGGCTTTTTAATATGCTGTTTAGGTTGGTCATACCTTTTCTTCCAAGGAGCAGGCGTCTTTTAATTTCATGGCTGCAATCACCATCTGCAGTGATTTTGGAGCCCCCAAAAATAAAGTCTGACACTGTTTCTACTTTTTCCCCATCTATTTCCCATGAAGTGATGGGACCAGATGCCATGATCTTCGTTTTCTGAATGCTGAGTTTTAAGCCAACTTTTTCACTCTCCTCTTTCACTTTCATAAAGAGGCTCTTTAGTTCTTCTTCGCTTTCTGCCATAAGGGTGGGGTCATCTGCATATCTGAGGTTATTGATATTTCTCCCGGCAATCTTGATTCCAGCTTGAGCTTCATCCAGCCTGGCATTTCGCATGACATACTCTGCAAATAAGTTAAATAAGCAGGATGACAATGTACAGCCTTGATGTACTCCTTTCTCAATTTGGAACCAGTCTGTTGTTCCATGTCCAGTTCTAACTGCATACACAGGTGAGGTGGTCTGGTATTCCCATCTCTTGAAGAAGTTTCCACAGTTTGTTGTGATCCACACAGTCAAAGACTTTGGCATAATCAATAAAGCAGATGTTTTTCTGGAACTCTCTTGCTTTTTAGATGATCCAACAGATGTTGGCAATTTGATCTCTGGTTCCTCTGCCTTTTCTAAATCTAGCTTAAACATCTGGAAGTTCACGGTTCACGTACTGCTGAAGCCTGGCTTGGAGAATTTTGAGCATTACTTTACTAGCATGTGAGATGAGTACAATTGTGCAGTAGTCCGAACATTCTCCGGCATTGCCTTTCTCTGGAATTGGAATGAAAACTGACCTTTTCCAGTCCTGTTGCCACTGCTGAGTTTTCCAAATTTGCTGGCATATTGAGTGCAGCACTTTCACAGCATCATCTTTCAGGATTTGAAATAGCTCAACTGGCATTCCATCAACTCCACTAGCTTTGTTTGTAATGATGCTTCCTAAGGCCCACTGGACTTCACATTCCAGGATGTCTGGCTCTAGGTAAGTGATCACACCATTGTGATTACCTGGGTCGTGAAGATCTTTTTTGTATAGTTCTTCTATGTATTCCTGCCACCTCTTCTTAATATCTTCTGCTTCTGTCAGGTCCATACCATTTCTGTTCATTACTGTGCCCATCTTTGCATGAAATGGTCTTCTTGGTATCTCTAATTTTCTTGAAAAGATCTCTAGTCTTTCCCATTCTGTTGTTTTCCTCTATTTCTCTGCAATGATCATGGAGGAAGGCTTTCTTATCTCTCCTTGCTATTCTTTTCTCAGCTATTTGTAAGGCGTTCTCAGACAACCATTTGCCTTTTTGAATTTCTTTTATACATAAATAAAAATTTCCTTGAAGAGTAAGGTTAGAACCAGTCAATTATAGAGCACCCCTGACCTCCTTAAATAAAAAGGAGCCAGGATTTGCATTACATAGAGTCCTGTAGTCATGCCCAAGCAGAATTACCTTTGGGTGACTGAGGCAAATAGCACATCACCACTGGCTATTCTAACGTGTTTAAGAGGGTAATTCTCTGACAACCATATGTCAATATAATGGCTTGAGTATTGAGAAGACATTATTCTTACTTAGTTTTAAAAGATATGCAAGTATTAGTGACAAATCAGGTTAGAATTATTAGATATGGGTCAAGGATTAAGTAATGAATAAAAGAAAGATGTAAATTAAGGTTACAGTCAAGCAATTATACCTTTTTATTTCTGAGGTATGCTTTCTTGGCCGAAACCCGTCCACGTCTTGCCTCCAGCTGGCGTGCTTTCTGCTGAAGTTTCTGAAGTTCTTCTCTCTGAAAATGCACAGACGCTGCCATCCCTTCCTTCTCCAGCATAGCCTCCATGCTTTCGTAAGTGTCATAGTATACCACTTCATCTCTCTTTTCTGTTACAGAACAGAAACAAGGGGCAATGGTTAACAGCACGGGCTACAGAGCTGGACAGAGCAACTCTTATCCACTCACTAATTCTGTAACCTCAAGCAAAGCCATTACCTCTTGACTTTCTCTGTAAAATTGTGATTATTAGGAAATACATCTCAGAGGGGGTATGTGTGTGCCAGTATCTGGCACATAGTTAAGTATTCAATGAAAGAAGCTATGAACCTTGTCTGCCAAATTAAAAATTTGAGAGTACAGATTCTGGCTGAAACAACAAAGCAAGTTAGAAAGTACTTTACAAAGGTAAGATCATAGTTGAACTGCTACCTCTACTAAATCACTTGCTTGACTTTGCATTAAGTTTTTTTAGCCTCAACAGAAGAAATAAAGCTAGTATCCATGTACATTTTTCCTATGCAAGCAAACAACTACATGGGGAAATTCCATCATTCATTCAAAAGTATTTTTGTGGACTTGTGTTGTTAAGACACACATCATACCTGATATAAGTCTTTTGATGCTTTCCAGTTGTGCTGTCAACAGCAACTCTTCACACTTCAAGATTTCAAATTGCACTTCATACAACTGAAGTTGCAGATCATAATAATCGGCTTCTAACTGATCCAATCGAGCTATGGCTTCTGTACCGCCCTGTAGACTCTGCATCTGCATTGAAAATAAAAATAAGGACATATCTAGTTGGAGAGAACAAGAAATCAAGTTATGTTTGGAAATGTATTCTAACTGATCAGACAGGGTAAATCCATGAAGCAACTGAACACCAGCAGACAATCTGGGGTCAAAGGCTCAGGTACAGATGACTTAAGAACCTACTAAATTTGTGTAGAAAGCTGTGTGTACATGTATTTTTTTCCTCCGAGTAGTGTTTCTAGCTTTCAAATTTACAAACAGAAGAGTCTGTGACCTAAAAAGAGGTGAGAATGATTATAATCAAGACTCAGTTAAAAAGGAGATAAATTTAAAAAGATAGTACTTATTCTAAAGTGTAGTTAAAATTTTAAACAAATAGGATTTTGCTTCCCTGGGTGATATTTAATATTTCAATGTTAATTTAAAAGTTATTCGAAGTTCAGGTTTGTATAATGGAATGTACCACTGTCACATTTGGAAGAAGTCTTTGTTTTTAAAATAACCTAAGGAGACGTAACATATCAACATTTTTATAAACACCTCCTCATAATTCATCAGGGCTTCCCTGATAGCTCAGTTGGTAAAGAATCTGTCTGCAATGTAGGAGACCCGGTTTGATTCCTGGGTTGGGAAGATCTACTGGAGAAGGGATAGGCTACCCATTCAGTATTCTTGGGCTGGTAAAGAATCCGCCTGCAATGCAGGAAACCTGGGTTCAATCCTTGGGTTGGGAAGATCCCCTGGAGAGGCTCAAGTTTACCCACTCCAGTATTCTGGCCTGAATTCCATGGACTGTACTAAGTCCATGGGGTCGCAAAGAGTAGGACATGACTGAGTGACTTTCACTTTCATAATGTAACCCACAGGGTAGGACTGTATCATAAAGCAAGGGATTTGTCTGGGATGGGCTTAATAAATCACATTTGGTCTGTGTCTTATGAGTCATGTGGTTGTGTTAAATTAACTTAATAAAACTAGTGTAGTCATCATCACAGATGTATATAAAAATCACAATGCACATATTATATCACTCAACAAGCATAAACCTGGCAAGAATGACTGACAGTTTTACCAAATCCTTTGAAGAACTCAAACATAATCTAGAACATTCAAAACAGTCTATTATGGTTCTGGGATGACCCCAGGGAAAATGACCCCACCGATAAATGCCAAACCCCCTGGCCCATTTCAGCCTCACCTTTCCTCTACCACAAGGGACCAATTCCAGTAAGAAATGTTCTTGCAATAGCAAAGTTATAAACCTAACTCTCTGCAGCTCTTTTAGGCACCCTCTGTTGTTAGTACTATTCATCCTGGTTAGAATAAAGCTAGTCACTGTGATAAAGAGCAGCACTCTATTTCAGAGTCAATAAAATGCTAGTATTTCAAGTTTTAAAGTTCTAGAACTTAAGAAACATCTAGAAACATAAAGGAGAAAGCTAACTAGAAAAGCAAGTTCGAGTGGAAATGCCTCAGATGAAGAAGAGATAGAGCTAAAATCTGTAAGAGATTCTGAATAGTGTGAAAAAGTTCAGAACAAGTTCTAACTTTTCCTTTAACAATAGTAGCAAATAAGAAGAGGGAAAAATAAATCCATTAACAAAAGTTCTTTCTAGATCAGAGCCATAATATATTATAGATTACCTCATACAGTCTTTTTTGAACAAGAGTTAGACATGCATATTGGAGGTGATGGCTTCCCACTCCAGTACTCTTGCCTGGAAAATGCCATGGACGGAGAAGCCTGGTGGGCTGCAGTCCATGGGGTCGCTGAGAGTCGCATACGGCTAAGCGACTTTCCTTTCACTTTTCACTTTCATGCATTGGAGAAGGAAATGGCAACCCACTCCAGTGTTCTTGCCTGGAGAATCCCAGGGACGGGGGAGCCTGATGGGCTGCTGTCTATGGGTCGCACAGAGTCGGACACAACTGAAGCGACTTAGCAGCAGCAGACTTGCATGTGCACATTCATAAAGCAATGTGTTTTACATAAAGCTATATCAATAAAAGCAGTGATGACATTCTGTTCTTCTCTAGAG
Source organism: Oryx dammah (assembly GCF_014754425.2). Classification (NCBI taxonomy): domain Eukaryota; kingdom Metazoa; phylum Chordata; class Mammalia; order Artiodactyla; family Bovidae; genus Oryx; species Oryx dammah. The sequence goes on from NW_024070210.1 coordinate 90,445,734, forward strand.
TAGAATGTACATCTTTGACAGATACATATTAGAAGCCAATCCAGTCAAGCCACGGAATGGGAGCAAATACTTACAAATCATATATTTGATAAAAGACTTGTATCTGGAATACGTCAAGAACTTAAGAAGCTTCCTTGCTTTCCAGTAGATCCACAGGCCATGAAAAAAAAAGTTAAATGGGCAAATGACCTGAACCAAAACTTCTCCAAAGATGACATACAAGTGGCCAATTTAGCACACAAAAGGATACTAGACATAAATGCCATCAGAGAAATGCAAATCAAAACCCCAAGACACCACTTCACACCCACCAGGATGGCTAAAACAAAAAAGACAGTATTAGTGATAACGTAAAGAAAGATGTGGAGAAATTCTATCATTCTGTACACTGCTGGTGAGGATGGAAATGGTACAGCTGTTTGGAAAACAGTCTGACAGTTCCTCAATAGGTTAAATTGCATTTCACACCAAGATAAAGGAAAACCTTGCCTAAAATGTTCATAACAGCTTTATTCATAAACCTCTAAAAATAGAAAGAACCCAAAAGTTCATCAACTGCTGAATGCATGAAGTGTGGGGTAACTATAGAGTGGCGTATCATTTGAAAAAGAAGTAGACTAAGCAATGAAATGTGCCACAATATGGATGAACTGTGAAAACATATTATGTGGGGTGAAAAGCGTTAAAAAAAAAATCACGTCTTATTATTTCATTTACATAAAATGTCCAGAACAGCAAATCTAGAGAGAAAATAGTTGCCAAGGTGTGGTAAGAGTTGAAGGGGAGATAGGCAATGAGTGCCCCTTTTTCTTTTAACAACTGTTAACAACTGCTGCCTACAGTCATGCTGGGATGCTGTGAAAATGCGATAACTTGAATTCTATCATAGGCCCCATTGTGAAAGTTATCATTACCTCATGAAGATAGTGCTGTCAGGAGGGTCAGAAAAATTTAAGTCTTGTACCAAATATAGCACATCTTAATTAAAAATAATTTTTAATATATTTTTCTCATGGTTGTTACCTCTTCTTTTAGAGCATGTTTCTTCTGTTCCAAACAGATCTCTTTAGCTCTCATCATCTGCAAAGTCTCCTTAGAAACTGCATATTGAAGTTTTTCCATACGTTCAGCAGCTGCTGCCCATGACGCTTTACCAAATTTCTTCTGATCTGCTCGCATTCGATCATACACAGCTATTGATAATTTTAAAAAGGACAATGAGACATTAAGACATGAAACAACTTGATACTAAAGAATTTGGAAGTCTTAAGATCGCAGTGATCACCCACTCAAAGATAAGCACATAAATCCTACCCTCATGATAAATTACCTATACTGGTTCATGACAGATTACCTATAACATGATAAAATACCTATCACCTATATAAATCAATACTATCTTAGATTTTCTCTAATGTCTCCAATAAGAATTTTAAATAATCATCCTGAGAAATAACTTTCTGAAGATGAAACTTAGTTTTCAGGTTAATTCTAAAACTTACTTAAAAATACTCTTTTCACATTTTTCAGTATTATTAAATTTCAAAGTTTCTATAAAACTTCATTCTGTGAAGGTTCATACCTTTTCTGAGGTATGTTACTTGAAATCAGAACCATAACTATTAAAGGTTATTTAAAAATTATTTAAATTCATGTACTTTTTGAGTTCTCTAAATGGATTTTAATGATATAATATATAGGGTGAAATAAGTGTCTAGAGATTATCGTGAAGCTTATGCCGCTAAGGTTACTGCTGGAGTACAGTTAAGCCCCAAGGAAGACACCCAACTTCTGGCCACCACACAAAAAAGGAAAAACTTCCAGTTTGCCACAACAGAGGCCTCAGCCAGGAAACATTTCTTGACACTCAAACACATAATATCTTCCAGTTAAATAAGTTTTAACTGATATCAGTTAACTGTTTAACTGGTAACAGTGTGGTGCTGGCTCATCTTGGGTCCTTATACAATGAATCCAACCATCCTATGTCCCTTCTGCTTAACAGGTCAGAAACATATTTTAACTAACATAAAAGAGGCAGGCAATCTGATTATGAAGTATCTAATAGAGTCTTTAGGTCAATATACATTCTCTAGTAGTTTCTTATGCTCAGAGGTTAAGCGATTAATACTTTTGTATTGCAACTACATCATAACTCTCTGCAAAAAGTATCTCAATAACATCTGCCTCAGAATTTCATGAAATTAAAAAATTTTTTTACAATAATACTGCTGCTGCTGCTAAGTCACTTCAGTCATGTCCGACTCTGTGCGACCCCATAGACGGCAGCCCACCAGGCTCCCCCCATCCCTGGGATTCTGCAGGCAAGAACAGTGGAGTGGGTTTCCATTTCCTTCTCCAATGCGTGAAAGTGAAAAGTGAAAGTGAAGTTGCTCAGTCGTGTCCGACCCTCAGCGACCCCATGGACTGCAGCCTACCAAGCTCCTCCGTCCATGGGATTTTCCAGGCAAGATACCAGAACATACTTAAAAATTAAAATTGTACAGAGAAGCTGATAGTGGAAAGAACAACTTCTCAGGCTCAACTCCCTCCCTCTACCCTTAGTCCCAATGACCAAATGCAACCAACTTGGAACCTGCTCCTGGTAATTACCTGCATTCAAGAACATTACTATTTCTTGACTTAAGTCTTAAAAATCTATTGAGTTTTTATGACAAATGAACAATCCACTTACTCAGAATCATCTCTCAATATAGTTCTTTTGGTTTCTCTGTTTTTCTGTGGCCTTTAACTGCTAACATATTTGAACATTAATCTGATCCTTAATTTTAGGGTTTAACAAATAACATCTACTTATGTTGCCTACATATCAAATGATTCTGCCATTTTAAATCTCTGCCTATCTCTTTAAAAAAAAGTATGGCAATATTTATGCAACCGTAATATCAATATAGCAGTGTACTGTAGGGGCAAAAACAACAGCAGGGGGTTAGGAGACAGCTTCGAGTTAAATTCTCACTTGTACCCATCAACATGTAACTTAAGGCAGAAACTTAACTGTTGTTAGGCTAAATTCCCTTGAATGAAAAACCTAAGGAAATACCGTACGTCCTTGGAAGGCTTGTGGAAATTAAATGAGAGGATAACATGTACTCAAGTGTTTCTCTCACTTTACAAAGCAATATTAACCAAATACGTGGTCTGCTTTGTTTCTTCTCTCCCTCATGCACACAACCACAATCACTCATATTAACACAATGCTATGTTAATTTCAAAGCAGTTTTTCCATGTATTCTATTTATCTGCCTATCAATCCTATAGAATAGGCAAGGTGGCATTATCAACACCTTCAACACAGATATATGAAACTGAAGAGTTTTGGTGACTTAAAATCAAGGAGAGTTAAACTAGTTGCTTAAATACCTAGTCTGCCACTCCCCTGATTTTTACCGGAATCTGTAATCACAACTTAATAAAGCCAAACAAATACAAGCAAAAATAGTCTGGAGCCTTTTCTCTCGCTTTCCACTTAAGGACTATGTATATAGAGCACTTTCTGTCCTAATTCAGTCTCATGCTGTTACCTACTAAAAGAGCTAGTCAATACTTTGTCTACCAACATCTCTTGACAGAATGTATTCTTTCACCTAACTGCTGCTCACTTCACTGGAAATTATTTTCCAATAGCTCAGGAATATGAAGGTAATGCAGAAAATTATGAATACAGAATGCTCCATATGAATATGAATAATTCAAGCTGCTTCTCAGAGAGTGGTGGAAAGAGTTCTGTGGCCTCCTATGGAAAGGAGTTGGAAGAAATGGACCTAGACAGACAGACCTTGTCACATGTATCTCTTCATTTGGCTTGATGTCTATCTTTTTAAAAGAAGTTTCCTCGTTTATTTTTGGCTGTGCTGGATCTTGGCTGCTGCACGGGCTTTTCTCCAGCTGCATGAGCAGGCGCTGCTCTCTCGTTGCGGTGCGCTGGAGATGCACTCACTGAGGTGGCTTCTCTTACCGTGGAGCACAGGCTCTCGGGCATGCGAGCCTTCAGTGGTTGCAGCTCCCGGGCTCTAGAGCTCAGGCTGGACAGTCGTGGCACACGGGGCTAGCTGCTCTGCAGTGTGCAGGATCTTCAAAGATCAGGGATAGAACCCGTGTCCCCTGCATTGGCAGGTGAATTCTTTACCACTGAGTCATAGGGAAACCCTTGATTTCTATCTTTTATAAATTGTAATGGGAACTATGTTTTCCTGAGTTCTTTGAGTCACTGTAGTGAATTTTTCAAACTTAAAAGGGCTATAGCAGAACCACTAAATTTGTAGTCTACTGCTTAGAAGTACAGATGACCTGTGGACACCCCAAATTTGCAAGTAGTGTCTGAAGGGAAGGCAGTCTTCTTGGGAATTTTGCCTTTAAGCTGTGAACTCTAACTGCAAACATTTATTGTCAGAATTGAAATCCGCTATACGAATACCCATTATTTTTAATTATTTTAAAGGTGAGTATATGTCAACACATAATGCCTAGAAAAAGACTGAAAGGATATACCTTAACTTGTTAATAGTGGTCTTCTTTAACTGCTAGAATTGAATGGTCTTTATATTCGTTTCTATAACTATTGTGAACACAAAATATTTAAACCACTCGTTAAGGAAAAAAAACCTCCACTCACTTTTAAAAATACCTAACAAGGCTAACTTTACTGGGAAACTCACCTTTTTGAGCTTTAGCTGTTATTTCAAAGTATTTGACGGTAAGATCTTGAATGGACAGCACGGCCATGTGGGCTTTCCGCTGCCAGTCAGCATCCTCTTTCTGTAGACTTTCAATTCTTCGGGGGCCCAGGTAGTCATTTTCCATAGAAATCTTTGGAGAGAAAAAAGAAAAACTGAAAAAATCATTTCTTTCTCTTATTCATTCCTTAAACATCTACTGAACGTTTGTGTGTCAGGCGTTCTTGGTACTAAAAGAATATTTACTTTTCTCTGCTCTTGAGGAAATGCTATCAATTTACAAAATAATTAAATTAACAATAATGTTGAAGACAGTTAATACAGAAACCTGTTTCCCTTCTCCTCTATTGGATTCTTGATCCTTCTCTCTTCTATATATATATATAAATGAAGAACATAGAACAAAATGTTTGACTAATTATTTTGGGATGCTGAAAAATTTTTATTTCCTCCTTTATGATAATTATATTTTTAGGTTAAGAATTATTTGTGCCAATAAAGTGCTTATTTAATCATCAACATAAATAAATAAGGTTGACAGTATATAAACAATAAGCCTATCTGCCTACTGAAGGCCTCTGGAATAAATAAGTAACAGAGAAAAACTGGCTACATATTATTTATAAGAGCCACAGCTAAAATGAAAGGACAAAGGAAAAGTTGAAAATCAGATAATGGACAGAGATATGCCAGGTAAATGTCACAGAAATAACAATATTAATATCAAAGTACAGAAAAGCACTACACAGGTATGTTAACATGGATTAAAGGTACAGTTCAGGAAGCATAGCCACAGACCCTCTGTATACTCTGTATTATTTTACCACATACCGAGAAAGAGATTAAAAATTGAGCAGTTAAGTTAGTAACACCAATATTAAGATGATCGGGAAAAACTTTATAGTGAAAAATGTTAGCCCATCCCTGGCACACTTAAAAAAAAAACTGATCAAGCAAATTTCTAAAGTAGAAATAATGAGGGTCATACTCTTTAAACAGTACAACTAAAGGAACAGAAATCAAAAGAACAGTCTATAAGATTTGGTTTAGTCTCGAAGCAACAATATACTGCTCCTTAAAGAAACAGTCTTCCAAATAGAGGGAAAAAATGATTCCAGGGCTACCGAGAAAAAATACGTACATGAAATTGCCAAGAATTTCATTTTACCTATGTTAAGTTTAACTCTGCAGGTCATGTTCAGAGATATAAGCTTGGGTACTCTTGACACCTGGGCTTGCTAGGTGGTGCCAGCGGTAAAATACCCACCTGCCAATGCAGGGGGCATAAGAACTGTGGGTTTGAACCTTGGGTTGGGAAGATCCCCCGGAGGAGGGCATGGCAACCCAGTCCAGTATTCTCACCTGAAGAATCCCACGGACAGAGGAGCCTGAAGGGCTACAGTCCATGGGGTCACAAAGAGTCAGACACGACTGAAGCAACTTAGCATACACACACCCTTGACACAGTAGAAGACACTTAAAGCAATGAGAGTGAATAAGTTCATGTAAGGAATCACAATCACATAAGTAGGAAGAGTCAATGGAGGAGAAATCAACTCTATCAAGCACTGCTTAGGTGTCAAGTAGATACACCACCAGTATTCATGGACCTAACAGCATGAACTTGGCAACAACAGCTCTGGAGTACAGGCAAACTCCTTCTGCCTATTAATTCCCATCATATCTTCAGATCTCAGTTCAATTACTGCTTCATGGATGTCTTCCCTGACTCAATGTTATAGCTGTTACAAGCTCTTCGGTGTAACAAATACCTTTCCTTCTTACCTCTTCAGTTCAGTTCAGTTTAGTCGCTCAGTCGTGTCCAACTCTTTGGCACCCCAAGAATCACAGCACACCAGGCCTCCCTGTCCATCACCAACTCCTGGAGTTCACTCAGACTCACGTCCATCGAGTCAGTTATGCCATCCAGCCATCTCATCCTCTGTAGTCCCTTCTCCTCCTGCCCCCAATCCCTCCCAGCATCAGGGTCTTTTCTAGTAAGTCAATTCTTCGCATGAGCTGGCCCAACTATTGGAGTTTTGCTTCAGCATCAGTCCTTCCAATGAACACCCAGGACTGATCTGCTTTAGAATGGACTGGTTGGATCTCCTTGCAGTCCAAGGGACTCTCAAGAGTCTTCTCCAACACCACAGCTCAAAAGCGTCAATTCTTCGGTGCTCAGCTTTCTTCACAGTCCAACTCTCATATCCATACATGACCACTGGAAAAACCATAGCTTCAACTAGACAGACCTTTGTTGGCAAAGTAATATCTCTGCTTTTCAATATGCTTTCTAGGTTGGTCATAACTTTCCTTCCAAGGAGTAAGCATCTTTTAATTTCATGGCTGCAATCACCATCTGCAGTGATTTTGGAGCCCCAAAAAATAAAGTCTGACACTGTTTTACTGTTTTCCCATCTATTTCCCATGAAGTGATGGGACCAAATGCCATGATCTTCGTTTTCTGAATGTTGAGCTTTAAGCCAGCTTTTTCACTCTCTCTTTCATCAAGAGGCTTTTTAGTTCCTTTTCACTTTCTGCCATAAGGGTAGGGTCATCTGCATATCTGAGATTATTGATATTTCTCCCAGCAATCTTGATTCTAGCTTGTGCTTCATCCAGCCCAGCATTTCTCATGATGTACTCTGCATATAAGTTAAATAAGCAGGGTGAAAATATACAGCCTTGAAGTACTCCTTTTCCTATTTAGAACCAGTCTGTTGTTTCATGTCCAGTTCTAACTGGTGCTTCCTGACCTGCATATAGGTTTCTCAAGAGGCAAGTCAGGTGGTCTGGTATTCCCATCTCTTTTAGAATTTTCCACAGTTTGTTGTGATCCACACAGTCAAAGGCTTTGGCATAGTCAATAAAGCAGAAATAGATGTTTTTCTGGAACTCTCTCGCTTTTTCGATAATCCAACGGATGTTGGCAATTTGATCTCTGGTTCCTCTGCCTTTTCTAAAACCAGCTTGAACATCTGAAAGTTCACGGTTCTTGAGCATTACTTTACTAGCGTGTGAGATGAGTGCAATTGTGCAGTAGTTTGAGCATTCTTTGGCATTGCCTTTCTTTGGGATTAGAATGAAAACTGACCTTTTCCAGTCCTGTGGCCACTGCTGAGTTTTCCAAATTTGCTGGCATCTTGAGTGCAGCACTCTCACAGCATCATCTTTCAGGATTTGAAATAGCTCCACTGGAATTCCATCACCTCCACTAGCTTTGTTCGTAGTGATGCTTTCTAAGGCCCACTTGATTTCACATTCCAGGATGTCTGGCTCTAGGTGAGTGGTCACACCATCGTGATTATCTGGGTCATGAAGCTCTTTTTTGTACAGTTCTTCTGTGTGTTCTTGCCATCTCTTCTTAATATCTTCTGCTTCTGTTAGGTCCACAGCATTTCTGTCCTTTATCAAACCCATCTTTGCATGAAATGTTCCCTTGGTATCTCTAATTTTCTTGAAGAGACCTCTAGTCTTTCCCATTCTGTTGTTTTCCTCTATTTCTTTGCACTGATCACCGAGGAAGGCTTTCTTATCTCTCCTTGCTATTCTTTGGAACTCTGCATTCAGATGCTTATATCTTTCCTTTTCTCCTTTGCTTTCACTTCTCTTCTTTTCACAGCTATTTGTAAGGCCTCTCAGACAGCCGTTTTGCTTTTTTGAATTTTTTTTCCATGGGGATGGTCTTGATCCCTGTCTCCTGTACAATGTCACGAACCTCCATCCATAGTTCATCAGACACTCTATCAGATCTAGTCCCTTAAATCTATTTCTCACGTCCACCGTATAATCATAAGGTCATGTAAGTCTGAATTTGGCAATAAGGAGTTCATGATCTGAGCCACAGTCAGCTCCCAGTCTTGTTTTTGCTGACTGTATAGAGCTTCTCCATCTTTGGCTGCAAAGAATATAATCAATCTGATTTCGGTGTTGACCATCTGGTGATGTCCATGTGTAAAGTCTTCTCTTGTGTTGTTGGAAGAGGGTGTTTTCTATGACTAGTGCATTCTCTTGGCAAAACTCTATTAGCCTTTGCCCTGCTTCATTCCATACTCCAAGGACAAATTTTCCTGTTACTCCAGGTGTTTCCTGACTTCCTACTTTTGCATTCCAGTCCTCTATAATGAAAAGCACATCTTTTGGGGTGTTAGTTCTAAATGGTTTTGTAGATCTTCATAGAACCATTCAACTTCAGCTTCTTCAGCATTACTGGTTGGGGCATAGACTTGGATTACCGTGATATTGAATGGTTTGCCTTGGAGACGAACAGAGATTATTCTGTCGTTTTTGAGATTGCATCCAAGTGCTGCATTTTGGACTCTTTTGTTGACCATGATGGCTACTCCATTTCTTCTAAGGGATTCTTGCCCACAGTAGTAGATATAATGGTCATCTGAGTTAAATTCACCCATTCCAGTCCATCTTAGTTCACTGATTCCTAGAATGTCGACGTTCACTCTTGCCATCTCCTGTTTGACCACTTCCAATGTGCCTTGATTCATGGACCTGACATTCCAGGTTCCTATGCAATATTGCTCTTCACAGCATCAGACCTTGCTTCTATCACAGTCACATCCACAACTGGGTATTGTTTTTGCTTTGGCTTCATCCCTTCATTCTTTCTGGAGTTATTTCTCCACTGATCTCCAGCAGCATATTGGGCTCCTACCGACCTGGGGAATTCCTCTTTCAGTATCCTATCATTTTGCCTTTTCATAATGTTCATGGGGTTCTGAAGCCAAGAATACTGAAGTGGTTTGCCATTCCCTTCTCCAGTGGACCACATTCTGTCAGACCTCTCCACTATGACCCTCCCATCTTAGGTGGCCCCACATGGCATGGCTTAGTTTCACTGAGTTAGACAAGGCTGTGGTCCGTGTGATCAGATTGGCTCTTACCTCTTATCACACTCATATTTTAGTTTATATCACCTGCTTCCCACTCTGAATGTTCCGTGAGGGCAAAGAAGGCACAGTATCTCTGCTTGCTTGCTCTTCACTAGTACACTGCCTGGCATGAACTAGGTAATCTAAAATATTTCCTCAAAGAGTGAATAAAAATCCACTTCCATACATGTTTTTAAGGAGGACAGAAATATAGAAACATGTGTAAATACTCTCTTTTCAGAAATCTGTGTAAGTGAATAGGAGAAGGGAATAAGGTTTATTAAGGGTAGGCACTATGCTTCACTGGGAGGCCATGGAGCAGGTTAGAGGGAGAACCTATGTTTTCTCCTGTGAATAAAGAATCCAGTTATGAAAAGAATCTGAGAAAGAACAGATGTATGTATCGTGTACAACTGAATCACTTTGCTGTACACCTGAGAGTAACACAACTCTGTAAAGCAACTATACGCCAATATAAAATAAAAAGTAAAAAAGAAAGAACCCAGTTAAAAGTAAACTGGTAGAGAAGAGGGGAGGAAGAGGACACAAAACAGCTGTTTTTAGATGAAAACAAAGTGGAGTCGCTCAGTTGTGTCCAACTCTTTGCAATCCCACAAACTGTGGCCCACCAGGCTCCTCTCTCCATGGGATTTTCCAGGGAAGAACACTGGAGTGGGCTGCCATTTCCTTCTCCAGGGTATCTTCCCAAGCCAGGGATCGAACCTGGGTCTCCTGCATTGCAGACAAGCGCTTTACCATCTGAGCCACCAGGGAACCCCCTAAAAAAAGCCACTCTGACCCCAACGTGACATGAACACACAACCTTCTGATTGTTTTTAGATGGTAGGATGACAAACCGTTTAGAAAAATTACTAAGCAAAAATTTAAATTTCCTAAGCAAAAACTAAAAACAAGAATAACTAGGGTTAGTGAGGTCACAGAGAGACAAGACACACGTAATATACTGCTGGTAGAACTATAAATTGACTAAAACCTTTTCTGAAAAGTAATTTATGATACCATAATCTTTGAACACATTTAGCTGTTTAGATCAGGACAAACAAACTTTACTGAAGTCTATAAATTGCAGAGGGATTTAAAGGAGGGGTATGATTTTGACAGTTACCTGGGGAGGATATGGGAAAAGAGAATCACCCAAAATGTGTGCTGTAGATAAGAATTAACCTGAGCAGAGCCTTAAGGCAAGTTAAGTTCAATGTATGGTAAAGGACAGAGAGCAGTCCAGCCTACCTGGAGTTCAGGTAAAACAGATGAAGGTAGAGGAAGATAAAACTAGACAAGTAGGCTATGATCACCATGAGGAGGCTGTGGAGCTTGTACTGCACATGACAAGCAACTGGAAACCACTGTGGCATTCTCAGCAGCACGTGGCATATTTAGACTTGTTTGCATTTAAGATTCTAGAAAACTTGTTTTCTGTAATAAAACCATCACCATTTTTGTGCTTTCATTTGTTGTGATTTAAAACAAGTTAAAAAGCAAAAGATTCACAAATATGAAAAAAAGATTTAATAAATTGATCACTGCAGCAAAACTTAAATTCCTATTCAGCACGTTATGACAGAAGTCCCTTTCAATGACATGACTAAACTCCGTCTGTTTATTATACCTAAGACTGTAATTTAGGTTAGCTACAGTTTTTCCCTGACTTTGAAAGTCAAAATGTATTTAGATTCTATCACCTCCAAGTTCAACCTTCTGCCTTGTGATGCTAGGATTCGGGCTCTGAAAACCACATTTAGCCCTTGCCAGGAGGAAGGGCTGGAGAAGATTTCAGAGTTGAAGGAAAGAGACACCTTGCATCTTCCTATCTGTGTCACTTGACTTTCCTGTTTGCTGTTCCTGTGATCATCATTCCAGTCTCGCTTTTTAATCTCAGCATCTAGTACCTTCTTCAAGAAGTTAAAAGAAATGAGTCTGCAGTTTTTTAAGCTCTGCAGAACTGGCCTCATTGTGTGTGCCCAAGACAAAGCAGCACATTAGTGCTTTATCCCCAGGGATCTGGTTCTCTCAAACAGCAGTGTCTTCTTCCTCAAAGGTCAGCTTCATAGGGCCTATCCTTCACCTTTTCCCTTTGTAACCCCCAATCCTATGAGTGGGGCCGTTTCTGCAATTAACTCTGGTACCTGAGAGCTGCCTTATGGTTCTCTGTTGAAATAACCGGTTTGATCTTCCAGTTAGATCCCAACAAACCCAACTACAGAACAGAAAATGTAATAAACAGAATGAGCAGTGCTCATAATTCAAAAATCTTAACTCAGATCATGAAGATAGAAACTTTCACTTGCATAGTTAAACACTGTACAGAAATGAGAATTAAAAAAATATTTAAAAATCTGGTTATTTGGAGATAACTTGTACTTTGTTGTTGGATTATCTTTACCTTCATTGCACATATATACCCAAATACACAGAAGAACATGCTATGCTTTTTAAATGCTGTGTTTTCAACTGACTTCTAAAACTCAGTAGCTAATGCTACAGCCTACTGTTTAAAAATGTGATTATAGTTTATTGTACCAAAGACGTTAAGCTAGGATACTGAGTTCTTTTCCTAACTTGGCGAATCTGAAGATGTACAGCACTGGTCAGCTGGGTCATGTGCTAAAAACAGTGACTCCTCTGTTGTCAATTTCAGTGCCAGAAAGAAAACAGTGTCTGTTTTTAACATGGAAAAAAGTATGTGTCAGTTTAGGTAGCTAGGATAGTGAGACTAGTTTATAAACACAGATTTTCTTAGCAAGGAATTACTTATTATAAAGTACATCACTAGCTTGGATACTCGGTTTTATATGAGACACTTAAGTGTTACTTCTGTTGTTGAGATAGTAATTTTTAAAAAGGCACTCTGATTCTTGGGTAAAACAAATGCAAAGATAAACTTGTGAATATACTGATGCAGTGGTGATCTTAATGCGAATTTTCCAGGTCCAGGAGTTATACGACTCTTGACTAACAGGATGACATAATTAGATTCAGCATCATGTATTTCATGCATTTTTACATTCAAAGTAAATGTTAAATGTAATATCCTCAGGAAAGAGTATGAAATGATGCATTTTTGAAAGTAAAAGGCATCTAAAGATAAGGAAATCAATGAAGAGTTCAGGTGACAGAGAAGTATCTTAATGTACAGTGTTAAGCACTGTATGTATAGTGCTTACATATAATGTATAGTGGGGCTTTCCAGGTGGCTCAGTGGTAAGAAACCCTCCTGACAAGCAGGAGATGTGGATTCGATCCCTGGGTTGGGAAGATACCCTGGAGAAGAAATGGCAACCTACTCCAGGATTCTTGCCTGAGAATCCCATGGACAGATTCTGGTGGGCTCCAAAGGGGCTCCATGGGGTCACAGAGTTGGACACAACTTACCAACTAAACAACAACAACAACAAGCACTATATATTTCACAATGTACACAGTAGAGGATACAGTCGTCCAATGATGTAAAAACTGCACACTGCACAAAAACCAGGAGGTTGGCCAAGCCATCTGTGCTGCTGCATATGCCCACTTGTCTGTTGGAATAGTGTGGAGATGGGTGTCTTTTTCTATTTCACACAAAGACACCTACAGATTTCCCTGGGGGAGGGGAAGGGTGGAGGAAGAAGAGTATATTCAAATTACAACCAGAAAATAGTCAAATTGCAAAATGATATGACTGGATGCAAAGGGGAGGGAAAAGCTGAGGGTGCCTTCTAGTACTTATGTACTTTTAGCAAGTTATTAAAAATAAGTGGACAATGTGTTTGAAATGCTTATAGTTAATCCAGGAAGACTTTCAGTAGGTGAACTCACTGTGACTCATCAAGACACTGGGTTTAAAAATCTAGAGAGGATCATCTGATTTATTTACTTTTACTTATTTATTTAAGCTTCTCTTTTTTCTTTTTTTTTTTTTTTTTGGAGGCAGGGCGTGCTGTATGGCTTGTGTGATCTTAGCTCCCCAACCAGGGATCAAACCCTGGCCCCCAGCAGTGAAAAGTCCTAGTCACTGGACCACCAGGGAATTCCTCAAGAATCATCTAGTTTAATTTTCGTTTTATGGATAAGAAAACTGAGGCCCAAAGTGAATGTATCTTAGAATTTAGTGTGCTCCATACCTTAGCCATTTCAGATTTTATTAGACATGTGGTTCTCAACTTTACAGTGTGTCATACTTACCAGGAAGACCCGTTAAAACAAAGATGGCTGAGCTCTTCCCTAGAGTTTCAGTTAAGGGTATCTGAGGTAAGGCCCAAGAATCTGTATTTCTAACAAGGTTCGAGGTGATACTGATACTCCCTGTCTGGGGGTCACATTTTTCACATGTTAAAGAACCAGTACATTAAAGTCTGGGAGCTTCTGAAAGGGATGAGGCTAAAGAATAAAGGTCAAACTCCACAGGATGATACAGCTTTCTAGGTCCTGACCATACCTTCTCTCCTACAAATCCTCAGACCTGAGGCATACCAAACAATTCATACCCTGTGGAAAAACTAATAGAACAGGCTTTGCAGTCAAATGTGTTTCAGTCCCAGCCATGCCACTTATTGGCCTCCATACACGGTGCTGGGTTGGTGATTCAATAAGGTTTGAATAATTTACTGTGTCTAAAAACCCAAGTACTATGCCTGTTTATTATACCATTCCTATTCTTATATATATGGAATAGTCTCAATTCCAATCTCTAATACAAACATATGTACTCACTTCCTACTGAATTCTTATTCTTCAATAGTGAAGCTCACTAATCCCTCTTTTACCATATGTCTTCAGGCTATGTTGATCGCCTCATTTTGTGTCTCTATATAAACTTGTACATTTCGCTCATTTCTCTCTTAAAAAATCACCTGAGTTATAATTTATATACAACAAAATGCACCCATGTTTTAAACATAAATTTTGACAAAGTTTTATACCCATGTTAACAGCCACCATAATCAAGATTTAAAACACATCAATCTCTCCAAAGGATTCTGTTACATCTGCTTCCTCTCAGAGAATCTCCCCGGCCCCACCACAGGCAACAACTCTTCAGAACAATTTTTTAGAATTCCATGTAAATGGAGGCATAGTTTATACTCTATGTCTGGCATCTTTTGCTCAGCACAACTTTTTGTAAGCTGTTTAATCAGGATTTAATTAATTTACATATAATCAAGTATATCAATCTGTCTAAAGTACGTGATTTGATAAGTTTTGATTGCCATAAACCCAAGAAACAACCACTACAATCATGATACAAAACATTTCTGTCACCTCCAAAATATTCCAATACCACTTTGCCATCCACCCCTTCCACAGTGTATATTCTCTTGTATCTGGCTTCTTCAACTTAGCATGACTTTGAGGTGTGTCTATGTTGCTGTGTCTTGTGTTGTTGCTTAGTTGTTAAGTCATGTCTGACTCTGCAAACCCATGAACTGTAACCCTCCAGGCTCCTCTGTCCATGGAATTTTCCAGGTAAGAATACTGGAGTGAGTTGCCATTTCCTTCTCCATGTGACCTTCCAGACCCAGGGATTTAACCTGCATTGACAGCTGGGATTCTTTACCACTGAGCCACCAGGGAAGACCACCTTTTGCATTGTCGAATATTATTCTATCACTTGGAAATACCGCCTTTTATTAACTCATCCACCTATCGATGGTTATTTGAGCTGTTCCAGTTTGGGACTACCAGGAACCCAGTCGGCACAAACACTGGCAAGTTTTTCCTTTTGTGAACAGATGTTTTCATTTCTCTTGTATAGGTAACTAGGAGACAAACAGCTGAGTTGTAAGATATGTACAGTTGACTCTTGAACAACACAGGTTTGAACTGCATGAGTCCATTTCTATGCAGACTTTTTCGCCAACAAATGTTACAGTGCTGTAAGATCTGCTGTTGTTGAATCCACAGATGGGGAACCATGAATCTGGAAAGCTTTTGTGCCATTAAACATCTGAGAATTCTGGTATAAATGGCAGGTACTGGAACCACACCCAAGGGTTGTTCAAAGATCAACTGTATACGTTTAATTTTGGAAGAAATTGTCAAGGTGTTTTCCCAAGTGGCTGTACCACTTTAAAATCCTATTAGCAGTGTATGAATATTCCAGTTACTCTACATCCTCATTACCATTTGGGAGGGCCAAAATATTTCCATTACACTCACTTGAATAATCAGTGTGTAACAGTGTCACATTCTGGTATCGATCTGTATCTCTTAGGTGAGTGTGTACAGTGTCACACTCTGGCATCAATCTGTTATTTCCTAGGTGAGCGTGTACAGTGTTGGACTCTGGTATTGATCTCTATTTCCTAGCTGAGTGTGTACAGTGTCACATTCTGGTATCGATCTCTATTTCCTAGCTGAGCGTGTACAGTGTTGCACTCTGGTATTGATCTGCATTTCCTAGGTGAGTGTGTTGGACATCTCTGCATGTGATTATTGGCCATATCTTTGTGTCCTTTTAAATATTTAGCTCATACTGAAAATTTGGGGGTTTTATCTTACTGAGTTGCACAGTTCCTTTCTCAGATATATTGATATTACAAGTTATTTTGTCTCAGTGTATGGCCTGCCTTCTCATTTCCTTAATCTTTCAAATAGCAAAATATTTAATTTTAGTGAAGTCCAATTTATCATTCTTTTTATTAGTTTTTGGCCCAAGTTTTCTGCATTGTATCTACAAAAACATTTGCCTTTCCTTCCCAAAGACTGTAAAACCTTTTGCAGTTTGCTTATAAAAGTTTTATACTATAAGCTTTATGTTCTGGTCTAAGATGTACTCAAATTAATTTTTGTGTATGGTGTAACATAAGGAAGACTAGGGTTCATTTTTTCTATATAGATATCCACTTCTGGCAGCATTTGTTGATAAGACTATTCTTTCCCCCTACTGAACTGCCTTGGTACCTTTGTGAAAAACTAATTGAATATGTAACCACAGGTCTATTTTAAATTCCATCCTACTGGAATTTTAATTTGCATCTACAGATCCACTGAGAGCTGACATGTGAACATTATTGACTATTTTAATAGATTTTCTTCTAATCTATTACCATGGTCTATCTCCCATTTATTTATGTATGCTTTAATTCCTCTCAGCAAAATTTTGTGATTTTTCAGTATATAGTCCTTTAATAGATTTTATAAAATTTATCTTTAAACATTTCAAGCATTTTTTAAAATTTCTATTTCAGTTTCATTTCTGGAAGACAGAAAATACAACTGAATTTCTAAGTACGGACCTTGTAACTAAACTTACAGATTATTTCCAGTAGCTTTTTTAGATTCTTATTTTTCACATGTGTGATCACATAATGTATGAATTACAAAAAGCTTTACTTTTTCCCCTAATGCCAGAGAAATAGTGAATAAAAGTTGTGAGAGCAGACAATTTTGTCTAGTTACCAATCTTAGTGGAGGAAGAATTCAATCATTCATCATCACATATGATGTTAAATGAGCTCTACATAATACCCTTTATCAGGTCAAGGGTGGGCTTCCCTGGTGGCTCAGACAGTCAACAATCTGCCTGCAGTGCAAGAGACCCAAACTTGATGCCCTGGTCAGGAAGATCCATCCCCTGGAGGAGGGAATGGCTACCCTCTGCAGTACTCTTGCCTGGGGAATCCCATGGACAGAGGAGCCTGGCGGGCTGCAGTCCCCGGGGCTGCAGAGTCTGACACGCCTGGGCGACTAACACTTTCACTCTTCTCAGGTCAAGGAAGTTCCCTTCTCTGCCTGCTTTGCTGACATTTTACCATGGATGGGCAATGAACTTTATCAAATGCATTTATGCACCCACAGACACTGATTCTTTTTTCTTTATTGATAATATTGTGAGTTACATTGATTACTTTTTGTAATGTTAAACCAATCTCGTCTTTCTGAGATAAACCCTAGTCATGGTATATTATTGAATCCTATTTTTCAATATTACATTAAGGATTGTTACATCTACATTCATAAGGGATATTCATTTGTAGTTTTCTTTTTCTCTGTAATGTCATTTGATCTGGTTTCTATAAGAAATGTGTCCATTATTGTGTCTAAGTAGTTGAATTTTTGGCACAAATGTGTTCCTGTTCTCTTTCTAGCTCATCATTATAGTTGAGAGGCATTAGAAGACCAATGCAGTAAAATAACCATTTTTACCTCTGAAAATATTATAAGGTTAAAAAAATTGTCTGTTCCTCCTCACATATATTCTGCTTCCCAGGAGAAAAAAATGGAGTAGCAAGTGATGCTAGTGGACAACAGAGTCTGACATGGCGGTTCAATCAATTTGCTAATGTTAATACTCAATATAAATTATGCTACTGCTGCTGCTGCTAAGTCATTTCAGTTGTGTCCGACTCTGTGTGACCCCACAGACGGCAGCCCACCAGGCTCCTCTGTCCCTGGGATTCTCCAGGCAAGAACACTGGAGTGGGCTGCCAGTTCCTTCTCCAATGCATGAAAGTGAAAAGTGAAAGTGAAGTTGCTTAGTCGTGTCTGACTCTTAGTGACCCCATGGACTGCAGCCCACCAGGCCCCTCTGTCCACAGGATTTTCCCGGCAACAGTACTGGGGTAGGTTGCCATTTCCTTCTCCTATACAAATCATGATATATTAATAATTAATATGAAAGCAAAAATTCACTAGACGCTGACAGTCAATGTTCAGCTGTATGGAGTATGTCTGCTCTGCACTGCAACCAGTTTAGAAGATGGGGCCTCCATGTCTTCTAGTTCATCCCTGCCTTCCAGTCAAGTTTTCAATGGGCAAAAATTCTACAGTTCATTTTTAAAAATTGAAGGAAACTGTAGTGCCTAAAAATTCTTAGTTACTACTTATCACTTTAACCAAAATGCCAAGTTTATGATAAAACTGCCATTTTTTCCCAAAATGCCCATTTTTTCAAAATTATTAATAAAGAAGAACACATCAATTATGTGATGGTCTGTATGGCTCCATGTTGATTCATTAAAGGGAAAAAGACACACAGACATGCTTTACTTTGTTATATTTTTTCAAATATACACTCATTCTTGCCCCTAAGCATAAGGTTCTCAGAATAATTAGTAATTTCTCACATATAAATTTATTAAATAATGCTCCAAATTAACCCATTATGAAAAAAAAATTTAATATCCTAGTTCAGCAATATTTTCATGTGAATTAAACAGCAACATTGATTTGAGGTCAGCTATAAAACCAAACCCTTAACACTCACCTCAAAAAATGTAGTATTACTTTACACACAAAAATCAAATGTCATGAAGTTTAAAGCACTACCATTAAGGCCTTGTAACTTTTAAAAAGGTCCTCCCAAAACATATGTTCCCAAAACTCCTGCTAAAGAAGTCTAGGAGGAGACTAGACAAGGTCCTCTCAACTCTGCCTACTCAGCACAGTCACCTTTTCAGACGGTTTTAAAATGAGGTATTCAGGCTCTGTGTAACACAAAACTACCAAATTAGCATCTTTGGGAACAATAGACCAGATATATACATTTATAAAAGCTCCTCTAATAATTAAAATGCATAGCCAGCCAGACTGAGGACTATGAAATAGGTAGGTAACATTTTAGGTTTTAAGGAAAGTACCTTGATCTGCTGTCTTCGCAGCATAGCGAGTTCTCGCATGTCTCGGAACGGCTGCAGTAAGTACTGATAGAGTTCAGTTGTGGCTTCTGCGAGGCTGCTGTACGCTTCGTCCTCCATCTGATACAGATCCAGAAGCTCTACCATGCTCTCCGTATTCTTGTGCTTATCCAAGAGCTGTGGAACAAGAGAGTTTCACTGCAAAGAAATCCAACTGGAATAGCCTGTAAACATTTGCGAACTCTCTATCATCTCAGGACTTTGGGACTCTGAAATGAGGAATTAAGAGAGAATGAGAAGCAATGATTGCTTGCATCACTCATCTCCATGACTCACGTGTTTTACTACAAGACCACTGCCTGACACATCCTTTTCTAACTGTGTCTCTAGCTTATTCCGGTTCTCTGCATATTCTGGTATTCTGGAATTCCATACTATCTGCCTACTCGTAACTCTAAAAAAAATTTTTCCAGCATCTAGTAGCTTTCTCCTTTTTTATATAAAATTTTTTTCCCATCATTTATCTAAGGCCTCCTCAGACAACCATTTTGCCTTGTTGCATTTCTTTTTCTTGGGGATGGCTTTGGTCACCATGCAAAGAAATACAGGCAAACAATAGAAAGGGAAAGACTAGAGGTCTCTTCAAGAAAATACCTACAAAACAATACCAATAAAGTTAGGAGACTGGCACTCTCCATTCGACTTCACTAGTTACTAAACCTAGAGCCTATTATACAGAGTGAAGTAAGTCAGAATGAGAAATATAAATATGGTATACTGACACATATATATGGAATCTAGAAAAACAGTACTGATGAATTTATTTTCAGGGCAGCAATGGAGAAACAAAGGTGGAGAACAGACCTATGGACATGGGGGCAGGGAAGGAGGGTGAGGGTGAGATGTATGGAGAGTAACATGGAAATTTACATTACCATATGTAGAACAGACAGCCAATGGGAATTTGTTGTATGACCGAACTCAAACAGGGGCTCTGTGAAAATCTAGAAGGGTGGGGTGAGGAGGGAAGTTCAGGAGGGAGGGCACATGGGTGTACCTATGGCTGATTCTTGTTGATGTCTGACAGAAAACCACAAAATTCTGTAAAGCAATTATCCTTCAATTAAAAAAAAAGTGCCCCCCCCCAAAAGATACAGTAATCAAGACGTTATAATACTGGTAAAAGAATAGATCAATGGAAGAATCTAAAAGCAAACCCACACACAAATAGTCAAGCAGTCTTTTGACAAAAGAGCAAAGACAATTCAATGAAGAGATCAGTCTTTTCAACAAATGGTATTGAAACAAATGGATATCCATGTCTGAAAGAAAGAAAAAGAAATCTACAGACCTTAAACTTTTCACAAAAATTCATTTTAAATGGACCACAGATCTAAATATAGATACAAAGTTATAAAACTCTTAGAAAATAACACAGGACAACATCTAGGTAACCTTAGGTTTGATGACTTATTAGATATAACATAAAAACACAACACTTTTCTGTAAACCTGAACGTGATAAAACAAAGTCTATTAACTTTTAAATGATGATAACAAACCTATTTAAAGACATAGTTTTATATTTCACTGTATGCATGATTTTTTTTTAAATAAACAAAAAATCATTAAAAATAAATCCATAATATTCAATTAACACTGATTTTCACCCCTCTTAAGTCCTAGTGTTTTAAAGTGATTGGACCAATCAATGTCCTTCTGCTTTGTTAACAAGGAGTTTTGGTAGGCTGGTTTTGTTTGCTATTTGTTTTTAATAGAGGCCTACTAGAACAAAAAGAATGAATTCAAACATCAGTGATTTTAACAACTGATAACACACAAACGATTAACAGATGTAGACAGAAGGCCAGACCAAGTGCCGATCTTGCTTTATGCTGAAAGCAAAGAGATGCCATCAAAGGTTTGCTGATTTGCTTTGTTTTTCCTTCAAAAATCTCTCTGGTTCCAGGGAAGCATCAAGGAATACTTCCCCAAGTAAAGGAATCTTGACTTGTTATTCTGAAGGGTAAAAAAGGACTAACTAGGTAAAATGGGGCTTCCCTAATGGCTCAGCTGGTAAAGAATCCGCCTGCAATGCAGGAGACCTCGGTTCGATTCCTGAGTTGGGAAGATCCCTTGGAGAAGGGAACGGCTACCCACTCCAGTATTCTGGCCTGGAGAATTCCATGGACTGTATAGTCCACGGGGTCACAGAGTCTAACTTTCACTTTCTTTCAGGCAAAGTGTAAAGGGAAGACTCGGTCAGAAAAACATAGTGACTTGTCCCTGGATAAAATAAGGTTTATAAATTGGAGCAGACAGAGAAAGGCAACATAATGAAAGACAATTCTGGAGACATCAGCATACATGATGGACTGGAGTTATACTACAGTGGTGACAACGGACTGGAAGGGGCAACAGAGTGGACAAACAGGTTAGTTCATAGCCTCCTAGGTTGGTCCATGAAAGTTGCTGGTAAGCTTAGACTGGAGGAAGAGAAAAGCACGGATTCATGAAATGTTTTGGAGGTAAAAGCAACTGGACTTGTTAAAAGACTGGATTTCCCCTTGACTCTAAGATCTTTGGTCTTCACTGATACAAGAACCCAAGAATAGAAACAGGTTTTTAAAGCAAAGTTTACAGATTCAGGGACAGTGTCCAAACTGTTTTTTAGCTATCCATGAAAAGAGGTCATAAAGGAAAGGCACAATGTCCCCAAGCTAGACCTTTACCTTTAGTTGGTCTACAATCTAACTAGGGAAACAAACCAAGAGACAGAAGTAAAATACTGATTGTAAAAGACAGTAAAAGCTTAGAGAAAAGATGGTTCAGAGTGGGCTAAAGCAGCTGAAACAGATGTCCGAAAACTAGGATTGGAAGTGGATCTTGAAAGATGGGAAGTGAAGACAGGTGAAGAACAACAACCCAGTCTTTAGAAATTACATGAATAGGAGTGTCACAGATTTGAAATCTGGATGGGAGGAGGAGGGTGGCAGAGTGTCATTGCGCTCCTTGAGGTAGAGTGCATGCACCAGTAAGCAGGACACCACACTGAGTCAGTGAATGCAGCATTGCTAACAAGCAGGGAAACCGTCTATGGAATGGGAAAAAAAGAATGATACATTTGACCAATGGGATCTGTTTAATGTTTAGTTTACAGAGTTCACCTTATCTAGAAAACCATATCAAAGTGATGGTCATTCAGTACCTGGTTACTTGAAGCAAGGTCTGGGACCAGCATCGTCTGAGAACTGGTTAGAAATAAAGAACCTCAGGGCCCACTCCAGACCCACAGAATGAGAATGAGCGATGGGTATGCACAGCAAAGTCTGAGAAGCTCTGCTTCAGTAAACGCCTTCTATGCCCACACTGACTATGCGTGCTTGGTCGCTCGGTGTCTCTGCGACCCCATGGACTGCAGCCCCCCAGGCTCCTCTGTCCGTGGGGACTTTCCAGGCAAGAATACTGGAGTGGGTTGCCATGCCCTCCTCCAGGGGATCTTCCCAACCCAACAATCAAAACCAGGTCTCCGGCACTGCAGGCAGGTTCTTTACTGTCTGAGCCACCAGGGAAGCCCCCACATTAACTATAATGTGAGACAAAAGTCTCAGTAAATTACACAAATTATGTAGTGCATCTTCAAATTGAAACTTGTTAGAATTATGATATGTAACATTTTTTCTTGTATCTAAAATCATTTTTCCCTCACTCTTTCACTATTTAACTATTATTTTATTTTAGCTCAATTAGCACTATTCAGACCAAAATTAAGGCAAAATTCCCATTTCTCATGGTTCAGTTCCATATTAAAGCATTTTTAGCTATTCTAAAAAAAAAAGTTACTACTGAAGCCAACCACAGAATCGTCTTCACCTTTAAAAGACAGGTCCAAAGAGACAAAGTCTGCCTGCCATTATCTCTAGCACTGGCCAGATCTTATCTCCGATACATGGGCCATTCAATGAAACTGAATGTTTAAAAGCAATCTCCCCACTCCCCACAAATACATTAAATAAGTAAAAATAAACAAAAAATACTGAACAAATAAAAAATGAAAGCGATGCCCATTAAAATAATCAAATTGACTGTTTTCATTCTGATATGTTTGCTTGTTTTTTAAAAATTATAATTTGGCCTTTTACTACTGCAAAGAAATGATGAAATTATAATGAAGATATTCCAGTTCTTCTGATAGAATTCTATGAATTTACAAACTGGTAATTTACAATTCAATTTAGAATAACCTGAAAAATCACAAAAGAAATAGAATTCAATAAGCTGTTATAATTTATATGCAGAAACCAACAGCCCTTTCATATTAAATACAAAACAATCAGCAAGGATTCCATCTGTAATAAAACAAAAAAATACCTAGGAGTAAACTTAAACCTATTAAGAGCCATGTAAATAAAATGTTATGGTACTAAAAGACCATAAATAAATGGAAAACTGAATCTATAAATTTCATATGGTAACAAAACACCTCGATACTTCTATGGCACAGGAAAAGGCCAATTTTAAAGTTCAAGTGGAAAAATAAGAGGACAAAATAGCGCAAAAAAAAAAAAATTTTTTTTCTTATAAAGAGTAAATGTGGAGAAAATAATGGCCTTCCCAGGTATTACAAATATTTGATATAAGCACTGAGAATATGAAGTAATAAAGATTCAGATATATGAAAGTTTACTGCATGATAAGCAAGACTCATTCAAGAAATATTTGTGATAGCTGTCATTTCCCCAGGAAAAAAAAGAGTTGGACCCCATCTTATTCCTGAATGAAGTAGCTCAGTCGTGTCTGACTCTTTGCGACCCCGTGGCCTGTAGTCTGCCAGGCTCCTCCGTCCATGGGATTCTCCAAGCAAGAGTACTGGAGTGGGGTGCCATGTCCTTCTCCAGGGGATATTCCCGACCCAGGGATTGAACCCACATCTCCTGCATTGCAGACAGACACTTTACTGTCTGAGCCACCAGGGAAGCCAAAATAAATTCTTGCAGGGTCAACAATGTAAATGCAAACAGCAAAATCAACTGGCTACAGACATAAACAACTAAATCAAGAAATAAATGACAAAGGGGAAAACATTGGCAACACAATTTCCAAGATCAAAACAAACAACAAACAAGTAAAGAAATTACTCTTGAACAAATGAAGATTCATTCATACTGCAAAATAAATCACAAATTAAAACTTTTCATGGGAGACAGGGTGCTCAGGGCTGGTACACTGGGATGACCCTGAGGTATGGGTTGGGGAGGGAGGTGGGAGGGGGTTCAGGATGGGGAACACATGTACATCATTGCTGATTCATGTCAATGTATGGCAAAAACCACCACAATATTGTAAAGTAATTAGCCTCCAATTAAATTAATTTTAAAAAATAAATAAAACCTTTCATGGATAAGATAAAAAAGTTTTGAAAGTCAGTCTTGGGTTTAAAAGGATATATTAGGTTGGTACAAAATTACGGTTTTGCATTGTTGAACTTTGCCATTTGATACTGGAATACATTCTTAAATAAATGTTATGTTATACACCATTTTAATATGCATTTCTCACTTTATGCTTTTTGCTAATGAATTATTACTAGCTGTTTATACACACTTTAGACAAAGGAAATGTTAGACAAAAAGCATATTTGAGCAATTTTCTTGTTTGAGTTCAAAATGGGTCATAAAGCAGCAGAGACAACTCGCAACATCAACACCACCACTTGGTCAAGGAACTGCTAATGAATGTACAGTGCAGTGGTGTTTCAAGAAGTTTTGCAAAGGAGACAAGAGCCTTGAAGATGAGGAGTGAAATGGCCGGCCACTAGAAATTGACAACAACCCACTGAGAGCATCATCAAAGCTGATCCTCTTACAACTACACAGGAAGCTGCCCACGAACTCAATGTCAACCTCAGTACAGTCATTTGGCTTTTAAATCAAATTGGAAAGGTGAAAAAGCTCAGTGAGTGAGTGCCTCATGAGCTGACTACAAATTAAAAAAAAAAAAATTTTTTTTGAAGTGTCATCTTCTCTTATTCTTTTCTTAAAATTTTAATTGGAGGATAATTACAATATTATGATGGTTTCTGCCATACATCAATATGAACTGGCCATAAGCATACATTTGTCCCTTCCATCCTGTAGCCCTCTCTCACCTCCCTCCCCACCCCATCCCTCCACACTGTCACAGAGCACCAGCTCTGGGTGCCCTGCATCATACATCAGGAAAAAAAGACACATGTATCCCAAAGTTCACTATTTATGACAGCTTGGACATGGAAGCAACCTAGATCTTCACTGGCAGATGAATGGATAAAGAAGCTGTGGTATATATACACAGTGGAATATTACTCAGCCATAAAAAGGAACACATTTGAGTCAGTTCTAATGAGGTAGATGAACCTAGAGCCTATTACACAGAGTGAAGCAGGCCAGAAAGAGAAAGACAAATATCACATATTAAGGCATAGATGTGGAAACTGGAAAGATGGTACTGACAATCCTACATGCAGGGCAGCAAAGGAGACACAGACATAATGAACAGACTTCCAGACTCAGTGGGAGAGGGCGACGGTGGGGTGATCTGAGAGAACAGCACTGAAACCTACACATTACTGTACATAAAACAGACAGTCTTCTGTTATTCTATGCAACAACAACGAGTCATTTCTCAATCGGATTGTGACAGGAGACGAAAAGTGGACTGTATACAAGTGTGATGACCAGCTCAGTGGTGGGACTGAAAAGTGCCAAAGCACTTTCCAAAGCCAAACATGTACCCAAAAGAGGGTCATGGTCACTGGTGGTCTGCTGCCTGACTGATCCACTACAGCTTTCTGAATCCTGGCAAAACCATTACATCTGAAAAGTATGCTAAGCAAATCGATGAGATGCACCCCAAACCGCCTTGCCTAAACCCAGCGTTGGCAACAGATAGGGCCCAATTCTTCTCTGCAACAATGCCCAACCACACGTCACACAACCAACACTTCAGGAGTTGAACAAATTGGGCTACAACATTTTGCCTCATCTGCCATATTCACCTGACCTCTCACCAACCGACTACCACTTCTTCAAGCATCTCAACAACTTTTTGCAGGAAAAATGCTTCCACAACCAGCAGGATGCAGAAAATGCTTTCCAAGAGTTCATGGAATTCCAAACCATGGATTTTTAGGCTACAGGAATAAACAGACTTATTTCTCATTGGCAAAAGTGTGCTCACTGTAATGGCTCCTATTCTGATGAATACAGACATGCTTGAGCCGAGTTACAATGATCTATGATTCAGGGTCCCAAACCACAGTCGCTTTTGCACCAACCTAACAGAAACAACAAAGGTCCGTCTAGTCAAGGCTATGGGTTTTCCAGTGGTCATGTATCGATGTGAGAGTTGGACTGTGAAGAAGGCTGAGCGCCGAAGAATTGATGCTTTTGAACTGTGGTGTTGGAGAAGACTCTTGAGAGTCCCGTGGACTGCAAGGAGATCCAACCAGTCCATTCTGAAGGAGATCAGCCCTGGGATTTCTTTGGAGGGAATGATGCTGAAGCTGAAACTCCAGTACTTTGGCCACCTCATGCGAAGAGTTGACTCATTGGAAAAGACTCTGATGCTGGGAGGAATTGGGGACAGGAGGAGAAGGGGATGACAGAGGATGAGATGGCTGGATGGCATCACTGACTCAATGGACGTGAGTCTGAGTGAACTCCGGGAGTTGGTGATGGACATGGAGGCCTGGCGTGCTGTGATTCATGGGGTCGCAAAGAGTCTGACACAACTCAGCAACTGAACTGAACTGAACAGAAACAAATAGTAACCACCTTCTTTTGTTTCAAACAGTGTGAATTGATACATCCTCTACAGAAAGCAATTTAAGCAAAATACATATTTCTCTTTGACCCAGCAATTTCTCTTACAGAATTTTATCCTATAGATACATATACACATGTGGGAAAAGATATGTTATTTCAGCAGCAAAAGACCAGGAAAAAACCTATATATCAAACCAAATCCATTCAATGGAGCATTATTTAGCCATTAGAAGAAATTGTTTGTTACAGGAAAAAGAAAACTAAGATATTAATAACATGCTACCATTTGAGTTGTTTAAAAGTGGAAAATAGGACATATCAATATGTACTGTCTATGTCTTTATGCATGTAACTGAATCTGTAAGACACACAAGCAACTCTTATGGGTGGCTCCTCTGAGGAGATGAGAAGATGGGGGAAGGAGTTGGGTTTATACTCCAGCTTTCAATCATCATCTATGGAGTAAATATACTTTTTTAAAAAAGGAAAGTCTTATAGCCTATTTCTTTTCAACCCCGAAAGTATCTTGGCTTACACATGAAAAGAAGAAAATTAAATTATACCCTTTGCCACAACATCTAAAACGGCACATACAACTTTTGCTAAAGTATGAGAAATATGAAAATGATATATGCTTCTCTTCCTTTGCTCACCTACAACCGTACCTAAGTCATGTGTTAAACCACCTATTTTAAGCTACAGCTGAAAGGAAGATTATGAAAGTAATAGTAGCAGTGTGAAAAATCAATTTCTAATCACAACACTCTTCTGAAGTCCCAGAAATCAGTTCTAATTATTGGCAAAGATGCTCCTAGGCTTAAAACCAAGGCTACAACATATCTGAAATAAAATAACCAGATTAAGGAAGGACAGGACAATAAAATGGGAGGGGGTGTTGTCACATGAGTGTGTAACCGCAACAAAGCAGTGGCTAACTTTACAATGAGTTATGAACTGCCCTTTTTTTTTGGCCCCACCTCACAAGCTTGTGGTATCTTAGTTCCCTGACCAGGGATTGAACCCCGGCCCTCAGCAAAGAAAGCACTGAGTCCTGACTACTGGACTACCAGAGAATTCCCTAAACAATCTTTTTATTGTTATAATAAAGGCAATAATTCTCTCCTTGCAAGAAAATGTACATTGAAAGAAGCCCCTTATCTATTATTCTGCTTGAAAATGGAACTTACGTTGATTTTCTACCAAGTACGAGGAATAGCAGAACTGTTAAAAAAGATGTTTCAATAATAAAAAGTTCTCCAAGCCATTTACAAGCAATCGAATGAGAGGATTCAACAGTAAGACAATCCTCAGATACTAGGCTGCTCTTCTTACAGAGACACTAAAGTAAATGTAAGGCACCAAACAGCTTAGATACTACTTAGTACCGACACAAAAACATTATCACCATATGCTTGTCAATTAAATCACAATCGGATTCTACACAGGTGTGCAACCACAAGAAAATCAGTTATTCTACTCAAATATTAACAGTTATATATTTCCCAAATGCCTCTGATCAACAAACAGAGCAGTACTTTACAAAGCTATTATGCACCAACTAAACTTAATACTCCTGCAGAGAAGCCCAAGGCATCTCACCTAACACTGCTAATTTATTAATTTGTCTTCTTAGCTATAAAGTTTCACGTTTTTCCAACATTAGATTACCTAAAAACCAATTATAGCTTCAATCAGCAGTTTATTTTAATCTAAGTATCTGAAAATAATCTTAAAGGAAATGAATTTTAAAATGTCAAAAGAGGCAATTTACTAAGCATTTGACTGTTTAGTCTAAACCATTTTCTATAATCCATGATAAAAGATTTCAACTGTAAAAGATAACCACAACCTGTTACAATAATGCATTTAATTTTCTATTTTGCTAACCAAAACTGACTAAATCCAGGGACTAAATAAACTGAACTGTGGATATTCGCAGGTTATTAACTGTGAAATGTAAAAGGTGCTATAAATAATATGCACAAAAAAAGAGTAGCAAGAAATTGGAAAGAGAGTTATCTTACTTAGGATTAAGAATATCTGAGACAGATGTATAGAGAATGCCTGAATTTAAAATGGAGAGAATAGTGTTTGCTAAACTTGAGAAGATTCACTGACGGACACAAACTGAGTCAGAATACAGATGGACCTATGAGACTACAACATGCCTACAAAGGGTGATTTTGGAAGGGCTCAAGTGCACCCAATACAAAATAGAGATACTCATTACAGGATGCAGTGGAAAGGAGGGCAGACAGGAACAGGGCTTAGAAAGAAAAAAACTGAATTACTTGTTTCAAAATCTGACACATCGCTCATGCAATTTATTTAGAAAGTCATTTTGCTCTACTGAGTCACTTGAAATGAAGCAGAATTGTATACAGCATTAATTAAACACATTAACCTAATAAGTATAACACTTCTTTTCCCTTCCTTCCAGCTTCCCTAACAGATACCTTTTTTGTTTCCCCCAGTCTAATTCTGATAACAACTAAGCTCCTAACCTACTCTGATATTTGAAACAAAGCTCAGCTTATTGCAAAGTTTCTCTAGGGCAAGGACCCCACAACTTTCATCAGGTTCTTAAAGGAGTCAGTGACAACAGCTTTTATAAAATTTCTTTCAAGACTCCCTATAACCATTGTAACAGAGAAAGTACAAAATAAATTTGTGCCATTTACTCCCTTCTTTAGCCCTATTCAACCCTTTTTAACCCTGTGAAAAGTTACAAATATAGGGGAAAGGAAGAAAGCACTTCCTGTGCTTAACTGAGTCCCCATCCCGCAGGGTGCCAAACAGTTATACAGCCTGCTGGCTGACTTCAGGATTACAGTGAAAGTCACTCAGTCATGTCTGACTCTGTGCAACCCCACAGACTGTAGCCTGCCAGGCTCCTCTGTCCATGGAATTCTCCAGACCAGAATACTGGAGTGGGTAGCTGTTCCCTCCTCCAAGGGATAGGACTGCCACTATCCTTGAAGATCCTCGGATAATTTGTGAAGTCCTGGGTATAATTAGAAGCTAAACTCTCTCCTGCCCAGAGTCTCAGAACTTTCTTCCTACTTTAATGTGTCAAACCCAATACAGTGCCTCATTTTTTAAATTAAAATGTTTAAGCAGCAACATAAAATCTACAAATAATACCATCCTTTAAATTATTATTAAAACATGCAATTAATTATCTGCTTGTGGAAAAGGGTAACGCAAAACTAGCAATGTGGTGCTAAGATGGAGACGGAGGCCTGCCCCAGCAATCCACCTGGATCTGTGGTCCTGGGAATTTCCCTTAGGCCTAAGGGACTGGTTTTCCCAATGACAAGGAAGGGCCAACACCATGTATATTTTCACACAAAGCACACTGCTCAACTCTGTTCTTGTTCTGTACAAGTGTTGAATCATTTTTATTACTATGTCAATCATTGATTATTTATTAGGAACTGTTAATGCTGAAATCCAATTTTGGAAAGTATAAGGGCTACTATTTTGAAATTTGGTTTTCAGATTATTTCATAGGTGAGTGGCAAATTTAATTTCATTTTACTTCTGGTGAGGAAGTACCTTTAATTAAAATGTTAGGTACATGTATACATGTCATATACAGAAACCAACTTTATAACATATCAAAAAATGTCCACTGAGTACAGAAACACTGGGGAACTGAGGCATTAGAAAAGAATAACAGCAAACCCACCTTTGTCTCCTGGGCCTTACAATGCATTTTAAAGGGTAGGAGGGAATCCATAAAGAGAAAGCCAGAAAAGCAGTCATCAATGAGGTGAACCATATGTAATATAATGCGGCTCTGATCTCTGAATTACTGACAGAAAGCCCTGGTTTCTGAAAGTGGTCATAAATGACTTTCTTCAGGAGGGGTACCTGACCTGGCCCTGGAAAGAAGGAACTTAAACCACAAAAGGACAACATGGGCAGGGGAGGAAGGTGTCCTTCCTATTATACAATACATGGTATACGGTAAGTTCAGTGAACAATGTGTAAAGGAGCTTGACTAGAATAATGAAAGGTTCATGTAGAGAAAAGAAAGAGATTAACTGTCAGGTTAACCAGAAAATGGATGATACTGAAGACCAGGATTTGGGCTCTGTTACAGGACAATGGTAAGCAATAGAAGAGGTCGGCTTGACGCGTGTATATTACAGCTAAGAGTTGGGTATGAAGATGTGCAAAGTAATGCTTGGGAGCAAGTATTACAAAGGCTACTTTGCAAGGAAGACATTGAAGGAGAGCTAAAATACGTCCAGGGATAAATTGTGAGATTAGGTGTAGGAGCAAGGTGTATGAGAAAGCAGAAACTGATGCATAAATGATTCCATAGTTCTAAAGTTCTAAAATTCACATTTAACATTTCTGAATCACTACGCATTTACAAATCAGTGATGCAGATATAACTATTATGGCCACTTACAGAAATAAGAACCAGAGGCACAGGCTCGGTAACCTGCCTAAAGTTAGGGAGCTGGTGAAAGGTTGAGGTAAAGTGTGAATCCTTGCAGCCTAACTCAAGCCCTTAAGCACTGCCCTACTTGTCCCTATGCATAATCAGTCTATTACCTTTCCCTTACCTGAACGATACCAATCTTTTGGGTCTAGGAAGACTGAAAACATGATGAAATACATATACAATGGAATACTACTCAGTTACTCTAAAAAAAATGAAACTTTGCTATTTGCAAAAACATGGATGGACTTGGAGGATAACATGCTTAACTCAGAGAAGAAGACAAATACTATATGATTTCACTTATATACGGACTCTAAAAAATAAATGAATGAACATCATAACAACAAAAATGAAACAGACTCACATATACAGAGAACAAGCTAGTGGGTACCAGTGAGTAAAGGGAAAGGGGGATGGGCAAGACAGAATTAAGGGGATTAAAAAGTACAAATTTATTGTTTATAAAATAAATAAGCTACAAGGATAAACTATACAGCAAGGAGGGAATATAGGCAATATTTTATAGTAACTTTAAATGGAATATAATACATAAAAATTTTGAATCCCTATGCTATATACCTGAAACTAATATTGAAAATCAATTATACCTCAATAAAAATAAAAAAATTAATACCTTTCCCCCCAAGTCTTAGGTCTCATAAGACTCAACATATAAAGTAAAACCTGCTCAAGACCTAACTCCAAGGCCCTCCAGGGAGCCAGAGATCTTTTATTAACACTTTACAAAATCAAGCACTCTGACAGGCTTCACTGTGAGCCGTCATATAATTTCCTTTTATTAAAATAATGTATGTTTTTCAAGTTTAGATATTGCTAAAGTAATTCTTGTTCCCTTCTCTCTTAATCCTCCATTTCTTTTTAAAATTTTTTATTTTATATCGGAGTATAGTTAATTAACTATGCTGTATCAGTTTCAGGTGTACAGCAAAGGGATTCAGTGATATAATACATGTATCTATTCTTTTTCAAATTCCTTCCCCATTTAGGTTATTACCCAGTATTGAGTAGAGATCCCTGTGCTATAACAGTAGAGCTCTGTTTGTTATCTATTTTGAATATAGCAGTGTGTACGTGTCAATCCCAAACTCCCTCTAACCCTCTTGTCACCACCTTTCATTTTCAGTTAGCAACCCCAATACCCAAATTCACAGCACTTAGTAAAAAAGAGGCGGGGGGAGGAAGAACTTCCAACTAAAAATAAATCAAGAGAGTTAACATACTTAATTGCCCTCCTATAGTTATGACAGAAAAGGGAGTTCAATATTAACTATTCAAAGTTATGCACTACTTGTTTGAAATGGTAATAAACAGCAAGAGAAAGGAGGTAGATTTCAGGTCTTACCTTATAATACACCAAATTCCCTATTACTACTGTGGAAGGAAAAAGTATTAGGAAATGCTTAGAGGAGAATATTATCATACCATCTAAACCAAGTCACCCTTAGCTAGCTTAATACAGAACAGAATTTGTAATAGATTAAATATCAGTATAACATTTATTCTTCTTGTAGTTACAAGAAAATTTTTTATGAGTCTGTATGAGACATATGCATTCTGTCTCACATTAAAGTTTTATGTATAATACATGTACAAATTTAAATTCACTTCCTTTGGGATTACAATGTTCTCCAATGATAGACAACACAGTATATGTACATAACCAAGGTTTTGCAGAAACAGTCATCAGCCAGACACTGTTGCAATATTTTTGTCCAGTGATGAAGACATTGACCATGTATTTCAATTTGACAAAGGCTAAGTTTATCAGTTAGCCTCATTCCCTTTCTACAGGGATGAAGAGAGTCCAGTGGTTAAGAAAACTGGCTAGAATCAGGCATGCAATTGAAGCTGGTTTTCATATATGCATATGTTATCTTAGGCAAGTTTATCTAATTTCTTTGAACCTGTTTGGTCCACTGTAAAATCTCTGCCTCTTACATTGATATGAAGATTAATACTAACAAGAGTTAACATTAAGTGTTTATTGAATAAATGACACTAAGTACTTTACATAAAAGCTACTTTTCAGTCACTCTATGAGGCAGTAGTAGTATTCTCCTCACTTTACAGATGAGGAGGCTAAGGCATTTAAGAGAATTAAGCAGGCCCAAATTCATAAAGCTATTAAATGGAGGAGCCAGGACTTAAACTCACTTGAACCCTACCTCTTAACTCCTATCAATATGCTAAGTTCATGTATTTAAAGACCTCTGCACAGTGCCCGACCCATAGAAAGCATTTAGTAAAGGTTAGCTACTGTGATCACTAGGAGAAGGGAATGGCAACCCATTCTTGCCTGGAGAATCCCATGGACAGAGGAACCTGGTGAGCTATAGTCAACGGGGTCACAAAGAGTCGGACACAGCTGAGTGACTTTCACTTCACTCACTGTGATCATCAAAAACTAGGGCCTCACACAAGTCTCTATACATCGGTCATTCCAGTTATGACCTTGTTAACAGTCAGTAAAGAAAACAACAACAAAAAGTCAGCAAAGAGGTGACCGACTCACCTAGATAGGACGGTGAAGGGGAAGAAAGGCTTTCAGTTAGTAATCAGACATTGGTTTTCTAAGTGTAACTTTAGCAAGTTATCAAAACACTGATGGGAGAGCAATTTTAATAATAAAGTCTGTAGGGAAAAGCACTCCCATCAAAATCCACCTCAAGGACAGGTAACAAAGTGAGGAAAAGAAAATAAACAGAAAAAACAGAAACACCACTCCTGCCTGCTTTAATGCCCCCACGTACTAAAAAATGAATTAAACCTTTTTCAAAGCCTAAAGAAAGAGAAAATGAAGAGACGGAGCCAAAGCAAAAACAACAGCAAGTTGTGGATGTGACTGGTGATGCAAGTAATGTCCGATGCTATAAAGAGCAATACTGCATAGGAACCTGCAATGTCAGGTCCATGAATCAAGGCAAATAGGAAGTGGTCAAACAGGAGATGGCAAGAGTGAATATCGACATTTTAGGAATCAGCAACCTAAAATGGACTGGAATGGGTGAATTTAACTCAGATGACCATTATATCTACTACCATGGGCAAGATCCCTTTGAAGAAATGGAGTAGCCATCATAGTCAACAAAAGTCCGAAACGCAGTACATGGATGCAGTCTCAAAAATAACAGAGTGATCTCTGTTTCCAAGGCAAACCATTCAATATCACAGTAATCCAAGTCTATGCTCCAACCAGTAATGCTGAAGCTGAAGTTGAATGGTTCTATGAAAACCTACAAGACCTTCTAGAACTTACACCCAAAAAAGATATCCTTTTCATCACAGGGGACTGGAATGCAAAAGTAGAAGTCAAGAAATACCTGGAGTAACAGGTAAATTTGGCCTTGGAGTACAGAATGAAGGAAACAGAATGGAGTACAGAAATAGAGAACAACAACAGAATTGGAAAGACTAGAGATCTCGTCAAGAAAATTAGAGATACCAAGGAAATATTTCATGCAAAGATGGCTAATAGAGTTTTGCCAAAAGAACACACTGGTCATAGCAAACACCCTCTACCAACAACAAAAGAGAAGACTCTACACATGGACATCACTAGACAGTCAACACAGAAATCAGATTGATTATATTCTTTGCAGCCAAAGATGGAGAAGCTCTACACAAAAACAAAGACCGGGAGCTGACTGTGGCTCAGATCATGAACTCCTTATTGCCAAATTCCAGACTTAAATTGAAGAAAGTAGGGAAAACCACTAGACCATTCAGGTATGACCTAAATCAAATCTCTTACGATTATACAGTGGAAGTGACAAACAGATCAAGGGATCAGACCTGATAGAGTGCCTGATGAACTAAGGACGGGAGTTCCTGACATTGTACAGGAGGCAGTGATCAAGACCATCCTCAAGAAAAAGAAATGAAAAAAGGCAAAATGGTTGTCTGACGAGGCCTTACAGATAGCTGAGAAGAAAAGTGAAAGGCAAAGGAGAAAAGGAAAGATATAACCATTTGAATGCAGAGTTCCAAAGAACAGCAAAGAGAGATAAGAAAGCCTTCTTCAGTGATCAATGCAAAGAAATAGAGAAAAACAATACAATGGAAAAGACTAGAGGTCTCTTCAAGAAAATCAAGAGATATCAAGGGAACATTTCATGCAAAGAAGCGCTCAATAAAGGACAGAAATGGTATGGACCTAACAGAAGCAGAAGATATTAAGAGGTGGCAAGAATACCCAGAAGAACTATACAAGAAATATCTTCATAGACCAGATAATCACGATGGTTTGATCACTCACCAAGAGCCAGATATCCTGAAGTGCGGAATCAAGTGGGCCTTAGAAAGCATCACTACAAACAAAGCTAGTGGAGGTGATGGAATTCCAGTGGAGCTATTTCAAATCCTAAAAGATGATGCTGTGAAAGTGCTGCACTCAAGATGCCAGCAAATTTGGAAAACTCAGCAGTGGCCACAGAACTGGAAAAGGTCAGTTTTCATTCCAATCCCAAAGAAAGGCAATGC
Organism: Oryx dammah; assembly: GCF_014754425.2. Classification (NCBI taxonomy): domain Eukaryota; kingdom Metazoa; phylum Chordata; class Mammalia; order Artiodactyla; family Bovidae; genus Oryx; species Oryx dammah. The sequence goes on from NW_024070210.1 coordinate 90,481,658, forward strand.
CAAAGAATGCTCAAACTACCGCACAATTGCACTCATCTCACATGCTAGTAAAGTAATGCTCAAAATTCTCCAATCCAGGCTTCAACAGTACGTGAACCGTGAACTTCCAGATGTTCAAGCTGAATTTAGAAAAGGCAGAGGAACCAGAGATCAAATAACCAACATCTGCTGGATCATCAAAAAGGCAAGAGAGTTCCAGAAAAACATCTACTTCTGCTTTATTGACTATGCCAAAGTCTTTGACTGTGTGGATCACAACAAACTGTGGAAAATTCTTCAAGAGATGGGAATACCAGACCACTTGACCTGCCTCCTGAGAGATCTGCATGCAGGTCAAGAAGCAACAGTTAGAACTGGACATGGAACAACAGACTGGTTCCAAGTCAGGAAAGGAGTACATCAAGGCTGTATATTTTCACCCTGTTTATTTAACTTAAATGCAGAATACGTCATGAGAAATGCCAGGCTGGATGAAGCACAAGCTGGAATCAAGATTGCTGGGAGAAGTATCAATAGCCTCAGATATGCAGATGACACCACCCTTATGACAGAGAGTGAAAAAGAATTAAAGAAACTCTTGATGAAAAAGTCAAAGAGGAGAGTGAAAAGTTGGCTTAAAACTCAACCTTCAGAAAACTAAGACCATGGCATCCAGTTCCATTCAGTTCAGTTTGGTCGCTAATCGTGTCTGACTCTTTGCGACCCCATGAATCACAGCACACCAGGCCTCCCTGTCCATCACCAACTCCCAGAGATTACTTGTCTGCAAATAGATGGGGAAACAATGGAAACAGTGACGGACTATTTTGGGGGGCTCCAAAATCACTGCAGATGGTGACTGCAGCCTTGAAATTAAAAGACGCTTGCTCCTTGGAAGAAAAGTTATGACCAAACTAGATAGCATACTGAAAAGCAGAGACATTATTGCCAACAAAGGTCCATCTAGTCAAAGCTATGGTTTTTCCAGTAGTCATGTATGGATGTGAGAGTTGGACTGTGAAGAAAGCTGAGCACCAAAGAGTTGATGCTTTTTGAACTGTGGTGTTGGAGAAGACTCTTTGAGAGTCCCTTGGACTGCAAGGAGATCCAACCAGTCCATCCTAGAGGAACTCAGTCCTGAACATTCATTGGATGCTGAATATTCATTCAGCTTCACTGATGCTAAGGCTGAAACTCCAATACTTTGGCCACCTGATGCAAAGAACTGACTCATGTGAAAAGACACTGATGCTGGGAAAGATTGAAGGCAGGAGGAGAAGGGGATGACAGAGGATGAGATGGTTAGATGGCATCACTGACTCAACTGGACACGTGTTTGAGTAAACTCCGGGAGTTGATGATGGACAAGGAGGCCTGGTGTGCTGCAGTCCACGGAGTTGCAGAGTCAGACACGAATGAGCAACTGAACCAAACTGCACTGAAAGAAACTATTAGCATCATTTTTAAAAATATAAATTTATTTATTTAAATTGGAGGTTAATTACTTTACAATATTGTACTGGTTTTGCCATACATCAACATGAATCCGCCACAGCATCATTAAACGTGCTATGTCTTAGTCACCTTGCTGCAGAGAAACCCAAACCTGGAGACAAGTACACAAAACAAGTGGACCAGGTCCCAGCTCTTGCCATACTGTGCTTGTAAACTTCCCTGGATCCTCAAGGAAAAGAACAACGTATTTCCATTTTCCAAACATGAAATTAAGGCCCAAATAGAGTAAGTGACAGCATAAGTTCAAGCCACTAGTATCAGAACTAGGACAAAAACACAGATTCTCCTGAGCCATGTTCAGTAAGTTTTCTTTCCACTAAGCACTAATTAAGATAGTGCAATGAGACATTCCTTTAAAAGCATAGCCTGCCTCAACTAATTCTTAGCAGCAGCAAGTTGGTGACCAATTTTAATTAAAACATTTTTCCTGAGGAAAATGACCATTCCTGTTTATCACTGTATTCTCCCTGTGCCTATATTATATGAATGCACTAATACTGGTTGAATAAACTAAGCCCCAAGCCATCACCCTCACTATAACCTTAAAAGCAACAATAAAACCCCAAATCATTAAATGAACTTCATTTTTCCTTAAGACGATTTTCTAAAAATGTCTAGCCCACAAGGTTTATATTTCTTTCACAGCCTATTACACAAAAGCTTCACTGTAGTTTGAAGTTATAGGTTATACCAAATTATAACTAAAATTTAAAATTCAAGGACAGGGATAAAGGCAGTTCCCCATATTTAGGAAAAACAACTCACAAAATTTTCTAGCCTTTTGCTGAATGAATGCTTCTCTGCCCCACACAGTTTTAATGACTTAGACACTCTGTGTTAAGCCTAGTTGGCATTAACAGTACCCTATAAGAAGCTTGAAAAGCCGAATGAACTTCACCACCTATACCAAAAATCAATTAGCACCAAGAACTACTGTTTAGTCTTCATTGCCTGTCTTTTGCCCTTAAAACTTAATTTTTCTCCTATGACAGCTAAGGAAACTGGGCAGCTTCAAAGGGAGCAAACGCTGGCCTATTAATGAGTAATAAAAAGAGCCACAGGGAAATTTCCCATTACAAAAAAATAAGCACACATAAATCTAACCATCAGTGGGAAGTCACCCTGCGCTTTCAAGTACCACTTCCAACAATATCCTACCGTCAATAAAAGGCCAAATAAAGCAGCAATGGAGAACACTGAGACTAAAGCTAAATGTGAAGATCTGGGGAATAACGACTGCTAATTCAACCATAACAACTGTTATGTTTGACAAACCAAACCTCCCACTCACCTTCTCCCTTCAGCACGCAAGCACACACACATGCACACACACCCTTATACTCACATTACAGAAGTGGTATATTTGTCCAAGCTGGCCTTGTTTTTGCAAGGAGGAAGCATGTCTGTGAAATATCTGGTGGGCCAGGCATCTTGTGATGTCAAACAGCAAGCAGAGAAACCACCACATAAATTATTTATTGGGAAGGCTGCCATCCTGCCACCAGCCTCCATTTGAAAGACTAACACAGAAGCACATATTCAACTTTTTTCCCACACCTATCTTTTTTTTTTTTTCCAGTTATATGAAAAATGGCCAAAAGTTTATTAGGGCACAGGACTGAAGAAAACGACAAATATCTAAGTGATTATTTTAACAGCTTCCAGCTTTTAAGTCTTTCATCATAATTTTCAGGAATCCCACAAAATTCATTTAGCTTCATTATCCCATAACTGTGTTTTATAGTAAAAGAGCAGTTTGCACTGTTTATGTAACTATCCAGGCAGAAGGGCTCGCTCTCCACTGCAACTGAGTACATTATGTCCCTCCCCAGCCTGCTTCTACTACTTATGCCTAATCATGGGTCGGGGCTCACTGGCCCAAAGACTAGCATCCTACGGCTCCTAAAAGACTATCATTTCTCTAGTGACATATTAGAGATATGTGTGTATATATATATATATATATATAACAGATACATAACAAGTATACAGCAAGTATAACAGATCTTCCTTGACTTGCATTGGGGTCACTGCCCAATAAACGCGTCATAAGTTGAAAATACTCTTAAGTCAGAACTGCATTCAGTATACCTCACCCACTGAACATTATAGCATAGCCTAGCCTAAGTATGCTCAGAACACTCACCTTACCCTATACTTGGCAAAACTCATCTGAAACAAAGTCTACTTTATAATAAAGTGCTGAATATCTCAAGTACTTGATTTTAATACTGTACTGATGTGACAACAGAAGGGTTGTATGACCACAGAATGGTTGTTTACCCTTGTGATCGCATGGCTGACTACGAGTGACAGCTCGCTGCCCAGTGTTACAAAAGAGTATGGTACCCAGGAGAGGAAGTCCAGTTCCTACTGAATGGGTATCTCACTCATATCATCTTAAAGCTGAATGACCTTAAGTCAAGGACTGTCTGTAGCTGGGATTTTAGCAGTACTCCAGTTTTATAGCTAATCTTAGTTTTTCTGGGAAAATCAGTAAAGTCAAATGGGAGGAGGGAAATAAACAATCTTCATAGAGCTCCTTGACCTTCTGCTGAACAACTCAAGTCGAAGTTGTTTATAGACAAGTCATTTTAAAACACAAAGGAAAACAGTGATTGGGCACTCCTGTCTAACATAAACCCATCCTGGCATCCTAGGCAACCTGCTTCTAAAACATAATGTGAGGACTATGCCCTACACTATGCCTGTCACAATTAATTTGAAATAAAACAAATGCATTACCTTAAAAGCGCATCACCAAACCAACTAGATTTTAAAATACTGATGCCACCCTCCCATTCTCAGGAGTGAAGACTGACATCCCTTCTAATGTTATCACGGAAAAAAGGCAGAAAAGGCACATGCAGAAACATATGCAGAAAAGGCATATGTTTGAATGAGGACAAATCAAAGTTGAATCTGAGTTTAGTCACTATTTAGCTGGTTCAGTTCAGTCACTCCGTCGTGGCCGACTCTTTGCGACCCCATGAATCACAGCACGCCAGGCCTCCCTGTCCATCACCAACTCCCGGAGTCTACTCAGACTCATGTCCATCGAGTCGGTGATGCCATCCAGCCATCTCATCCTCTGTCGTCCCCTTCTCCTCCTGCCCCCAATCCCTCCCAGCATCAGAGTCTTTCCCAGTGAGTCAACTCTTCGCATGAGGTGGCCAAAGTATTGAAGTTTCAGCTTTAGCATCTCCTTCCAATGAACACCCAGGACTGATCTCCTTTAGGATGGACTGGATGGATCTCCTTGCAGTCCAAGGGACTCTCAAGAGTCTTCTCCAACACCGCAGTTCAAAAGCATCAATTCTTCGGTGCTCAGCTTTCTTCACAGTCCAACTCTCACATCCATACATGACCACTGGAAAAACCATAGCCTTGACTAGATAGACCTTTGTTGGCAAAGTAATGTCTCTGCTTTTTAATATGCTGCCTAGGTTGGTCATAACTTTCCTTCCAAGGAATAAGAGTCTTTTAATTTCATGGCTGCAGTCACCATCTGCAGTAATTTTGGAGCCCAAAAAAAGCTGGTTCAAGTTGGCCAAAGCAACTTCTCCTTCCTATAAAATAGGTACAAAACATCACCTGCCTCAAAAAATAGTATGGAGGATGAAGATAGGTAATGTGAAGTACCCAACACCTAAAATAGTGCCACTAAATATTTACATTCCTTTGAAACAACACTTTCTGAACGCCACTTTGTTAGGTACTTTTTCATAATGTCTTAAATCTTCAGAAATCCTTTAAGTATTTCCCCCATTTCTGTTTTAAAGAGGTTAAATAACTAAGTAGGTCACAGAAATGATGAGCACTCATTTAACCCCACATCACATCTTTCTGACCCCAAACACAAGTTAGTCTCTGTCTACTGTGTGCCTTACATGGCTACTTTTGAAAACACATGCTTCTCTCAGTGGTTTCAACTGGAAAAGTTGGAATTGAGCAATTCTATAAACATAATAAATTCCAAAGTGAACACTGATTTTTAGATTTTAATCAACTCTATCATCATAGTTGAGGTTTACTATCTAAAGGACCACAATGATTTCAATAGTTGTCCTGATACTGAAACTTTTATTTCATATCATCAAACTGTAAACCACACTATGGCTTATAATACAATACTCAACTTTTAACCAACAACCAAAGCTACTGTTGAAACCATTCCAAGAGGTCCTGATGGCACTTGATTCATCCAGGGATTGAGTGCTTGCTATATAAATAGCACTACTTACAGTAAATCCTTGTTAAAGTTCAAGACAAGCCTACCATGTAATAAATTTCACATTTCATTTGTATTCAAGATTAAAGGCCTAAGTAGTATACAATCTACAATTCTTAACTCATCTAAAAATACTTTCATTAGTATTGTATAAAGTACCTCCTTACAAACTAGTCAGTTGACCAAATTTGTTAACTATTAACAAAAACTTCTCACAGAAAATGTAAGGTTTAGTAAATACTTCAATACTCCACAAGACAGATATAGGAGTACTTCTTACAACCCCATATAAATCATAAATATATTCCCCAAACTAAACTCCAAAAGAGGTTATGTCCTAAGTTTACAAAGTAGATATTTTATAATTGTGATTTTAAGGCTCTTTTTGAAGAATACCTTTCAGTCTTTCTCTCCAAAACGGCAAATACACCTCTGCATATAAAACTCTGCAAACTACTTTAGGTATTCCATTAAAGTCTATCAATAGCTCCTCTCAATTCACAGGAAATTCACCAACCCCAGATAACCACTCCTTATTTAGGAGGTTATGTTTTTATAGTTTTAAACAGATTTTTCTCCTCATTTATAAATAGCAGGGTTCCCTGAAGAATTTACATTTATCAGCTTGAAAATTTACTTACAACTTTATATTAAAATAACACTTCTTCCAAATCTTTTTTAGAAACTGGTGTCTTTTGTCCACGATTATTAAGAGTGCTCACAAGATTTGTGGCCCTGAACTAGGGGTGGCAAAGAAGAGAATTTCAAGATGCTGTCAAGGCCAGTAACCTTGAGAAGTTTACAATCTCACTGTACAGTCTGTCCTATTAAAAAAACAAATAAAACAAACCTCTCCTTCAACAATTTACTGACATTTTGAACACAAATTGGTGTGGTCTTTAAATTAAAACCTTTAAATATATTGGAAAAGGAAGACTGTAGAATAAAGAACTGGAAAACAGATTCAGAGAAATTAAAAAAGGAAAAAACACGACCAAAGGATCGCGCAACGCATACCTGATTCACCACATATTACCTAGCTTTAAAAAACCTATGGTTAATTCCACACAATTGTGAGACTAAGAATTAAAACCAGAAACCAAGACTGATTTAGACATAATTACTAACTCAATAGAACTGATAACAAAAAATGACACAACTTCTACAAAGATTTTACCTAAAAGAATGTTACTGCAAGCTAGTAAATCGGCAAAAAGTTTAAGCAGATGGGGTAGAAAAAATATATGGCAGTTATACTATACACTCGCACTATCACACTCATGGTAGATAGCACTGATTAATCATGCAACCCTTTCCTGCTACTGAGCCTAATTTCTTCCAAAATAGCCAGCCTTCCAGTAGAAATCAGGGTGGGCATTATAATTGAACCTATCTGTTGTTCTTCCCTGATAGCTATTTTTCAAATACTGTCCAGTCAACTATGTGAAGAACCCAGAATTTATGTATTTAATGTTCAATGAACTTAAACTCCATTTATTGAGTTGCTCCCCTTCCTCCAAAATACTCTACAAAAATTCAAATATCCTGTTAGAGAATAAAACATATGGTCAATATAACCTTAATTATGAAAAATAATCTTTCTAACAAAATGGACATGAGTTCTAGAAAACTATTTCTCAGCAGTCCTCATTTTTGACCCAATTTGAATGAAAAAAAAAAACAAAACTACAATTACTTTTCCTGAGTATCAAAAAAATTAAAACCAAACATATCTTCAACACTTAGGGATTAAAAAATAGAAAAGTAAAAAGAAAAAAATAATAATATATACCTGTAAAACAAATAACCAAAAGAAGCACTTTGTCCTTACAGTTTAAAAAAAATACAGGTCACTATGAAAACTCTAAAGAGAACATGACCATTTAAGATTTGTCACTTCCTTCCAAAAATGATTTAAGGTATTAATAGAACAAAGACTCCAGAAGTGAGATGATAAAAAGGGAAATAAAAAGAGATCCCTAGAACTATGGGATCACATCATGATGGGTGATGTTTAGGATCAAGTAATCTAACAGGACGAAGTGAAAACCTGGAGTCACCAGGTTTTAAGAAAGCACTGTGGAGTAAGTGAGGAAGAATTACCTCCTAAATCCCGAATAGAGAATATTCTACGAGGAAATCAGGAGGTTCCTGCTTCCTGGCACATATTCCAAGATTCCAGTAGTATGTAAACACAGGCAAAGAATATAAACACGACAAAAGGAGGCATTTCCCCAACCCAACTCCAACCTCAATTGGTACTAATACTAAAAATAATAGCTTTGAGAACGAGAATACTTTTTTTAGTAGTTTTCCGGCAGAGGCTCTTAAGTACGCACGACCTCCAATTATACATCCTACACATCGTAGAGCTCTCTATGTATAACCATTCAGACCTTTTCCCATTATTTCCTGGAATTTTAAGGATTCGTTTGAAAATAAGCGCCTGAACTACTTTTAGTCAAGTCCAAAAGTATAATAAACATTCCTACCCAAGACCTTTTTCCTCCCTAAAACAAGGGAAACATGAACCCTCCTTAAAGGCTTGAGATATTCCTAAGGTATGTATAAAAGTCTATTTGCATCCAACTGTCAATAGGGGCTTTTTATTTGGACAGGCCACTCATCTGGAGGAAAATTATTTAAAATTTGCCAAAGTTGCCAAATCACATTTGGAGACAAGAAAACGGACCAGTTTTACTTCATAAGACAAATCATTTTGAATAAACGAACATGACACCAGGAAAGTAAGTTTAATGATCCGGACAATTATTGCTGGAAATAACTTTAGGAACAAAGAGAATCACTCACTTAGCTTATATTTATGGGACATCTTTCTTCTCAGTGGCTTTAATCTTTCTACCATTACTTAGTAGTAAACAGAGCATTTTCTAGAACTTATATGATAAGTAGGAGGCGGAAATCTAAAGGTTTATCCAAGTTCCTTCAGAGGCCAAATTAAAGAAAGCCATGGTTTTTTCCACCTCTGAGGGGAATGAAGGGGGAGAAAGGTCAGGACCCCCTCCTGTACCCTTGTTTAGCTAGGAAAACAAGTGTCCCAAATGCGCACAACCTAGACCGAGGCTCCAGTCTGTGGCAGCGTGGAGCCAAAAGCGATGCGTGGAGGGGTCCTTACCTCCTGGATGCGCTTCCTGGCCCGCTGGAGCACTTCTTCGTAGCCCTTCTGCCGCAGCTCGCTCAGGCTTTCGTAATACTCCTCCGGGTCGTCGGTCTCGGTGAACAGCACCTGGGACAGGATCTTCCAGCCGCAGGTGTCCAGGCCGTGGCCCAGGTACACCTGGAGCTGGTAACACAGCGTGTCGATCTCCTGCTCGGACATCTCCGGGGCGCCCCCGAACAGCACCGTCCACATGCCCGACGGCTCCTCCGGAAACACCGGCAGGCACGGCTCCAGCTGCGAGTTCACGGAGCACAGCTGCTGGTGCACGGCGCGCAGATCCTGGAAGGAGAAGAGCCCGGCCCAGCTGCACTCCTCGGCCGGGGACTCCAGTTCGCCGGCCGGCGGTGGCTGCTCCGCGGCCGAGAGTGCCAGCGCCGCCGGGTCCGCCTCATCTTCCCTCACCACTTCCAGCACCTCGATCTCCTCGGTGACCGTCCCGCAGGCGCTCACTACCCGCACCGACGACATCGGGGCCTCCCTGGCCGCCGGCGGGGCTGCCGCAGCGGCGGACCCCGCCACATCTCTGCCTCCGGATGCCCTCCGGACCGGGCTGGGGTTGGCCCTCACCGGGCTCCGGAGAGGACTCTCCGCCCCTTTGCCGGCCGGACTCCGCAGCGGCGGGTCCCCTCGAAGGCTGCACGCGCTCCGCGGAGAGCTGCCCTCTGGCCAGGCTGGGCGCCTCCGGGACCCGGGGCTCCTGCCCAGAGTCCCGGAGGCAGTGGCCTCGGGCCGACCCTTGCCCGCCGGGCTGCCCGGCCCGCGAGTCCCGTCGGATGCGAGCGCGCCTGACTCGGCACCGCCTCGCGCCCCCGCCTGATCCCGGGTGCCGCTCCTCTGCCTCTGGGCCGTCCGGTTGTGGCAGGTTATGGCAAACTTGCCCTCAATCTCGTTCCAGGCTACGATGAAGACGAACTTGTGCTTCTCGCGCTCGTCGAATACGTGGGGCCGCACGGCCACCCAGTCCGACTCGACCGTCTCCTCCAGCGCGAACGACATGGTGGCTCCGGCGCCAGGCCGCGGGGAAGGCGCCGCTGGCCCTGCCCGCGCGAGGACTCGCCGGCTGGCTGCGCCGCGCCCCCCACTCACCCTCGCCGGGCGCCTTCAGCCATCTTAGCGCGCCGGCCGGCTCTCCCCGCTCGCTCGCCTGTCTCTCCGTGCTCGGACTCGTCGCGCTCCTTTGTGGCGCGGCTCGCGGGAAAGACAATGCGCGTCCCCGGAGCAGGTAGTTCACATGGTCACGTGCGGCTGGGTCTGTTTACAAGCCCCGCGCCCGCCCGGGCCGCCCCCCGAGCGAGGCCGCGGGGCTGAGTCTGCGGCGCTCCGGAGGTGAGGCGCGGGTGGCCCGGGGCCGGCCGGGCGGATGGGTGGTCGGGGCCCTGAGCTTGCGAGCCTCCGCTGCTCGTCCTGACGGATCTCCGCGCCCCTCCTCCTCTTCTTCCCGACAGCCAGGAGCCGGCCTGACGAAGGGACGCGTCTCCCGAGCGCGGAGCCTCAGTATCGCCACAATGTTGCCATTCGGCTGCTGACGTAGCGGCTCCACGAGGGACGTAAACACGGGCACGTGCCGCACGCTGGTGACGCGGCGGCGGCGGCGCGCACACCTCGCTCGCGCGCGTCGGCCCCGCCCCTCCGCGTCTCCCGCCCCCGCCCCCGCCCGCTCGCGGCCGCGCGCGCGAGTCTTCTCTGCCTCAGGCTCGGGTCCGGAGCCGGTCAGCCGCGCAGTGAGAATGGCAGGTGCGACCTGCGGGACAGGTGGCCTCCAAACCCCAGGAGAGAAGGACAGAGGCGAAGGAACTGAGCATTTTTTGAACTCCAGTCATTCAGAGGGACTCTCAAGTGTACATTTCCTTCCATTTCGGAGGGATAACTCCCATATTCAGAAAGAAGTACGCCGTGACGTTACGTGAGCTGTGTGCTCAACTTTGTCGGGATCCCCTAGACTGTTGGGTTCTCCCCTTAACACTCTTGGCGATACACTGTCAGATACAAAGGGAAGGTGTCTGAAGACAACCCAGTAGAACTCCAAAGCAGAATAAGTGAAAATTCAGTCGTGTCCTACCGGTATGCTACGTTCCCGTTCATCAGTGCTTTATCGCTTCTGGCTTCATCATTGTGTATTGCTCCGTGAACCTCGTTTTGAGGTCACCGACTTGAGCCCTTTTGAAATTGTATTCAATTATCAAAGTTCTCATAATCCACATACAAAAAAAAATCACGTAAATCTGAAGAATTACGCTATTTATACTGAACTATGATGAAACATTCTTAAAATTGCCTCATTGGTCTTATAATCTAAATTATTCACATACTCTTTCCTGCTACTATCCAATCCATATTACAGGTATTCTGCATTGAATTATTTGTTGCTTTTATCCGTATTTCTAAAATACATGCGAGACCATTTGGATTAACCTTACATTGTTAGCCATACAGTTTTGTCCCGACATCTGAATAAACAGCCGAGAGCTTTAGCCCTGTCAGTCAGTTGGACATTTCAGACCTATATTTCTGCTCTGACCATAGAAAAGGGGAAGGATAAGCTAAAAGGGAAAAGGGCTGGTTTTTGAACCTTTTTACAGTTCTATATATAAACCATATGTTTTCAAAGCTTGTAACAATTTATGGTAATTCTCAAATGCAAGTCAGAAATACACCTTTTGAAAGGCAGTAAGAAACAGAGAAAATCCATTTCATATCTGCTCACCAGCTAAGCAAACAATAGCACATTATAGAAAAATTTCCTCTTTTCCTCAGAAAAGTTACTGCTAACAGTTTTTCTGATAAAAAATGATAGATCATAGCTCTTCTTATAATACATTATAGATAGGTATGAATACTAAGAATGAACTTCAAAAGTATGTTTATGAGAAGTATTTTTATTTACATGTATGTTAACATTGCAATATTTATCCACAACATTATGTCTTATCACAATAGTGCTAGAGAAAATTGGTTTGTGGTCACACAGGTGTTATTGTTTCTCCACAATACTCTTTTTTCTTAAGGTTTTTCAAAAGAGTTGTTTCAATGTTTCTCATTTTGTCTTAGTAATTGTTAGCCCACAAATAAACAGAAACAAACAGAAATTCCCATGGCACATTACTGTGGTACTTTACAATTCTTTATTTAGGTCTGTATATGATTTTAAGATCTCTGAGCGTATAAATACTCTCTGGGTATAAGTAAGGTTACAGAAGGCCACATTTTTACCTAGGTGGATAACCCCAGGAGCCTGGGTTGTGATTCTTCCTCTGATACTTGCTGAAAGTGTTACACTGTATCTTCTACTACTAACATCTTCAGTCCCACAGGGTGTGCTGGGATTTTTATTCTAAGCAGCAGTGCTGCTTGTTCTGCAGTGAGGACTGCTGGACAGCCAGTCTCTCCTCCCAGCCCAATTTAAATTTGGCATCTTCCATATCATCTGATATATGAGCTGCAGCAGTTTTCCTAGGTATGGAATGTGTTGTATCCAAAGCCCAAGGAAGCTTAACAGTCACTGTGTTTCTTTTATTGTAGAGTGGCTGCATGGTGCACAAATATGTCCTTTGCTTTAGATGGAATGTCCTGACATACCTAACCACGGGATGTGCAGAGACTTCACTGACTTGGCCAGGGCCTGAATTTTTGTAGAGTTTGTCTCCATCCCTCTGAAATGCATATGTCTTACCAAGGTTGCCAGCATGCCAGCGCCCTATCCTGCCAGATCAGCATGGTGTAATATATATATATGTATATATGTAACATATATGATATTCTGTGCTACGTCCAGGTGGTCGAGATGTCTATAGATTGTGACAGATGGTGGGAGAGTTAATGTGGCCCTGGAGCCAAGTGTTTCTGATCTTTTCTCCCTGGCTGGAATAGAAAAGGACACATTCACCAAATCAATGGTTGCATATTGAGATGTTGTTGTTCTGTCTTGTGTCTGACCCTGTGACCCCATGGACTGCAGCACGCCAGGCTTCCCTGTCCTTCACTATTTCCCAGAGTTTGCTCAAATTCATATCCATTGAGTCCATGATGCCACCCAACCATCTCATCCTATGCTGTCCCGTTGTCCTCCTGCGTTTGGTCTTTCCCAGCATCAGTGTCTTTTCCAGTGAGTCAGCTCTTCGCACCAGGTAGCCAAAGTATTGGAGCTTCAGCTTCAGCATCAGTCCTTGCCATGAATATTTAGGGTTGATTTCCTTTTGGATTGACTAGTTTGATCTCCTTGCTGTCCAAGGGGTCTCAAGAGTCTTCTCCAGCACCACAGTTTGAAGGCATATTGAGTACCAGAGACCATATTATCTGCTCTAGCAGAGACTACATCTAGCTGGGGAACTGTGATCAGGACTATATTTTGGTTGAGTTAGCAGTAGTCTTCAGAATCCATCTGGTTTCTGTAAGGACCAGACCAGCAAATTAACAGAGATATTCTAGGGACTGCCGTGACTACATCTTTAAGAGTGGCACTAATCTCTGCTATCCCTCTCCAGGGTTATACTGCTTTTGCTTCACTATCTCAATGGGAGATGAACCATTTCAGAAGCTTCCACTTGACCTTCCCTACTATGATAGCTCTCATCAACAAGCTCAGTGTATGGGACTGCCACATATGGCAATCCCAAGATATATTTGGGGACCAGGGAAATGAGTACCAGGTGAATTCACAGACCTGGTAGACCTAGACTTTGGTCAAGACTCCATTAATTACCTGACCCTTGTAGGCCCTCACTGTGCCCCAGAGCTCATGATGAAGTTTCTGGTTGTTGGGTATCGGCATCAGCTTGGACCCTGTCTTCAACAGTCCTTGAAAACTTGGTGAGAGACTAAGTACTTCCCTCAACCTCCCCCCTTGTCCATTCTGGCTCTTTTTTAACCATGTAGTGAATATATTAAGCAGTGTCTATTGGCTGCTCAGCTATTTTAGCTCAGCTGGTAAAGAAACTGCCCGCAGTGCAGGAGACCTGGGTTCAATCCCTGGGGTGGGAAAATCCCCTGGAAAAGGGACGGCTACCCACTCCAGTATCCTAGACTGGAGACTGTATAGTTCATGGGGTTGCAAAGAGTCAGACGCGACTGAGTGACTTTCAGTCAATCAATTGGCTGCTCAGCTATTTTTCCCCTTGGGATGCTTTGTTTTATTAACCATCCCATAACTGTGGACCCTGTCACCCTCTGACTTCTGATGGTGAAATGTTGACAGTAGCCTCTGTTGCTCCAGGGCCTTCTCATCTCCGTTGTTATCAGTGAATCAGATTCTGTGACCACTTCTGCCTTTAACCTTGGCCTGCAGAAGAGAGCCACAGTGAACTTCATGGGGGTGCTGGTGCCCCTCTCACCAGCACATTTCTAACGAACACCCTTAGTGAATGGCATATCCTTGGGACCTTCCTGGGAAACATATTTGTTCTGGCCTCACCTTGCACATCCCTTCCAGCATTCCCACTTCCCTGCCTCTTTTATCCCTTCCTCTTTTGTATACCTTGGCAATTCAAGCATTTCAAATTGGGCTCTGTGAGGCCCATTGCTTTTCCCAGGTTTCTAGGAGTCACCCTCATGACAAGTTTTCAACATACACTAGGATCTTAGCTTGGATGTTAAATTCTTTTGTCCTGAGAGAGTGACCTTCAAGTCTGTAAATGATGTTAGTTATTACCACAGCTTCTAATTATTAGTCTTAGTCTCAGCCCGATCTTATAACAACCCTCCAATTCCATTATCCTTAGATTTATCATTCCTCTAACGTTTCAAATGCCTAAGTTTTCACATCTCCATGAGTACATTGTCCCAACTCATGCCCAGTGAAAATTTTAGGAAGAGGACTCTCACCTCTTGGCAGGGCCTCTCAGGGGCAAAAAGAAGGAAAGGAAGTTGAGGGGAAGTGAGAAGGTGAACAAAATGTACATCAGACATAAATCTGCTTCTACTATCTGACAGTACCTAAGAATAGCCATGCTTCATCAAGATGCCCCAAGAAGCAGAGAGCATGATGGAATTAGATGTGGAAGAGAATTTAGAGGGAAACACCTGTCAGGGAAAATGGGGAGGAAGCAGAGCAAAGGGAAAGCTTGTAATTGTGAAGGAGTGAGGAAGAAGGGAAGTTTTAATGAAGAGCATCTTGGGGGGCAGCAGAGTCTAGAGTGTTTTCTCTAGGTCAGTGGGGATCCTCAAGCCAAAGTTTCCTGTCACAGGAGTTTCCTGTCTCACAGCCAACAGGCCCTGCCATGTTCCCCGTCTCCTCAGACAGTGGCTGGGAGCAACCTGGAGGAAATGTGGTGGATGCATAATGGAGCAGCCCAGGCTGTCAGTATTAAGCTCAGGGAGCTGAGACGCACATTCTCATGGCTGTCACAGACACAAAATAGAACCCAAAACTTGGTTCTATTCATTAACTGATCTGTGACACACCAAGGGCACAAACATGAGTACAGCGTGGTGCTCACATTGTAGTAATTGGCTTCAGTTTGACTGGATCATCACAAATAATTTTTTTTTTTAATTAGAAACAGAAATGGATAGTTTTTCAGACTCTCTGGAGGAAGATCTTGAGGGTGTGGCTTCATTATCTTGTTTGAGATGACTTTCCAGGTTCTAAGGTAAATTCTGAGCTAAATACTAAATGGGGTTTGAGCTTTTCCTTACTGTGTAGATCCAGTCCTGTTTTCATCTCACATGATGCAGAAAACCTGGGTAAGAAGTCTAGAACCTGAAACAGTAGTTGCCATTTCTAAAAAAAAAATGTTTGAGAGGGACAGCAACATACCACTCCCAAACACACTTACTTCCCTGCATCACTCACTTACTTTCCTTATACCGTTTCTTTTATATCTGTATGGTTGGTGTTCATTTTCTATGGCTGCTACAACAAATTACCACCAATTTAGTGACTTGAAACAACTCAGATTTACTATCTTTAAGTTTTAGGGGTCACAAGTCCCCAGTGAGTCTCACTGAGCTAAAGTCAAGTGGTCTGTGAGGCTGCAAAGTTTATTCTAGAAGCTCTAGGGCACAATCCGTTTGCTAGGCCTTTTCAGCTTCTGGGGCTGCCCACATTCATGGGCATGTAGCTTCTCCCTCCATCTTCTAAGCCAGCAATAGTGGGCCAGATTCTTCCCAAAGCATATGACATTTCTTCTGAGACAGATCATGTTTCTCTTGTCATGTCTCCTTCTTTGAATCTTTGTTTTAAAATAAATATTTATTTATGTATTTGGTTGCACCGAGTCTTTGTTGTGGCACATGGTATCTTCCATCTTTAATTGCTTAATGAGGGATCTGGTTCCCTGACCAGGGTTCGAACTTGGGTGCCCCGTGTTGGGAGCATGAAGTCTTAGCCAGTAGACCACTAGAGAGGTCCCTCCTTTGATTCTTGGCTTCCACTTCACTCTTCCACTTTTAAGGATCCTTGTGATTTTATCAGGCCATGAGGATACTCCAGGATAATTTTTGTGTCTGCTGATTAGATGGAATCTTAATTCCATCAGCAACCTCAATTCTTTTTTTGCCGAGTAACCTCACAAAGTCACAAGTTTTGAAGATTAGTTTATGGATATCTTTGAGGGGACATTATTCTGCCAATCATAGTTCTCATAGCCAAGTTCTCTGAAACAGTATCTGTTGGTGTTTATTAATCTTATGGATGTTCATAGGAGTGAATCTAAAATTTTGTCATTCCTAGGATATTTTTCCTAGTTTTTGTTAGTTCTGCATTATCATGTTATCTATTGCTATGGTTTCTTTATATGTTACTTTGTAATAAACCACCCCCAAACTTAACAATTTAAAACAATCTATTATTATCTGTCACGTCACTACAGGTTGATGGGTCTTAGCTGGTTGGGTCTCTCTTGAGGCTTGAGCAAGCTTGGTGTCCAGTATGGTTACTTCCCTCATATGTGCTTTTGTGCTTCTCCATGGGGACCCTTTCCCACATGCTTGTCCCATGTATTGAGATAATCATATTTCTTCTTTAATCTGTTAATGTTGGCAGAGTTCAACATGCAGATTGTTTACTAAGCATGCCCTTGGGATCAAGGCTTGAAAAAGAAGGACGAGGGGAGGGAGCTGGAGTGGGGCAATGGAGGTCTCAAGCTGTGGTGGGGGCCTGACACCCCTGAGGCCCTGGGGATCTTCTTAGCTGAGTTGCTTCCACAGTGGACCAGGTGTTTATGCATTCATCCAGGCATTGGTTGTGGGTTCTCCCTGGAAGAGAAGATAACCCTGAATGAAGCTGATGTGATTTCCGAAAGGTGAAGCCTGAATGAAGGTTGTGAAGTGGCAGCTCTCTCAACAGATGAGCCAATGAGCCCCTGTTTGGAAGACGATCTGAGTTGTGTCTCTCCATGTCTCTTCCATAAGGTTCCTGGTAGTAGTATGTGTAATAGTAAACAAACAAACAAAATACTCTGGAAACAACCTAAATCTCTATCACTCAATAGTCAATAAACATATGTAGTATAGTCACATGATGAAAAAAATATACAGCAATGGCAGTAAATAACTAATACCACATCTGTCAAGAACTGGAATCACCATCTGTCAGCATGCTTAAAGCCCAGAAACATGATGTTAGTGAAAAAAGCAAGTGCAGAGAATAACATGTCTCTTATCTCTATAAAAGTTGAAACCACTTAAAATACAGCTATACCCTGTTTATGGATCATTAATATATATGTATATGGAAAGTAATAAAATATTCATCAGAATCATATCCACTAACTTCATACTGTCTAGACAGGGAGGGTGGGAACTAGGATTAAGGAAAGGGGTTCAGAGGCCACAAATGTATTTGGAAGTTTTGTTTCTTTATTTTATTTTATTTTAATTGGAGGCTAATTACTTTACAATATTGTACTGGTTTTTGCCATACATTGACATGAATCAGCTATGGGTGTACATGTGTCCCCCATCATGAACCCCCCTCCCAACTCCCTCCCCATCCCATCCCTCAGGGTCATCCCAGCACACCAGCCCTGAACACCCTGTCTCGTGCATCGAACCTGGACTGGTGCTCTGTTTCACATATGATAATATACATATTAATAATATTTCAATGCTATTCTCTCAAATCATCCCACCCTCATCTTCTCTCACAGAGTCCAAAAGTCTGCTCTTTATATCTGTGTCTCTTTTGCTGTCTCGCATATAGGGTCATCATTACCATCTTTCTAAATTCCATATTTACGTGTTAATATACTGTATTGGTGTTTTTCTTTCTGACTTACTTCACTCTGTATAATAGGCTCCAGTTTCATGGACCTCATTAGAACTGATTCAAATGCATTCTTTTTAATAGCTGAGTAATATCCCATTGTGTATATGTACCACAGCTTTCTTATCCATTCATCTGCCTATGGACATCTAGGTTGCTTCCATGTCCTAGCTGTTGTGAACAGTGCTGCGATGAACATTGGGGCACATGTGTCTCTCTCGATTCTGGTTTCCTCAGTGTGTATGCCCCCTCGGTGTGTAATCCCACCAGTGAGCTTGGTGGGTCATATAGCAGTTCTATTTCCAGGTTTTTAAGGAATCTGCACACTGTTCTCCATAGTGGCTGAACTAGTTTGCATTCCCACAAACAGTGTAAGAGGGCTCCCTTTTATCTGCACCCTCTCCAGAATTTATTGCTTGTAGACTTTTTGATAATAGCCATTCTGACTGGTGTGAGATGGTACCTCATTGTGGTTTTGATTTGCATTTCTCTGATAATGAGAGATGTTGAACATCTTTTCATGTGTTTGTTAGCCATCTGTATGTCTTCTTTGGAGAAATGTCTGTTTAGTTCTTTGTCCCGTTTTTTGATTGGGTCGCTTATTTTACTGGAATTGAGCTGCATGAGCTGCTTGTATATTTTTGAGATTAATTCTTTGTCAGTTGCTTCATTTGCTATTATTTTCTCCCATTCTGAAGGCTGTCTTTTCACCTTGCTTATAGTTTCCTTCGTTGTGCAAAAGCTTTTAAGTTTAATTAGGTCCCATTTGTTTATTTTTGCTTTTATTTCCATTACTCTGGGAGGTGGTCATAGAGGATCATGCTGTGATTTATGTCAGAGTGTTTTGCCTATGTTTTCCTCTAGAAGTTTTATAGCTTCTGGTTGTACATTTAGATCTTTAATCCATGTTGAGTTTATTTTTGTGTATGGTGTTAGAAAATGTTCTAGTTTCATTCTTTTACAAGTGGTTGACTGTTTTTCCCAGCACCACTTGTTAAAGAGATTGTCTTTTCTTCATTGTACATTCTTGCCTCCTTTGTCAAAGATAAGGTGTCCATAGGTGTGTGGATTTATCTCTGGGCTTTCTATTTTGTTCCATTGATCTATATTTCTGTCTTTGTGCCAGTACCATACTGTCTGGATGACTGCAGCTTTGTAGTATAGTCTGAAGTCAGGCAGGCTGATTCTTCCATTTCCATGGAAATTTTGTTTCTTTAAAAAAGATCATAAAAAAGATTGAAACTAACATATCTCAGTGCTAATATATGATGAAATTTGGTCTTGAACATGAATGTTTATTATATTTATTTTTTGACTTAAAAAAACTTTATTATAAAATTAATAATTTAAAAAATACCATGCAGTCATTAAAACAAAATTAATTATACCTATATTTCAAAAGCAATGTTAAATGAAGAAAAGAATTTGCAGCAGGGTATATACACATTATGATGCCATTTCAATTTTTTGTGTGTATGGTTTTTCTTTTTTAGTTTGTTTCTTTTTATATTTTTGCCATTTTAATTTTTAAATAAGTAAAATGACATTCTATATTATTGATAGATGTGGTACAAGTATTTAAAAGTGTAAGGGCAGGACACACACCAATGTTACCTGAGTAGTTTTACCTCTGAGGCGAGGTGATGAATAGTACTGCAGATGCAAAGATTCCTGGACAGTCACGTTGGCTCAGTCTTGGTGTTGAGTACATGGCTACTTATTGTATGACTCTCTGTATTTCTTGGTGTGTTTCAGATAGTTCATATTTTTAAAAATTAATTTATTTTTAATTGGAAGATAATTGCTTTACAATGTTGTGTTGGTTTCTGCCACACATCAACATGCATCAGCCCCAGGTAGACATGTGTTGGACACAGCTTAGTGACCAAACAACAACAGATACACTTGTCCCCTCCCTCTTGAGCTTCCCTCCCACCCCTCACCCCATCCCACCCCTCTAGGTTGTCACAGAGCACTGGGCTGAGCCCCGTGTCGCACAGCAAGTTCCCATCGGCTATCTATTTTGCATATGGTAATGTTCATGTTTCAGGTTCCTATTTTTAATAAAGTAAACATTCTATTCTGATTGGTCTTTCCCTTTGATTATAATGAAAGTAACCACATAAGTATATGCCATTACTTGACTGGCATGAAAAGGAAAGGAAAAGAATGTCTATAACCTCCAGTTGCCATATCTTTCTGGTACATTCTTTACTGCACCCGTATTTTCAAAACACTGACCATATGCTTGATTAAAAACAACCACCCCAGTGCTTATGTACTCAGTCATTTTTGTGGTGTTAAACTGCATTGCTGCAGGAGGACAAAAACACTGGCTCAGGCACCAGAAGTTAAGAGAAGAATCATGGTAGGCAAGTCCTGGGTCATGCATCTCTCCCATTTAAAAAAAAAAATGCAGATTTTATGGTTCAGATGAACCTAGTTCCAGGACAGGAGGGGTTGTGGTGGGGGTGGGGAGAGTAGGGTGGGATAAATTTAAATGTTAGGATTGATATATAGACACTACTATGTGTAAAGTAGGTAACCAGTAGGAACCTACTATAACATCTTGGTGATGATCTAGTGGGGTGAGATGAGGAAGGAGGGGAGAGAAGTCCAAGAGGGAGGGAATATATGTATACATACAGCTGAGTCACTTCATAGTACAGCAGAAAATAACACAACATTGTAAAGCAATTATACTCCAATAAATAAGAAAAACAAAAAATTTACAAACAGCTCACAAGGCTTAAAAAATCCAGATTTTATATAATTTTATGGAGAAAGGATAATAAGTTACCTATTTGCACCCCTCCATGTTATCCTCTGGTCCCTACAAAGGGATTCTGGTGTTGTCTTTTTATTTAACATCAGTTACCATTTCCGTATATCCACTTAGTCCACACACTAGTCAGTGTTCCATAGTTTTCCATCTTGATCATGCACAACGGTTTACTTAGCCTTGTCACTATTGTTGAACTTTTGAGATTTTTCCAACTTGCCAGTATTATAAATAGCATTTCTATGACTATCTTTGTGCAAGCTACCTTTTTTCTTTCTGGTCATTTCCTTGAGGTATAATCCTAAAGTGGAATTAGGCCAAAAGGTATGAATAGTTTTGTGACCCTTAAGTTCATATTCTAATATTATATCCACTTACCTTAGATCCAAAATAGTAGACTTACACATTTTAATATACTTTAAAATTTTAATAGATATGGAGTGATTGTTAAAAGGTGATTAATGAAAAGTTCTCTCAGCTGCTTTTTAAATAGTGTGTGTGTATATGTGTCTAGTTATTAAAAGTCATACTCTCATTGTGAAAAAATAAAATCAGGTAAGTGAAAGTACACTATAAACTCTGCTCTTAAAAGATTCCATGTTCCAATTTGACTTACACTCTTTCATATGATTCTATATGCAAGCAATAGTTTCATTCTTGAGACTTCAGGCAACATTTAGAAGTTATTTAGAAACCCATTCAATTAATACATCCTGTGTGCTTGGGTCTCTTCTCTCTTGACTTTGCAATTCTTTCATTATTCCCTTGCTCTTCAAATCTGCAGCCCTGCTGTCTTCACCAGCTCTTTTTTTCTGAAACTTCCAATATAATCCAAAATCTTTATTTGCCATGTTAAACCTTTCAACTGCAAGTTTGTTTTTATTCTTTACAATCTGTTCCAAGCCATAGCAGCATCTCAGAACAATATCCTTGACCCACCCCAGATAAGTGAAGTCAGGATTTTAAAAGGTGGGGCCCAGGAATCTGCTTTTTCCAAACTTCCCCAGGTGATTTTTAAAAGAAGCAGGATGAAAACCACGGTGTTGCTCTAATTTCTGGAATCATTTCTCCGTGTCTGCTTGTTTTTACTTTTTTACTAATCGCTTTCTCCTTAATTTTCTATAAACTAGACTCTTGAGTCTTTTGGTTTACTGAAACCAATAACTTTCTTTAAAAAAAAAAAATCAAATTCAATGCCATTCAGTCCTGAGAATAGGTGATAGGTCTAGAAGTTGCCTTTTCTGCCCTTGATATGCTTTTTTGTTACTTTGCAAGTTTCATATTGATTTCAGAATTTCATGTTTGTTAATGTACATTTACCTACTGCAACACTGTAAACTACTGCAAAACCTAGTGGCTTAAAACAGCAAACCATTCCTTTGTTCCAATTCTGTGATGTGGGCAGGGCTGGATGGGGACTGCTGGTGTTTACTCCTAGTGATGTTGGCTGGGAATGCTTAACTGGGGGCTTGAGTGCTCATGAGGCTTGATTTGCGTGTCTAATGCCTCAGTTGCCTCTTTCTCCAACAGGGAGAAAAAGGGAGGCTGGACTTTTTTTTACATAGTGTCTTGGGACTCTCAAGAAACCAAAAGCTGAGGTCATCAGACTTCTGAAGGCCCAACCCTGAGATCAGCAGGGTGTTACATTCTATAGGTTAGAGCAAGTCACAGGCCAGCAAGATTCAAGGAGAGAGGAAATAGACTCCACTCTGGCTGGAGAGGAATGGCGAGTATAAACTGGGACAGGAGGTTTCAAGCAGGAGAATATATGCATGTGCCAGACAAAGAGTATCAGTTGTAATTATTGAGTGATTGAATGAATGAACAAAGAAATGGATAGAGTAACAAAAAGCATAGGACAGAAAATATTTTAAAATATACAGACAGTACAAAGACAACAAAAATAACCTTTTATATAAAGGAAATGTATTTAATGGTAGAGATTGACTGCCTTCAGTTTTGTATCAAAAAGGAAACCGAGGGAAGCAGTAGATATTTTACATTGAGACAGACTGTGTCAGGCAAGACCAGACTGTGCGAGGTGAAGGACGCTTCAGCTAGACCAGGAGGAAGTCTCTATGGCGCCTAAGGGACTTAGGTGCCTAAGTCAGGCAGGACAGAGGTCAGATCCACAGAAGTCAGTTCTGGGTGTGGAACCAGAGCAGGAGGGAGATGTGAGAGAGATTCTGAGATCAGGGCAGCAGGTCCAGATCAGTCGTGTCAGACTCTGCCACTAGAAACTCGGGATAGGAAAATTAAAGATAAAATAGAGACCCAGGCCAACAGGAGACCAGATACCAGGCATGAACATCAAGCATGGCCCTTGACCCCATGCATGCTGCTCAGCCGGCCTGATCAGTGGGCTGGGGTCTAGGTCGACTGGGGCTGACCTGGCGCTGGGTTTGTCAGGACCTCTTTTCTGTTTCGTTACTGGACCATCTGTCCTATCTGAATTTCAGAAAGAAGTAGCTCTTAGTCGCTTTTGCCAGGTTTACCCAAAATGTAGTGTGGCCATAGCCTCCAAGATGGCCTCTGGTGACCCCCACTTCTTGGTATTCATACCTATGTCTAGTCCCCTCTGACTTTATGAGTATGAGTCTGTGTGACACGTGAAGAGAAGTCGCTCAGTCGTATCCGACTCTTTGTGACCCATGGACACCAGGCTCCTCCGCCCATGGGATTTTCTAGGCAAGAGTACTGGAGTGGGTTGCCTTTTCCTTCTCCAGGGAACTTCCTGACCCAGGGATTGAACCTGGGTCTCTCGCATTGTAGACCGACGTTTTACTGTCTGAGCCACCAGGGAAGTCTGGTGTGACACGTAGAATATGGCAAAAGTAATGATATGTCACTTCCATAATCAGGCTATTAAATATGGAGAGCTCCATCCTGGCTGTCTCTGTCTTTCTGACCACTCTGTGGGAAGGATGTTGCCGGGTTGTGAGCAGCTCTATGGCGAGGCCCATGTGGGAAGTGGGAACTGAGGCCTCTAGCTGACAACCATGTGAGTGAACTTGAAAGTCAGATTCTCCAACCTAGTTGAGCCTTGAGATGACTGTAGCCTCCGCTAACGATTTAACTTCAACTTTATGAGAGACCCCAAGGCAGTAACATCCAGTTAGGTCCCTGCAGAATTCATGACCCTCTGAAACTCTGTGAGATAATAAATGTGGAGTTTCAAGTTGCCAAGTTTGGGTAATCTATTGTGTAGCAATAAATACCTAATACATGTAGTCTGTATCAGAATTTTCTGGAGAGCTTATTGAACAGGTAACTCTCCGGTTGAAAAAACACTATCAGATTAAAAAACTCTCTTGGAGCAGGGGCCAGTCATCTATACTTTTAACAAGCTTCTGAGCTGATTCTTGGGTGCTAAGTGCCCTGCTAAGTTGTGTCTGACTCTTTGCAACCCTATGGACTGCCAGTCTCCTCTGTCCATGGGATTCTCCAGGCAAGAATACTGGAGTGGGTTGCCATGCCATCCTCCAGGGGATCTTCCCAACACAGGGATCAAACCTGGGTCTCTTATGTCTCCTGGATTGGCAGAAGGGTTCTTTACCAGTAATGCCACCTGATTCCGTGTACTTTCAAATTTGAGAATGTCTTATGCATTTAATCCCTTAGAATTACTTCTTCCAAATGAATTTGCATTTTAATCCTAATTTCTATGACCCTTAAGTATTACTGAAGGCTTAAACACTAAACCCAGAGATTCTGATGCTTTGGGGTTCAGGACACTATTTCAAATATTGCAAGTTTTCTTGATATGTTTGAAACAACTAAAAGACAAAATGAGTGCTAAGCCAGCCAACGATGGTTATAACCAATCACTGCTGTTGTACAGACTTGTCCTTAAAGTGTCTGTGTTAAATATGCTTTTCCCTGCTAACCCTTCAGCCTTGAGGATGAAAATTTATTGCTCTGTGTGTGCTCGCTCATAAACTCAAGAGGCCAAGTTTTTCCACATTCCAACAGGAGTATGTCAGGCTTTGTGCTAGGCATGCATTAGGCCTCACCCTTATTTTTGCCATCTCTTCTATGCCCTATTATATATCCAACTCACCACAACGTCCCACTGGTAAAAGATTCTACCTGGTTGGGTACCATAGCTTAAACTCTTGCTAATGCTCAGCAATAGAGATAGTTGTTCTATTAGTTAGGGTTCTGACACGAAACATATTACATCTTCAAATTGTGATCATTCAAGAAGAGTTTAATGAAAGGAGGGTGAACAAAGGTGTAAGGTGAGAGTAGGGAAACACAGACATAGACGCTAGTGGCAGAGCTATCCCTAGTGCAAGAGGAGGGGTCGGCTCTAGGGCTGAAGGCCAGAGGGCTGTGTGGAGAGGACCACTTGTCAGGAGCCGAGAGCTTTGGCAGGAGGAAGCCCTCAGCCTCCAGGGAACCCCGTGTGGGGAAAGTAGGAGAATAATCCCCAGACCATACATTCTTCCCTTCCTCTTATCTCTTCCCAGTGCTCCACATTGGTCAAACCCAACAGGAAGCCAGAGGTAAGACAGTTTGTGGAGGTAGTTCATAAAGATCAGCATCTTAGAGAAGGGTGGGCGGTGGATCTGGGGTTACAGAGATGGGAGAGATACAGAAGATGCCTGACACAGATATCCATCTTTGCATAAGGCTGTCCTGAGAATTATTCAGACCTAAAATGAACTACTTCAAGTTCATTGAGACATAGCTTATTTAATAATGTGAAATTTCACGCATGCTTGTTGTTTCCAAAACCTTATGACCACAAACACAGCAGTCATACCCTCTTTAAGCTTTCATATTTCTCAGCCGCATCTTACCATCTTATTCTATTTCAATCTGTGAACCTACCTTTGTGGTGATTTTACTTAGAAGTTGTCGAGGAAATGGGCTATCAGAAATTGAATCTGGACTTCCCTGGTGTTAGAGTGGACAAGAATCCGCCAGGCAATACAGGGGACATGGGCTAGCTCCCCGGTCTGGGAAGATCCCACGTGCCAAGGAGCAGCTAAGCCTGTGTGTCACGACTGCTGAGCCCACACGCTGCAACTCCTGAAACCTGAGCACCCTATAGCCCGTGCTCCAAAAAGAGAGAAGCCGTGACAGTGAGAAACCTGGGCCCTGTAACGGGCAGCAGGTCCTGCTCATGGAAACTAGAGAAAGCCTATACAGCAGCCAAGACCCATTGCGGCCAAAAAAAAAAAAAGGTGAATCTGTGTTTGGATGCCAAAGTTAGAGGAAGACGAAAGTGTCTTCACTTTCAGTAGAATGTTGGAGAAGTTTCAGAGATAGAAATGGACACCTGGAGATATAGGCCTGAAGTGAGTGTAAGGGAAGAATAGACTGGGAGGAAAGAGTTAAATGGTTCGAGGAGCACTTTTGAATGTTTTTGAACATAAGAAACAAATGGTTAGATTGACTCCACAAACTCTTCCTAATTGGTAAGAGTGGTCTGTAGATGGTCCTCTTCTCCCTATTTGGGGGGTTAAGCAGGGGCTTTGCCAGCAAAAATTCAGTGCCCAGTAATTCTTCACTTCTATGGGCTTTGGACCTCTGAAATGTGGTACAGTGGAGAGGAGGTACTTTGTGATACTAGATCATAAAACCCGGGGTCTGGAAGGGATCTTTTACCACTATGAATCTACTTTACAACTTTCTTGCTATGCTGCACATGTGGCTAGTGTTAAGGAGCTCAGTATTTTAATAAGCAGCTTTCCCACTCTTTGCCTCTGTGTGTGTGAGTGTGTGCCTGCACGCACCCAGTCGCTCAGTCACGTCCGACTCTTTGCAACCCGTGGACTGTAACCCACAAAGCTCCCCTGTCTATGGAATTTTCCAGGCAAGAAGACTGGATAAGGTTGCCATTTCCTCCTCCAGGGGAATCTTCCCAACCCAGGGATCGAGGCCATGTCTCTTGTTCCTCCTGCATCGGCAAGCAGGTTCTTTACCACTGTGCCACCTGGAAATCACTCTTTGCCTGTGTGTGTGGAGGGGTGGGTTAGTCACTCAGTCATGTCCGACTCTTTGCAACACTATGAACTGTAGCTCTCTAGGCTCCTCTGTCTATGGAATTCTCCAGGCCTACTCAATCATAAAACACTTTTCCCTAAGGGCAGAGATATGTTTTCTTATAATTTCTGCCTGTTATTTTTTTTTCGCCCATTGATTCTTTTGATGCCATCTAGATAGATTTAGAATAATCTATTCCTTCTGCTATATGAAAAACTTTCTAAATGTTATCCTTCCTTTTTTTTTTCCTTCCAACTTTCTTTTATCCTGGTGAAATAACTAAAATAAGCAAATATACACCATTTTTTCCCCTTTTTGCTGTGCAATGTGGCTTGTAGGATCTTAGTTCCCAACCAGGGACTGAACCTGGGGCCCCAGCAGTGGAAATGCTGAGTCCTAACCATCGGCCTCCCAGGGAATTCCTCGGTATGTGTGATATGTTATTGCCCACCGTGACCCAGACACTGGCCTAGAGGTTTTCTGGCAGGGGAGCTGGCCATGCTGCTGTCATGTGGGATCTAATTATCAGTCGCATCCGTCGCTTCATTCGTGTCTGACTGTTTGTGACCCTATGGACTGTAGCCCACCAGGCTCCTCTGTCCATGGGATTCTCCAGGCAAGAATACTGGAGTAGGTTGCCATTTCCTCCTCCAGGGGATCTTCCCAACCCAGGAATCGAACCTGTGTCTCCTGTGGTCCCTGCATTGCAAATGGATTCTTTACAGCTGAACCACCAGGGAAGACCTTGAGTTCCCTGACTGGGGATCAAACCTGTGGTGGAAGCACGGAGTCTTAACCAGTGGGCCCTCAGGGAATTCTATGGCCTAGAGGTTTTGTACACTGTATTGTCAATCTTTATAAAAAGTTGAGGTCAGCATTTTCAGGCTCATTTTACAGGTGAGACAGTCATACAAGTTCTACGTGGCTAAGCTCAGAGTAGAAAGCAAGCTGTGTGAGTCCAAGTTTCAACTTTTGCCAGTTTCAGTTCCTTCATTTCCTGAGTTTCTCAGCATCCTGGTCACTCTCTGGATTACTACTTCCCAAAGCAATATTTTTCAAAATCTGGTTGAGCTGAATAGTCATTGTTCTTACAACCAAAGAAAAAGAAAAAAAAAAATTTTTTTTGAAGCACTTTGTGCTAATGAAGAAGTTCTATATTTTAGGGCTTCTCAGAGCCTTGAGTAACCTAGGTGCATTGTGAAGCACTAGGAAGAATAAAGAATATTCAGGGTTTTCTTTCTTCCTTTTCTTTTCTTTCTCCTTCCACCCAACCCCCCACCCCCTAAGGTTTTCTAATCTTATTTGAGACTGGGACTCTTTGGGGCATGGAAGATTTTACAGAATGATGTTTACCAGTCTTCACTTTGGTGGGTGCTAAGTTGCTTCAGTCGCGTCCGACTCTTTACGACTCTGTGCACTGTAGCCCACCAGGCTTCTCTGTCCATGGGATTCTCCAGGCAAGAATATTTGAGTGGATTGCCATGCCCTCCTCCAGGAGATCTAACTGACCCAGGGATTGAACCAGTGTCTCATATCTCCTGCACTGGCAGGTGGATTCTTTACCACTAGCATCACCTGATATCTCTAATTAGAGATACCAAGGGAGCGTATCATGCAAAGAGGCCCACAATAAAGGACAGAAATGGTATGGACCTAACAGAAGCAGAAGATACTGAGAAGAGGTGGCCAGAATACACAGAAGAACTGTACAAAAAAGATCCTAATGACCCAGATAACCACAATGGTGTGATCACTCACCTAGAACCAGACATCTTAGAGTGTGAAGTTAAGTGGGCCTTAGAAGCCATCACTACGAACAAAGCTAGTGGAAGTGATGGAATTCCAAATCCTAAAAGATGATGCTGTTAAAGTGCCACATTCAATGTGCCAGCAAATTTGGAAACCTCAGCAGTGGCCACAGAACTGGAAAAGGTCAGTTTTCATCCCAATCCCAAAGAAGGGTTGTTCCAAGAAATGTTCAAGCTATTGCACAATTGCATTCATCTCACATGCTAACTAAGTAATGCTCAAAATTCTCCAAGTGAGGCTCTAACAGTACATGAACTGAGAACTTCCAGAAGTACAAGTTGGATTTAGAAAAGGCAGAGGAACCAGAGATCAAATTGCCAACATCTGTTGGATCATAGAAAATGCAAGAGAGTTCCAGAAAAACATCTACTTCTGCATCATTGACCACACTAAAGCCTTTAACAGTGTAGATCACAACAAACTGTGGATAATTTTTAAAGAGATGGGAATACCAGACCTCCTTACCTGCCTCCTGAGAAACCTGTATGCAGGTCAAGTAGCATCAGTTAGAACTAGACATGGAACAACGGACTGGTTCCAAATTGGGAAAGGCATACATCAAGGCTGTATATTGTCACCCTGCTTATTTACCTTATATACAGAGAGTACATCATGAGAAATGCCGGGCTGGATGAAGCACAAGCTGGAATCAAGATGGCCAGGAGAAATATCAATAACCTCAGATATGCAGATGACACCATCCACAGCATGTAAGATCCTCTTGTACCTGGGATCAAACCCATATCCCTCAAACCCATATCTCCTCCTTTGGTAAGCAGACTCTACCACTGAGCCACCAGGAAAGTCCCTAAAGAAAGTTTTTTTAAAGGTTTGGAGCTATAGATAACATCTCACTCAACCAACTGGGACCCCATTCAAGCTAAGAAGATTGTATTGGTATAATTTTAAGCAATATTGTTTTTAATACAATCAGTCATTCATCAAAAACTATAGATTATCTCAGCATAAACTGGATAATTTTATCAAATTAGAGAATGACAATTCTTTAAGAATCCAAATTTTATATGTGGTTAAAACTGTATTTATATGTGGGAAAGTTGATGAGAAAAAACTGACATCATATGTAACTGAAAGTATAAATGTATATATATACACATATGTGTTTCTTCCTCTTACTGAATTTTTCACTGGGTAAAGGTAGTACTTTTTACAGTTTTTCATTATGAAAATCTTCATAATAATTTGAAGAATTGTACACTATCTATATTAAATAATTGTTAACACTTCATCTTATTTTCGTTATTATCCTTCCTGTATACGTGCTGTTTGTGTCCTGTTGCTGTATAGTTGCTAAGTTATGTCTGACTCTTTTGAGACCCCATGGACTGTAGCCCACCAGGCTCCTCTGGCCGTGGGATTTCCCAAGCAAGAATACGTGAGTGGGTTGCCATTTCCTCCTCCAGGGGATCTTCCTGACCCAGGAATCAAACCGGAGTCTCTTGCATTGGCAGGCGAGTTCTTTCCCACTGAGCCACCAGGAAAGCCCATTTTTGTTTTGTTTTAGTTATTTGAAATTAAGTTGTAGACATTGTGAAACTTCACCTTTAAAAACTTAAGCATGTAGAACCCAAGAATAAAGGCACTCATATACCAATGTCTTGATCATATATACTTAATCATCTACCAGTGCTAGGCTAATGCTGAGGCAGTGGAAGTGGTCTACCCTAGGTGCAGGCAATGATAGGGCTACATTGCCTGTAAAGAATGAAAAAGCAATAAAAACTGACCACCCACTGTCAATTCTAAACAATGTCAGTGATAAAATACTTCTCCCTAAAAGATTTTTTTTTGTTTAGTTGTAAATAATTGCTCTATAGTGTTAAATAATACATAAACTTCAAATTAGCACCTTTTACTGCTTGTATTTAAATAAACATTGTATTCTAATGGCAGAGAAATCTTGTGACACAGTTGGCCCTGAACTTATAAGCATTTGGGCTGAACTACAAACATTCACTTCTTAAGTTCCTAAAGGTTTTGAATTGTTGAACTACATTGGTTGGATGGGAGGTTACAGAGACACAGTTCGTATTTGAGGCCCCAGTGGTATTAATACTCCTGCATCTAGACGATAGATGAACAATGATGGCATAATAACGGTAAAAGTAAAGAGAACTTGAATACTTCAATTCCATTATTCTATGTGACCACTTGGATTTGTTACTTGGGTTTAAAATTTAAAACAGTGAAACAGTTTGAATGCAAGGTGAAATATTTTTGTTTGATAGTTTTACATTTTTAATGTCAAAACAACTTTTAGTTTTGTGGACAGACTTCAGATATGAGCTAGGCCTGATTTCATAAAGACTTACCAGGATTTGGGACAAACACTAAAACCTGTGACTTGGAGCACGTTGGAATCCCTGAGCAGAAAGCTGACAAGTTTTAATTCATGCATGGAATATCTCAGTTACCTTGTATAATACCTTTATTTTAGTTGGAATTATTCTTGTTTAAATGCAATTAAATTCTAATCGTAAGCGGATAAGGTAGGGGGTTTCTGGGGAAATAAAACCAGGCATGGCTTTCTTGACATAAGTGAAGCTATTTTGGGCCTAAATCATTGTGTAACTAAGTCTAGCTGCAATGCTTGCCCTTGAACACGTCTCAGTAGTTAATGATCTTAAGGGGATAAAAGAGTGAAGAAACAAGCTACTGTTATAAGGCAAGAACAGTAAAAACAGTAAAAACAATATTAAAAACAAACTAACAACAGTAAAAACAATATTGTTAGTTGTAAAGGTTCCCAGTTCTATTCAATGGTAAAGATTAGCTTGAAGTGCTGAATCACCACATCAACTGCAACCTAAGGGGTGATGATTTTGATCTTTTCTGACCCTTTGGATTTCAATTCAGTGAAGCTTGGACTCTGTAGACTGCCTGAACCCCTTGGAGAAGCCCCTTACTTCTTTCTCCTGATCTTTGGCTTGGTTGTATCTTTTGGCTTGACACCCACCAAGAAATGAATCTAGTTTTTGAGTAACATAATGTTATCATTAATTACTGTGAAAGGCCAACATGTTGGTGTAATTTTTTCCCTTAAAATTAATGTCCTTAAACAGGATGAATTCGTTACATTTTGGGGTATGTAATCTTTGTTTTGTTATTTCTTTATTTTACTGACATGTTTTATACATACAAAATTCAATCAATTAAAAATATAGTGTCAATTTTTCTGGCCATTATCAATTTGATTTCATGATTATTACTGGAAAATGTTTGTTGTATAGAGAGTTAGGAATTAGGTCAGCTCCAGACATCAAATAAAATAGGTATGTCAATGATCATGCGTTGAAAAAATTAGCAATAATCCCCTATCATTATCAAAATCCAACCAAGTGGTACATTTTAGGCTCTAGATTTTTCAGTACTTGGTCAGATCCAGCAGGGAGAAGGGCATTGATATTACTATTAACTTATTCCTCTAGAAAATAAGGTAAAGCAAGAGAGAGGAAACAAAATTATTAAAGATTAGTTAAACAATAACAACCACCACCCCAGTTATAAAGTATGAAGAGAGATTTTGTTAATTGGGCTAGCAGAAAATAAAGCACAACAGCTTGCAGAAGTTTACGGCCTTACTTCATCTAGAAAAGAACTGCCACAGGTAGAATGAGGATATTCTGAAAGGCTTGATAATTTGGGACCTCCAGGGCCAGCCTATGGTGGTCACAGACTCTGCTAGCAGCTTGATAACAATTCTAGGAGGTAAGAGTGCTTTCTTTCTGCTACCAGGTCAGTAATAAGTGAAAACGTGATTTTGTTTCTTCCTTCCAATTCTGGAAAATCTTTCACCACTTTGTCTAAGATTTCTCCCACTGTATCCTTTTTTCCACATGGGGAGTGCAGTAGAGGAGAGAGGATAAAAGGCTCATCTGGGTGAGTTTTAATCTTTTCATACTTGGATAAATTACTTTCTCTTCATTTGAGAAACAGAGAATTATAGTGATAACAGTTAACACGGTATAGTGAAAACTCACTCTGCTTCAGAAGAATCTATGCCTGTATTTCTTCGTTTAACCTTCACAACAACCCTACGAAGTCACAACTGTTTTTAATCCTTTTAACCGAAAGGAAACTAAAGTACCCTGCCTACATTTGTGATAGGCCCCTCTTAATCACACTACTGTTCTTAACAAGTAGAGAGGTTGAGAGGATTAAATAAAAGCATGCACTTAAAACTCTTAGATTAGTGCTGACAGTGTTGAATTTTGCCTTGAGGCCTGTGATCCTGGAAAATAGTTATGGTTAAAGAAATCCTTCTACCCTTTGTGTTCTGGAAAACGGTTTATAGCAAAGAATGATCCTTCCCCATAGATTTACATAAGACTCTTGGGTGCTCACTTGTTTACCTGTGATAAAGGCCAAACAGGCATCCTTCAAATTCCTATTTTTTTTCTCATAATGAGTTGAACTGTTTTGTCCCCACTGATCAATCAGAACAAAACGTTTGTTAAGCAAACTTTGATTAGGATTCTCAATCTTCCCTCAATCTCCTCTACTTTTTTGTTTGTTTTTTTGAAAGTTTTGGGTTAAGTTTTATTTGGGGCAAAATGACTGCAGCCCAGGAGACAGCACCTCAGATAGCTCTGAAAAACTGTTCCAAAGAGGCAGGGAGGAAGGTCAGCATATATGTGATTTTGGTGAAGGGGGAATACATGCAATCAAGCACATATTTTTCCAGAAGCTTTCTGCTAGTCACTAGGAGCAGTCATTACTACGAACATTTTAGTGCTTTTCTAGATATGAGGAGATATAAGAATTGCAGCCCCTCTACTTTGACCTGTCCTCAGTATAACTTAGCTTGCAGCCCTTCCTTAACAGCTTCTTATGAAAATAGGTTGACCTCAGGGTAACACATTCTCTGAACTATCAAATCAGTCACTCCAGCACTTACATCTCACTCTCCCACTTCACATTCTTTCTAGCCTTGTTTACTCCTCCCTCTGGAAAATCCCATGGACGGAGGAGCCTGGTAGGCTATTGTCCATGGGGTCGCACAAGTCGGACACGACTAAGCAACTTCACTTCACTTCACTAAAAGAATAGCACATTTTACCTAATCTCTGAGACACTTGCACTTGTCTTATTTTCAGGGAACCCTCCCTATCACATGAAAACCCTCTTCTATTACCATAAACTTCTTCCACTGCCACCTCCCATCCCTGAAATAATCCTTTCACATGAAGCTTCTCCTTGACTAAGTCTGGATTTGTTTTTTTAGCAGTGCTTGAACATACTAAGTACTCAGTAAATATTAGCTACTATTATTATATTTCCTTGTATCCATTTCCATTGTCCTGTGCTAAAACTTTGCTGCTATAAGCAGGAGGCAATGGAGGAAACCAACTTTCTCCTTATGCCTAATGGGTCTATATTAATCTTAGTCCCCAAAGGAAGCGGATTAATCAAATCTGGGTATTTTGAGCAGGATATATTTATAAGGGAGACTAGTTACAAATGTTTGGCTGGTGGAGGAGAACCACAAGTAATAATAGCAATAGAGTATTTACCTTCTCTGGATCTGAGAGGACTAAAGAGGTAGATGCTGCCAGAACCTGGAAGGACAGAGTCATGTGGACCAAGCCAATTTGAGAGCAGCATTGACCCCCAGTCAATCAAATGACCCAGCCAACCTCAAGCAGGCAATAGATATCTCACCTTACTGTCCTCTCTCCCTTGGATCTTCTGCTAAATCCAGCAGGAATGCAGGGACACAGGAACCCTGCTAATGTAATTCACACCAGTGAGCCGCAAGGGCCAGAAAGTTAGACGGAAGAGGGTGGAGATCTAGAGGGACAAATGGAAAACGTCTGTAACAAAGAAGTTCGCAGGTTTCTGTGTGTTGTCAGTTGGGTCCTTGGAAACAGACTCTGAGACCAATTGTCACGTGCAGGTTTATTAAGGATTTCATTCAGGAGACACAGCTTTAAGGAATTGAGGGAGGCAAAACTCCAACAGAGGGAGAAACTGACTCATGATGCAGGTGCAACCCAAGGCCTCAGCCTGTACTATCAGGACTTCTGAAACTGGGATGGTTGTTCAGAGTCATCCCCAAACTGAGACCTGGGAGGTAGCCCTTTTCACTCTGTGTCAGCTAGATAGATTATGACCTGGGGCTAAGGCTTGAGGCAGACACCAGGGAGCAGCTTTCCGGAGCAGGGTGTCAGGTGTATCTGTCCCCAGGTCTCTCGGTGTTTGCAGAGAGGCATGTTTGCACTGGGATGTGGCTGAACCTACCAGGGGACTGTACACCATCTGAAGGACAGTGACCTCTGTTACTCTTGTATCTTAAGCAGCTAGCGTAAGACTTTCTCTGACGGTTCAAGAACAAAGGCACCTTAAAACAAAGTGGTTGAACATAGGTGATAGCTGCTCAAAACTTTGAAATCTTGTGGGTTATCACTTAAAAAGGGAGAAATCTCATTGTCCTGCAAACCAGTTTGAACTTGTTCACTCATTGGACAATCCTTACTTTTTAATGGGGCTGAACGTAGATCCCTAACCATTAAAGGTTTTAAATATCCTTCAAAAGATGGCCTTTCAAAATTTAAGGGACCCAAGAAAAAGGTGATGAGATCGAACTTTACTCTCAAGGAAGTCATTTTTTCTTACTGGAACATAAGCCCTTTTGCCATAGCAAATCATACAGATAAGCTTCTGTATGCTTATGATATAATTTTTTTAAGGTGAAGTACAGTTGATTTATAACATTGCGTCAATTTCTGCTGTGTAGCAAAGTGATTCAGTTATATATATATATAATATATATATATACACACACACACACACATTCTTTTTTTAATATTCTTTTCCATTATGGTCATCATAAGATATTGAATATAGTTCTCTATACTATACCTTGTTTATCTATTCTGTACATAATAGCTTACATCTGCTAACCCCAACCTCCCACTCCATCCACCCCCTAAACCCTCTCTCTTGGCAACAACAAGTTTGTTCTCTATTTTTGTCTGAGCCAAGCTGCTTTCAGGATCTTAATTTGCCAACCAGGGATCGAACCCAGGCCCACAGTAGTGAAAGCAGAGTCCTAACCACTGGACAACCAGGGAACACCCCATGGGTCTGTTCTCTATGTCCATGAGTCTGTTTCTACTTCATAGATAGGTTCATTTCTGTCATATTTTAGCTTCCGCATGTAAGTGACATATGATAAAGTTTTAACAGCACATCTTATGAGAAGAGTCTTGATAAGCCATCATTTCCACCAGGTTCTACCAGAAAGAATGGCTCAAGTTCCGATCGCTGCCTCCCATGGTCCTCACCAGAATTCAAACAGCCTCATGCAGAGGGGCAGGTTACGCAGGTGCCTGGCTGTACATTTTGCAGCTAATTCACTCTGGCAGGCATGTCAGGAAACGATGCTGTTCAGAATCAAATGTTCCACAGGAACATTACTGGACTTTTTCTATGGCTGAGTGGCAAAACTGATGATACCTACTCTGAAAATTTTCCAGGCCAAACTTATGTATACCAGGCTCTGGGCAAACATTCTTGCTAGGAAGATGAGTCCTGTGCAATTCTGTAGGTTTGTGTGTTTCTCTGGGGACCTCAAGCAGGTACCAAAATAGAAGCAAAGGTGTTTTGTGAGGGAAAATTTTGGCTTTGGCTCAAGTATTCTGAAGTTTATCTTCCCTCAGAACAGAGAGTTTGGAACAGGGTATTTTGCAGGTTTTTGTTTTGTTTTTTCTTTTTTTTCTGTTCTCCAACCAGAGATTAAACCTGGGCCATAGCAGTGAAAGCCCAGAATCCTAATCACTAAGCCCCTAGAGAACTACCTGAGGCAGCATTTTCAACTTGCTTTAAGAGTGTCAGCCTTGCTACCTGCTTCCTTGATGCACAAGATTTATGTTTCTTCTATCAGTCAGCAACATAAAATCCCAACACTACACTCTGGTTGGAGAATGACCTTGACCTGTCAATTACTTTACTCTTCAAAAACTAAGCATAGACAAGTGACATTTAGTGAAGATTAAGGGACATGTTACTCATCTACTTTTTGGTGACTTTTAAGATCTGTCCTGGTATCACATTAGATCATGGTTGAGCTGTCTATTTATGTGACATTAACTGAGTCCTCTCCAGAATCACTGCTATCCTCTATCTTTTAGAGAGTGCAAGGATCAAATTTTGCTATAAAGCTTTTGAAGTTGTGGACTAAAATATCTAACAATGTCTTCAACATAAGACATTGTATGATGGTTTTATTTTATTTTAGAGTTTAGTATTAGAGGAAAAATCCCATTTAAAACACTGGCTTCCAAACTTGCCATTCTAAGAACAACACATTCTATAGCTCTTCTTTCTCTGGTTGGCAAAAATAGAATAATCATGCCCAGACAACATGTTAGCCTTTGGGGCCAGAGTATATGCTTCCCCCTCCTTTTTATGACTTTAGTATTATAGTTCTATCCCAATAAGTGTGTTCTATATGCATCTCTTATTGGAAGTTACTGTAAGACCTAAATTTCTTTTTAGAAAAAGTAGGGCTATGAATTTATATTACCGTAAAGTGCTTCCATTAAAAACAACATTATGTTCATATGAATAAATAAAACAACAACAAAAAACTATACCCAGGCAAGGAACAAGATTTTAAAAATAAGAAAGTCTGAGAAAGAAAGAGTAAAAGGACTCACTGTTTGTTTTTTCATTTATCCATTCTTTTGTTTTTGGCGACGTTGTGCAGCCTGTGGGATCTTAATTCCCCAACCAGGACCTGAACTTGTGCCCCTTGATTGTAGTGCAAAGTCTTAACCACTGGACCACCAGGGAAATCCCATCATTTATTCATTCTTAAAGTTATTCTTGGACTTCCAAGGTGGCTCAGCGATAAAGAATCTGCCTGTAATGCAGGAGATGTGGGTTCAATTCCTGGGTTGAGAAGATCCCCTGGAGAAGAAAATGACAACCCACTCCAGTATTCTTGCCTGGAAAATCCCATGGACAGAAGGGCCTGGTGGGCTATAGTCCGTTAGGTTGCAAAAGAATCAGATACTACTTGGTGACTAACAACAACAACAAATTCACTCCTAGCAGTTGAAGTTCCGGTAAATTTATTGATTCTCTAAATGTAGTAGGAAACATTAAGTATGCTAAACTTCATGTTGGAGGCTGCCACCTGCACCCTTTTGGGAGATTCCAGGAAAGACAAAAGTGGGGAAAAGAACAAGAGTGGGGAGGGCAAGGGTATCTTACACCCACTCAACGTGCCTGCCCACCAACTTAAGCTGCCTTAATGGGTCAGTCCTGACTCTTCTTGGCCTGGTTCAGAACTGATATAATCCTGTGAAGGCAAAGGTTTTTACCAGGCCCAATGAACTCAGATTTTATATTAAATATTTGGGGAATGAATAAATACATAAATGAGAAAATGCATCAGTGTTATAGGTACCCACTATGATGATGGCGATCCAAGTCTCCCAGGGCCTGAACTCCTGCCTTCAACCCCAAGCTTCTTTTGCCAGGAGATGGTAGCCCCACCTTGCGAGACCCTGGGAAGAAGTTGCCTCAGTGGGTTGTAGGTCTTGGAAAGGTGATTCACACATTTTCTACACCCAAACTTCACTCCTATAAATATAACATTGGTTATGTTTTAGAATACTGTGCTCTTTAGACCATTCATAAATTTCCAATATTCATTTCCCCTAATTTTTCATAGTTGGATACAAGACACTGTAATGTGAACAATATCTTGGGTCTTCTGAAGCTTTGTGATAAAATCATATACATTAAAAAAAATCATGACATTGGGAAATCATTCTAATCCAATGGTTCTCAAACCTTCTTTTTTCTTTTTGTTCTCAAGTCTTGCGAGATCGTAGTTCCCTGACTAGGGATTGAACTTGTGCCTCTTGCAGTGGAAGCCCATGGTCTTAACCATTGGACCAGGGAAGTTCCCCCAGTGGTTCTCAAACTTCCTTGTGCATCAAAATCACCCAGAGGGGCTTGTTAAAGTTCACATCGCTGGGCCCAACTTTCAGAATTTCTGATTGACTAGATCTCGGGTGAGGTGCAAGAATTTGCATTCCTAACAAAATGATGCTGAAGCTGCTAGTCTAGGGATCACACTTTGAGAAAGACAGGTCTTTAAACCAACTTTCTTTACCCAAGCATCTGCCTGTTGTGAGCCTGTGGTGGCATCTGCCCTGAAATGTGGTTAGCAAATGCGTAGAATGGCCTCAGAAGTGTGAGACTGACTAATCTGGTGACTGACTGCATTATCTGCAGCTGCTGGCTGGTTGCAAAATAGAGCAATTAAGGATTAAAACATAAATCACAGGAAATTAATATGAAGCACAATTGAGAATAAAACCCATAAAATTGCTGGCATTCCTCTGTTTTGGTCATACATGTGCATCCTGCTTTGCATTGCTGTTCTACCCAAGATGGATGAGACCACACCCAGAACAAACAAAGGACCGTCTCTGCCATCAGAGAATGATGAGGTCATAGGCAGGCAAGAGAATGGAAGTAGATTCAATGACATAAGATCACAGTGCTGATCATAAAGAAAAATGCCATTGTATTAATTTAATAAATATCCTTTCTCAGCCTGAGGCATAGTGGACATCTGAATTTCTATTGCCTCCAAAGAATGATTTTTTAATGCCAAAATAATTTCTCTCTGAATGTTTTTTATAAATCAAAACTTTGTAAGACTATTTCATAAGAATTCATTATTGATTTAGAATAAAAGCATGAAGCATATTATATGATAAATATGAATTTGAAATATAGGTTGTGACGTGGAAACAAGCTTAAATTTTATAATGCTGATTAATAATTTATTTTACATCTTAGAAATTTATATTTGGATTTCTTCTTATATACCCTCATTTAAAATATTTAAGTTGATTAGCACCAAGTAAAATGAATTGATATAAAGTCTGGAAAATCTGGTTGGATTGATGGGATAAAAATTAGTTTGAAAGCCTTCTTTTTATTTTGTCCCTGCATGGGGTCACACGGTCACTTTTCATGTCACAGACTTCCCCAGATGGTTACTTATTCCTTAATGTTTTCTTTGACTAATCAGAGAAAGATGACAGTTTCTTTTTTATTTATCCTACTACTAATCTCAGTGTTAATTATGCAAATCTGCTCCACCTACTATTCATAATGATTGCATTGATGCATATAAGTTAAGGTGAATTGATTTAAATAAAATTGATTTAAATTTAAATTACTACCCAGGAAGATAGAATGTAATAGCTTCAACTGCAGCTTCCTATCTCTTATTTGATTCAACTGCAATACAGTTCTCAACTGGTAAACAGTTTCATTTTTAGAAGGCCTATGCTATACATTTCAAGTATTGACTGATTTTGATAATTTCTAAAATTATTTTTACTGTCTAATCAGGAAAATGAAGCATTTGAAACATAGATGCAAATTTATTGAGAGGGTTAAACACCTCTGAGTCAATAGCTTTATCATGATTTTGTGTGATGTATATCGCAATATGTCAGTATATCAAACAAAACACAAAACAATGTACATGTTGGTAAATGTTTTATTTGATTAAAACAAAACATGCTGAAAGACACACAAAAACGTTGAAATTCACAAAACTTTCACCCCCCACTCCCTGACTCCCTGGGACTAGGGTACAGCACAGGAGTAATGAAGACTCAGGTTTGCAATGATTCCTTTGCAGAAATTAGCATAGACGATGATGAATGTCATGCTGCCAAATCTAATCTTGCTTAAAGAAGAAAAAGAAGGCTGCAGCTTTAGAGTCTTAGATTGGTTTGTGTACAAGGTAATGAAGTAGGTGAGTTTAGAAGCTTAGAACTAGCACAAAAAGCATATTAATGGAGCTAAGCAGTAATGCGGTGTGCCATCCCCACTGTGGATTGGGGCTCTGTGCTGATCACCTTATACTTTAAGTATATGACCTTTGAAAATTATTATTTTTCCTTAGAAGGTAGCTTGTGTGTATGTGATTTAACACTCACCTCTGAAAGGCAACCCACTCAAGTATTTGCACCTGAAGAATTCCATGGACAGAGGAGCCTGGCAGCCTGCAGTCTGTGGGGTCTCAAAGAGTGGACACGACTGAGTGCATCTCTGTCTGTCTGTCTGTCCAGGATGCTCTAGAATGGGTGTTGCTTCATGTCCGACTCTTTGTGACCCTGTGGACTGTAGCCTGCCAGGCTCCTCTGTCCATGGGGATTCTCCAGGCAAGAATACTGGAGTGGGTTGCCATACCCTTCTCCAGGGGATCTTCCCGACCCGGGGATTGAACTCGGGTCTCACGTCTCCTGCATTGGCAGGCAGGTTCTTTACCACTAGCACCACCTGAGACACCCATGCTCTAGAATAGTGAAGGCTATATCTTCAGGTTACACCAGGAGTCCAGGTCTCCAAATACTGAAGCTAATACTAGGCTGTCCTGGATTAACTCAAACATATAACTGCTGCACATTGATTGAGCTTAAGAGATTTAAAATTTTTTCCTTAGCAAGATATTTATAAACAATCTTTCAGGGTGGGTTAATTGTGCAGAACAAATGTTACCTAAGCCGCTAACAAATGCTTAAGTATTACCTCCTAACAGGCCCTCACAATGGCCCTGAAAACATTAGCTTCATTTTTCAGAGGTAAAAGCTGAGGCACAGAAAGTCTAAGTAACTTTCCTTAGTTCCCCCAACAGTAAGTAAGTGGTAGAGCTGAAATTAGGCCTTTGTCAATCTGGGTCATGAGCCTGCACTCTGTGTGTTTGTGATACTTTGAAAAAAGAAAACCTCATCAACGTCGGGGCACATTCTGCTCAGGGTGGCTGTTGTTGTCTTTGAGGATGAATGTTCTTTTAGTTCTTTTAAAAAGTGGGTAAACTTGAAACCAAGGGTAGTCATAAGTTAGAACCCTTGAACAGTAACTTGCTGAATAAGTAGCCCTGTAATGTGCCTTGATTGTTCCTGCAGGCTGCATACTCACCAAGCTGCATGTGGCTTAGACAATACACCACAAGACTCCTTTAACTGCCTGCTATGGCTAACACCTCTGAAGCGTGGGTTGCTATAGCAACGATAGCTTAAATTGTTTTTCAGGGAGGTGGAGCTAGCCTTACCCAGGTCAAACAGCTCAAGACTCTACCTGGGTCTGCCCGAGGTGCCAATGGATGACTTTTTAATGCCAGTAGTCCAAAACGCTACCCTCAGATCATGCTAACATTGCCATTTTCTGAACATGCATCCTATGAAGAAGCATGGCACTCATATAGGCCTGCACAGAACACCCATCATTTCACCTTTTCTTGCCTCCAAGCGTCTCTCTCCACACCTCAGACCACCCCACTTCCTTGTCCCATAAATATTCTGAGCCCCTCACCTTCAGGGGGACAGATGGGAGATTTGTTGTCCCATCTCCTTGCTTGGCTACCTTGTGAATAAACCTTTTCTCTGCTGCAAGCCTTAACATCTCAGCATTTGACTTGCTGTGTTTTGCACAAACCTGGTTCAGTAACAAACTGTCTTCTGAAGGACTGTGGGCCTTTGATGACAGATGTTCAGCCAGATCATGTTTTTGGGTGCCACTTCTCAGGAAAGTGGAACCTCTCAGAAAAGAGCAACAGAACTGGCAAGGGCATGGAACTGCTTCTGTATGAAGCAAGACTAAGAAACTCAAGACTGTTCCCACTGATATCCCCAACCCTCAGCCCTGCCAGAGTCAACAAAAGATGGGAGAAGAATTACTATTCTTGTGAGTTTTAGGATTTGTTATTTATTTGGCTATTCCTTTAACTAGGTATGTAGGATGTGAGTAAGCCTAGTAACTTTGCTGATCTTGGTTTTCTTACCAGTAAGATGGGTTCTGGATTTCCAGGGAACAATATCTACACCAAGGCAGTACAGAGTGGCAGTTCTGAGTGCTGAATCTGGAACCAGGTCATCTGAGTTTGTAATAGAGTTCTCAACTGACTTCTCACTTCTTAGATTCTTGTTCTATAAAAGAGGGTAATAGTTTCTATTTCATTGGGTTGGGGTAACAGTGGATTAGTATGTATAAGCTCTTTGAAATTGTGCTTATGGGCAAGGTAGTCACTCAGTCATGTCTGACTCTTTGCTACCCCCCCCCCACCATGGATTATAGCCCACCAGGCTCCTCTCCATGGGATTCTCCAGGTAAGAATACTGGATTGGGTTGCCATTTTTTTCTCCAGAGTATCTTCCCAACTCAGAGATCAAACCTGGGTCTCCCACTTGGCAGGCAGGCTCTTTAGCCACCAGGGAAGCTCCCCAAATAGCACTTGGCACTTAGTAAACACTAAAGAAACGTTAGCTATTAACACTATGGGTTTCTAGTACAGTTTCAAGGTCCAACTTTATACAATGGAGAATATTTAGACAAGCCATCAACTTGGATCCTTTTTCTTGGTCTCTCCAAGCTTAAGAGGCTCAGGAAATAACAATTCTTTTTGTGACCCCATTCTGTTCTCTTACCCAATCAGGCATCCCCCAGCTCTAAGCTATTGTCAGGGCAGGGTTTCAAGCAGGTGGAAGCAAGAGTTGGAGCAAGAGAAGAAGGAGGAAGAGGGTATTAAGGCCGGATGAAGGGCTGAGTATTATTAATAGAACAAGTTGTGTATAACTTGGCAAACACTTACGTACTAATACGTGTGAAGCTTGTTTCCCTTATGCAAAGTCAACATTGATAATGAGCTTGGACAGCTGGAGGTATCACCCTGCCAGGCAGGTCCCACCGTTTCCTCTGCCACCACCCGCCTTCCTCCTACCTTCCTGCATTCTGTTATTCTTCGTTTCCCATCAACATTAGCCCTCACCACTACCTACACGTCATAATGTCAAGTGAGGTGTCCAGACACCAGTGCAGAAATTGCCTGTCTCTATTCCGCCTCCAGAGAGGAACTTCATGAGTCAAGGCGTTTCCAGAGCTGGACTCATCCTCTTGAAAAGGGGGTGAATGAGATGAGATCATTTTAAAGTTGAAATGTTATCAAAATACATTTTAAAGCTCTCCTTGAAAGAAAAGTCCTATGGGATATTCCTTTAGGTATACTCAAGTTCAAATGTCATTATAGACAGATAATTTAAATTATGATCTACATCTTAATTTTAAAAAATACTCTTAATTTTGAGTATATTTGTCTTAAAACTTTGAAATTTAGGAATGAAAAAGTCTTTTGAGACCTTTCAGTTCCATGTCAACATGTTAATTTATTTTTAACTGGAGGATAATTGCTTTACAGTGTTTTGTTGGTTTCTGCCATATAACAACATGAATCAACCATAAGTATACATATGCCCCCTCCCTCTTGAGCTTCCCTCCCACCCCCTACCCCATCCCACACCTCTAGGTTGTCACAGAGAATAGTATTGAAACATATACATTACCATTACATTACTTGTCAAGCTGTCCTCAGGCGAATTGCTCTAAATATTATCAACTCTTCCTGCAAAACATTGATTCTCAAATTTTAGCACATATCAGAGTCCCCAGTA
The DNA here is from genome assembly GCF_014754425.2 of Oryx dammah. Classification (NCBI taxonomy): domain Eukaryota; kingdom Metazoa; phylum Chordata; class Mammalia; order Artiodactyla; family Bovidae; genus Oryx; species Oryx dammah. Next base: position 90,525,857 of record NW_024070210.1, read on the forward strand.
GGGCAGTCTCCCACCGGTTAGGCTTCCCTGGTGGCTCAGGGGTAAAGAACCCTCCTGCCGATGCAGGAACTCAGATTTGATCCCTGGGTTGAAAAGATCCCCTGCAGAAGGAAATGGCAACCCACACCGGTATTCTTGCCTGGGGAATCCCATGGACAGAGGAGCCTGGCAGACTATAGTCCATGCGGTCACAAAGAGTCAGACATGTCTGAGGGACCAAACAACAAAATACATTTTCATGTGTCAAATAGGTAGCTACCAGGAAATTGCTGTATAAACACAGGAAGCTCAACCCTTGTCAGCATTTTTTTAGATGAGGGAATTGAGAAGAAGTGAGGTGAAGACGCTTGCCCTTGTTTATGGGGCTCATTAGCAGAGCGGGGGCAAGAACAGAATTCTCAGTCAAGAATTATTTACTTTAAATCACAGAGGACTCTTCCTCCAAATTAGTAGCGTTGCACTGCAAAGCATTCCAGAATGGGAGGACAAGTAAAACTAGTTGCATCCTCAGCTCAGCCAGAGTGGTGGTTAAGGATGAGGCCCGGGGCCTGACCGGCAGGGTGGCAATCCTGTCTTCCTACTTCCTAGCAGTGTGATCATAGGCAAGTTATCCCATCTCTCTTTGAAGTCACAGTTAACCTGATTGCAGATGTTTTAATGTATTAGGGGCAGAATCAGTAGTGAATGCATGTAAATCAGGAACCATTTATGTATTTGGGTGTTCAGTACTGTTAAATCCTGTTTCTGAAAGGCACATTATGAGTACCTAGTGCAGTGATAGTTTTTAGCTTTGCTAAATTAGGACGTTTAGGTATGTCTACATCCTGGATCCTTTTCTAGGTGTCTCCCAACTAAGAGTCTTGAGAAATCAGAATTTTCTTTCTAACTGCATCTTGTCCCTACCTGAGTCCAAGCAGACACTCCCCTGACTCTATAATCCTGAGGAGAGAGACTTGGTCAGAGTATTGCGTCAGCTGTATCTCAGTGCCAGTCCAGTGCCTGAAAAAGAAATATTGATGAAAGGTTAATGCTATGACATCTCTGGGATTTGGATATAGAAATGCTTCCCTGGTGGCTTAGACAGTAAAGAATCCATCTGCAGTGCAAGAGACTTGGATTTGACCCCTGGGTTGGGAAGATCCCCTGGAGAAGGGAATGGCTACCCACTCTAGTGTTCTTGCCTAAAAAATTTCATGGATGGAGGAGCTTGGCAGGCTACTGTCCACGGGGTTGCAAAGAGACAAATACAACTGAACAACTAACACTTTCACTTTAACACTTTCAGTGCTGTGAGAGCTCTAGGATTTGTATATTGAAATGCTTCATGTTGATATGCCAGAAAACAGCAAAATGCTGTAAAGCAATTATCCTTCAATTAAAAAATAAAAACAAATGATTTGGGGTGGTCATCTAGTTGGGATTGAAAATTAGGGAGCTTGAACTGAAATTGTGCTTGCTGTATGAAATGCGGGTGATTAAAAGTGTCTGGCTAATGTCTCCTCATGGCAGTCCTTAAAATCACCAATCAATGAATATGTGAATAAATGAAGTGCTGAGTGAATTTGAATGAAGATGGTGGAGCTATAGCTTTGTTGCAGTACACCCCAGCAGTGGAATACAACCTCCAAGCAAAACTGGGGAGGAAAAATGCTTAAAATGGGGCCTGAGATGGACTAATCCAATATAAAATGGATATTAATGTGTCATCTTTACCTATGGACATCTTTAGGCTGTAGAAGTCTGTGTTATAATGGTTACACAAGAGATGCATTCAATGCCCTTGCAGGAAGACAAGCAACTTGAACCTGGCCTTTGACCAAAGACCTGTGACCTAGTTTAGAAAATCATATTGTAGAATGAACATACTTACTGATGAGGTCATCATTATGTTTTCATTTTTCTTCACAGTGGAGTAAGAATAATGAGTTAACCATTTTACATCTTGATGTAAAGGAAACTCATATATATAAATTATTACTGTTGAATCCAGAATGATCTGATGAAATAGCATATTTAGATACTTAAATGATAATGAAGAGTTTGTGCTGAGTTTTTAATTTATTTGATTGATTTGTTGAATTTTAAATTAATTTGAGTTTGTAACAGAACTGTGGGTTTTTTAATTCACTCGGGGCCAAAGGTTATACGGCTTCTCCTTGTTAACAAGCCACATCTTTCCTGGTCTCTACTTTTTTTGCATTTATTTTTATTTCTATCTGGAAACTTGTCTGACTGGTCTTTGCCACTGAAGGCATCAGGTTGTGTGAAAGTCTTGGCAATCCTTGCCTGATGACTGCACAAATGACTAATTAAGTGTGAGCAAATTCTTGTTGGATAACTTCATCACATAGTTCCAGAGAATCACTAGTACATGTCGGTCATTAAAGGATTTTTTTTTTCCTTTTAAATGACTGCCATACTTATTACAATAGCAAATTGCTTTATTTTCTTTCCTTTCCAGAGGTTTTCATTTTTCTTATTTAGTCTTCATGGCTAGACTTCTTTTAGAAGCTTGAAAATCATTTCTTTCTTGATATTAGGGCCTTTTTGGCAGGCACTGCTTTTTTGTTGGAGCTGAAATATGACTTGATTTATTTTTATTGTTTCTGGGTTTGTTTCCCAACATAATTAATATTATCAAAACTGTTCTTGGAACAGAGCTTAATCCCTCAGCTTTTGTTTCTGATGCTAGGATGATTAGGTCTGGAGAAATAAATTAAAAAAATAATTGTGTGCCAGGCAAAAGAGCCGTGGTAGCATTCCTTAGCCTTCCTGCTTCTGCCCACGTTTGTTTACATGTATATTCATCTGTGTCGTATCAGAAATAATCACAATTCCTCCAGTCTAGAGAAAATTGGGAGGTCTCATTTCTGAGCTTCTTTCAACACAGAGACCATAAGATCCACTCACTGACACAAATTCTTTTTTCTAAGAAAAGAAAGTCACTGCTTTTAACATGCCACTCCTTAGCCTCTCTTAGCTAGAATATTTAATAGAAATATCCTCATTGTAAAATCTTGGGTTCTTTCATAAAAGTAAATTTCGGCAATGCTGTTTTCATTCCTTCTGTCTCTTCTTTCTTTTTAATCCCATGCCTAACTCTTTGTGACCCAGTGAGATTTTCAGGTCCCTTAGTAAAAATATTCTCAGTCTGGGATGCTGGGATACTGGACCACAAGGATCTCAAGTAATGAATGTCATGTTAGAACTTACATTCTACTGATGACAGATTGTGCAAAAAATAGTGCAATAGTGAGTTACTGTTTTTTTTTTAAACCAAAAGAGAGTACTCTTTTCTCTTTAAGAGCACTAAATTTCAAGTTGCTAAGGAACCACAGTTCCGTCTACAAGGGTTATTCTGTAAATTTGGCTCTTTCCTTAATATGCCTACATTTCATTTATTTTATTGTTCTTTCTGCCACAAAAGTTGGTGCTTTACTCTAAGATCCTCTTCTTCACATACCCCCTCTCTGGTCTCTAAACAAAACCTGGGGAAAGGTCCAAGCCCAGGGACTGCAGAAAACAGACAAAGACGATGGGGAGGCTGGAGAGTGGGTGAGTAGACCTGCCCTCCACCCTTCAGGGCCTTTCTTACTCATCTAGCTAACCCGAGTCCAAAACTTGGCCCCCACAGCTTCCTTTGGCTTCCGCACTTGACTTGAAGACCATCCTCTGGGCTGACTGCCTTAGAAGGCAATTGGTTATCCTTCTTGTTGGCCCACAGGGCAATTCTGCCACTGTCCCCGCTGGCCTAGCCTCATGGAAATCTGACAGGCCTGCCCTGCAGAAGCATAACAGATTGGGTTCTTTCTCTTCTTTCCTTTATGACATTCAGAGAGAGGCCCAGAGGAGGAGGAAGCCGAGGGGGTGGAAGTCGCCGTCTACAAGGCAGCTCTTGTGAAATTCTCTAGGCAGAGAAAACAATACTGTGGGGGTGTCATTTTTAGTTGCGCTGTCTGTCGCTGGCATGACAATTTAAACAGCACTGTTTCCCTGATCTATCTGGGCTTGGTTTCCATTCTTGCATAATGCACACGCCTGGTTCTTTGTACTGTGGGTAACAGAGGACCCAAGGGTGCCTGGGCTAGAGAGTTACAGGCTTCTCTAATTTTGTGAGTCAAGCAGAGCCCAAGATACACATTTTTAAATCTCGTCTTTTTGTTGCTAAAACAATATATCAACATTAAAGATCAGTTTTAATCATTATGATCTATTTTAGCAATACAAAAAATAAAAATTAGCCCTCATCTCTCATTTTAAAAAATTCTCAACTAAAGGATAATTGCTTTACAATGTTGTGTTGGTTTCTGCTGTACAACAATGTGAATCTGTTATAAATACACCTATATCCCCTCCCTCTCGAGCCTCCATCCCAATCCATCCCCATCCTAGCCCACCAGGCCATCCCAGAGCACCGAGCTGAGTTCCCTGTGCTGTGTTCTTATCTCTCATTCAGTGGGACAGAACGGGGTGCTCATTAGAATCACCCAGGAACTTCTCAAATCACGAAGCCCAGGTCTTACTCTAAACCAGATGAATGTGTCTGCAGTGGTGGGGCCCTAGCATCCGTATTTTTAATAAACTCTTCAGATGAGTTGAGAACCATTTAAACAACCAGATTACTCTCCAACTAGCATAAGAAGTAATCTTTCCCTGTGACTCTGTCCCTGATCACATTTCCCTCCCAAGCCTTAAGGTAATCACTATGCTAATTTTGGTGTTTATTATCCCCATCCAAATACTTCAACTTTAATCACACATGTATGTATGTTTGTACCCTTAAATAATATAGCATTTATAAGTTTTTAAAACATTGTGTAAATGGAAATATGTGTATCTTTGTGAAACATTTCTTCTCAAGATTTATTCATATTGATACGTGTAGTTTATTCATTTTCGCTGTATAGTGTTCTATTGTCTAAATATTAAAAAAATGTGAGGGGGACTTTGCCAGGAGTCCAGGTTAAGATTTGGCCCTTCCACTGCAGGGGGCACAGGTTTGATCCCTGGTTGGGGAGCTGGGATCCCACATGCTTAATGACATGGTCAAAAAAATTTTTTTTGAAGAGAGTGCTTGTACCATGTTAACAGAATTATTTTCATTTGCAGTTTATGGTCAAGGGTGCATATTTTAATAGTGATAATTCCATTATAACTTAATTTTGGTTCTTTTTCCATTTAATATTTTTTCTTTCCATTTTGTGTTGTATCATAAGCTTCTTTCCATATTTTAACATGTTATAATGATCATTTAATAACTATAAAGTTTTCCTTCAGGTTTATCCTAATTCACCTGAATATACCCTTAATATTTACTCCTAGTATCTTTTCAGGGGATGGAACTGGCAATGCGATAAAGAAGATTCGGATGTGAACAGCTTACTTGTCTGTTGAGTTTTTTCCATGGAATAACTTCCCAGGAGTAGGATTATTAAATCAAAGTCTTTGAACAATTTTATGATTCTTGATACATTTTATGATATTGCCTTTAAAAAACTCTTTTACCATCTTTCGGTTAACACTGGATGATTTTGTTTCATGGGAGAATAGAGTGTTATGACCTCTTTTGGAGATGTCATACTATTGGTTACAAACTCTTAGAACACATCAAACACTGAAAAGTGTTCCTAGAACTGAATCTATTTTTTAAAAAAAGCAAAGCTAAATGGAATAACAAACACACAAGCAATAGTGAAAACAGTGGATAGTAAATTGATCCAGATGTGATTTAACAATGAGAATTGTTTCTTAAGTTCCCTAACCTCTTTACTAAATCTCAGTTTGCTCATCTATACAATGGGATTATAGTAAGAATGATGATAGAAATGAGTAACACAACAGCATTTTTTATAGTCTTTATCATATGCTAGGCACTATTCTAAACACTTTAGGTATACCAACATTTAATTATCATAACATCCCTATGATATAGGCATTATTATTATTATGCCTATTTTATAGCTGAGGAACCAAAGCACAGAAAGAGGTAAAGTGACTTTTCTAATGTTGTATGGTTAGTAACTGGCAGAGCCAGAATTCTAACTCAGAGAGTCTGGCTCCAGAGTTTACACACATAATCTCTAAATAAATAATATAGTTCATATAAAACACTTAATACAATGCCTGGCACATAGTAAGTACTTAATAAATGCTTGCTTTTATTTTTATTATTATATATTTTAAAAAGCCAACTAACTAGTATAAAGAGTGGCAGAACTGATTTAAAAACCTGAAAAGACAGAAATCAGTGAGTGGAAGTTTCAGCAAGGTGACTTCTGACTAGAGCAACAGTGCTCTCTTGGATGCGGGACATGAAAAAGGAGAGGCTGAATGGCCACTTGTTAAGAATGTTGTGCAAGAAATTTCTGCATTAGGTGAATGGCTGAGCTATATGACCTCTAAAAAGGCACTTTCCAACTACAGGATGCTATGAATTCTAAGCCAGAATCTTATGTTCTTTATCCACTCAATAAAACCTCATTTGTTTCAGTTTAATATTAGTTTTAAATATTAGTTTCAGTTTATGAACCTTGTTGATGTCATTTTCATTGTAATTATCTGAGTCATTTGCCAACAAGAGCGTGGCTTTGTAGTTTGGGTAAGCCTTTGGCAGTCTCTTGTGTTGTAATGTTTGATGTGTTATAGCACCTGAACATTTTAATGACAGGTGCTGGGGAGACTGACACATAAATGTGTGTGTTACTGTGCAGTGGTGGTCAGCCCTTCGAGGCAGGCATTTACAGGGTTACTGTCACTTGGCTAAATATCATTTGGAGTCAGTCATTTATAACTATCAAAAGAATGTATAGTCCCATGTGGCATTAAATGTTTACACTGACAAATTATGAGACTATTTTTGTAGATGTGAGTTGGTGTTTCATCTCTAATAGCACAGTTCGCACGTGATTCAGGGGAGTGGCAGTGAGTTTCTTGCTGGGAAGGGGAACTACTCCCTTGATGGAAGAAACAGTTTTGCTCAAGTCTCGGGGAAGCCACACCTGACCTCATAATTTGCCTTCCCTTTGGATATTAGCCTAGGCAATTATTTTGCCTTTACCACTGCATCTTAAGCAATCCTTTGGGAGAATACATGATTTTCTATATCAACTTTATATAAGTTCTCCAAAAACGCTGCCAAAAATGTAAAAGGCATAGTTAATTCCATTATGAAGATGTTGATAGGTATATAAAGATGTTGATATGTCTGTAAAGATGTTTGCCATGGCATTCATAGCAAACACACTAGCCTGGCTCAGAAAGTCGACACAGAAAATGATTTCTTCTTGGCTGTGTATTTTTGTCTTTGGTCTAAAGTTTAACATTGCGGGGAATGTGTAGTTACTATGGAGACAGAGGAAAATAGGCATGGAGTTTAGGACATCAGACTGTCAACAAATGTACTATAAAAAAATAGGATGTGGATTCGAAAGGAAAGTAGACGAAAGCTTCCAAAACAATATTATGAGATTTAATCTATAATATAAGGGGGGTGTGAAAGCTGGAAAGCACGTAGAACTTTAAGCATTCGATTCTACAAAATCTTAAGCAATTTGAAATGATCATGTTTGGGTCATCATCACTGAAACACACAGTATATTTGCCTTATAAGGAAAATAACCTATTTTTATTTGGTGAGATTTGACTGTTTTCAACATTAGTAATAATTCTCTTGAAACAGAGGTTGTTACAGGTTGAATTCTATTTATGATGGCAACTTCATGCAAACAGCTCATGTATTTATGTGTGTGAGTCTTTATATTCTGTGTTTGAGAAATATTGTAACTCAAGTTAAATAAAGGAAAAATAATACCATTTTGTTTTGAGTAAGCTAAAATTTGCTTTGTAATCTCACCAACAAATAATTCTGGGCATACATTTGGGGCCTCTTGCTTTGGAGAACTTCAAAGAGGCTGGCAAGCTATCTGTCAGTAATTACAAGTGTCATTATTCTTCTGTTATTCATAATGAATCCAATAGGATGAGGGTGGTGTCTCCAGTCACCCAGGAACTTGAATTAGAACCCTTAGGACTTGAATGACAGCAGTAAGCAATCAGAGTCACTGCTTTTTTTGGAATGTAGGTAGCATTTCTGAAAGGAACATGTGTTATTTACATACATAAAGTAAATATTGAAAGATTGGCTTAGGCTAAAAATACCCAAAGTAAGGTTGTAGGAGAGGACAGTAAAAGAATGAGTTTGACTTTTCAAAACAGAAAAATTCCTTATGTCATATCTGTTTAAGAGGAAAGTCAATTTTTTGATTCAAATAAAACAGAAGGGAGCTGACAAACATAATTCAGTAGGGAGTTAACAAAAAAAAGGTTTATCCAAGAAGTGATAAATGTATAGTATAGCCAAGAAAAAAATCTCAATTTAAAATATTGTTCTTAAGCAAATTATACTTTGACAACATCTTGCTACATTTCAGATTGTATGTTTATAAGAATGAAATTTGAAAACTATTTTGACATGTAGTATTTTGGTTTACATTGCAAAAAATGTATCCTAAGCAAGGCAGTATATTTATCGTCTATAAAACAAGGCAAAGAAACTGAACTTAGAGTCTTCTTCTGGTAGGTTAGTTGAAGAAACAAAACTTTCCTGTAGAAGCTGACATTGATCTTCTTGCCCATGGTAAAGCCTTGAATGAGACAAGACTCCATTTGGGAAAATGAAAGAAGGAATGTCTCTCTTCTCTACTGGGGCCAGAAACACAAAGTGATTCAGGTCGGTTGAATTTATGCCTCCTCTTTGAAAATGTCCTTTGCTTCAGATATTTTCTGTTGTAGCATAACGCTGCCAGAGAGTTCCTGGAGAGGACACATATTCTTTTTCTTTAAATGCAGGTACAGCTGCTCAGTAAACATGACAATATGCCATGGAAGACTTGATATTCTTCGAGTGAGTCCTGTGAGGCACAGCTGCAGAGGGGGGGCCTGTGAAGCCAGTGGCGGACCTGCTGAGATTAGAGCAGTGGTTAAGGGAAGCCTGGCCAGTGCTTCCTGGGGGCAAAATTCCTCCTCACCATCATGGCACTGTGCTCTGCCTGCTTCTTCCTCCCACCCCAGCCCTTCAGTCAGCCCAGGTTGGAGGCTGCTTACGTTCCTGTGAGGAAAGAACAGGTTTCTCCTCTGCTCACTTAGCTTGTGGTTGTTGTTCAGTCACTAGGTTGTGTCTGACTCTTTGCAATGCCATGGACTGCAGCATGTCAAGCTTCCGTCCTTCACTATCTCCTGGAGTTTGCTCAGATTCATGTCCATTGTGTCAGTGATGTTATCTAACCATCTCATCCTCTGCCATCCCCTTCTCCTTCTGCCCTCAATCTTTCCCAGCATCAGGATCTTTTCTAATGAGTTGGTTCTTCGCATCAGGTGGCCAACGGATCGGAGCTTCAGCATCAGTCCTTCCAGTAAATTCCTCCTGTGAACCAACCCTCTCAAAGAACAGGGAGCCTCTACAATGCTCCTGAGACTCCGGAGACCAAGTAGGTGACTTAACACTCCAATCCACTGGCAGAGATTCAGGAACAAATCAAAGAATTTAGAACTGGAAGGAAGTTTAAAGCCTTAAAAAAACTACAGCCTTCTCATTTTATATGTGAAGAACTGAGACTGTGTGAGAGCCTTGGAGCTAATTAGTGCCAGAGAAATGGGACAAGAACCCAAGTGTCTTGAGCAGGATTTTTCTAAAGGCGAGAGCGTGTCATTATCTCAGGAGAGATGTGGATGCTGCCTCCAGGCCAGTGCTCATTCCTCTGTATAGTTACTAAGCAATGTTGGTAGGAAACATAATTTTAGATGGGGTGACTTGGGGCTTCATATTTAAAGAAGTGAATTATTGTGAGCCTGTCATGTGTAAACGAGTGCCAAACAGTTCTCTTCACACTGTTTTATAAAACAATCATAAGCCCCGCAGCTTTTCCTTATTGGGCTGTGTCCTTAACTGAACTCACGGAGGCACTTCATCTTCTGTCCCTTTGAGTGTCTCACTCACACACTGAGGAAACTATACTTGAAATCTTGAATTCTCTGGCCCATATTTAGGGATGATTCTCTTTCTAGTAGATATTCTTTATCTGAGTCTTAAGACTAGGCAGCTGGGTATCCATTTGATAGGAAGACCTAAATTTCATCCCTTCCAGGCATAGTGGCCAACCTGCAAAGTGAAAATCCTTGCAACTCTTTCCTGCATTTGGCCTGATCTATCTTATGTAGTCACAGTAAATTTACACAAAGCAAAGCGTGTTTGGGAAGTAGAAACAGACAAAAACACTTCATTCTTAGCCTCCTGGAAGCAAATTGCATTGCTTTAGTTCTGCTCGCCATGAATGCATAGAGTAACAGGCTATAGATATTGGCTCTATGAAAGTTTTAAAGTAGGTGAATTTTTACAAAATTGTGTACCTATTATGTGCCAGGCATTTTTTTTTCATTTGTTTTTTTTTTTTCATTCTCCTTCTGGTTGGCATCTATCATAAAAACTTTATTTTGGGGAAAGAATTTGATTGGTTATTTATATTTTAGTTTATGTATTTATTTACTCAGTGAATATTTCATGAGCAACTACTATGTACCCCACACGATGCTATTTGTTTGGATACAATAGGGAGAAAAAATTGACAAATTCATGCCTTTATGAAGCCATGAGAGAAGCTAGTGAGAGACACAATATAACCAAATAAATAAATGTAACTTGAGGATAGCTGTGAAAGAGATATGCAAATTGCTAGGAGATAGGGGACTAGATCTGGTCATAAAAGCCAAGGGAAGCTTCCCTATAAAATGATACTTGAACAGAAATGTGAAGGAGTCAGAGTTATCAAGAAGGAAAGAGTGATTCAAGTCAGGAAAATAGTATATACAAAGGCTCTGTAATAGTGAAGGGTCAAGGGGGTATAGTTTGGCTACCCGATGAAGAGCTGCCTCACTGGAAAAGACCCTGATGCTGGGAAAGATTGAGGACAGGAGGAGAAGGGGACCACAGGGGATGAGATGGTTGGATGGCATCATTGACTCAATGGATATGAGTTTGAGCAAGCTCCAGGAGATAGTGAAGGACAGGGAGGCCTGGCGTGCTGCAGTCCATGGGGTCACAAAGAGTTGGACTTGACATAGCAACTGAACAACAACAAAGGGGTATAGTACATATTATATTTTTGCTTTTGCTGTAATATGGTCAATAAGTTTGTTTGGGGTTAGAAGGGATACAGGTAGACTTGTTAGGAGGTTATGAAAATAGACAAAGTTTGGGTAAAACAGGCGAGGAAGACGTAGAGGAGCAGACAGTTTTGACAGAAATGGGGGATAGTTTGGGCATGGAGGTTAAGGGAGGCCACTTCCAGCTTTCAGGTTGGTTCTACTGGATGACTAGTTCATTGGGATGGGAACCAAGGAAGGAAACCAGGTTAGGAGTATTGGCGGGTATGGGAAATGATGAGAGCCTGAATTCATTAAGCTTGGGCACCTTCAAGAATTCTAAGAGGACAAACTTGCCAGTTGTATAATCAGGTTTGAAGCCTGAGGAGACAGAGGCTTGGGCTGGAGATGTGAATTTGTGAGTCATCTGTGTTTGGATAGTAATGAAGAAATTGAGTAGAGATGAGAGCACCTGGGAAGAGAATATTTTCAATTGGATTTAAATAAATGCTTTGCTTTCCTCTGAGGATGTGCCTTTTGAGCCTTGTCTAAGTACAGAATAAAGCTCTTTGTTTCCTGAGCAAGGTCTTTCCAGTTTTAGAGCAGATGGGCAAACTTATGAATTGGGCAGAAATGTCCCTAAAATTATGCCACATAGGTGGATCCTCCTGGGCTTCTGAAATGTTAACCAAAAAAGCTTGAAAGGTATTTTTTAAATCCTTAATAAAAATCAACTTTTAGCTATCTTCTTGGGAAGTGGATAGTACATATGGAGAGGACAGGTAAAATGCAAGTGTCTATAGAGCAAATTAAATTCTGTGTTGGCAAACAAAAGCTGATTAAAATGATCAGAGATGTCCTTTCAATCTAAGATAGTTTGAAGATTTTTTTATGTGAAGACTAAATTAATCTAAAGCAACCCTACTGGCTTTTGGTGAGTTAAAAGTGCTTGTTTTCATTCAATGTCAATGGGTTTACATTCCTTCAAAGATAATCTTTATTTATTTATGTTTATTCGCTTTATTTTTGGCTGCACTGCATCTTAGTTGGGGCATGCATATCTTCACTGTGGCGCGTGTCTCCTCTCCAGTTGTGGCTCATGGGCTCTGTATTTTGCAGCACTCGAGCTCAGTAGTTGTGGTGCGGGATTAGTTGCCCCGTGGCATGTGGGATCTTAGTTCCCTGATCAGGAATTGAACCTGTGACCCCTGCATGGGAAGGTGGATTCTTAACCACTGCACCTCCAGGGAAGTCCGGTAAGCTATATTTATATATTTATTTTTTATTTTGGGCTGTGCTGCAAGGCTTCTGGGATCTTAGTTCCCTGACCAGGGACTAAACCCAGCCTGGCAGTGAAACACTAAGTGCTAAGCACTGAACCACCAGGAAATTCCCAAAATGTAGGCTTTAATAGCCAGCATAGGTGAAAAGGCTGTGATTCTTCCTTAGGGCTCTTGCTTGCACCTTATCTGCCAGTGAGTGGTTGAATATTCCTTTCCTGATTTGTTCCTTTGTTCCCAGGGCATGTGGAATTTCCCTGACCAGGGACTGATTGAGTCTGCACCTCCTGCTGTAGAAATGTGGAGTCTGGACCCACTGGACCAGCAGGGAAGTCCACCACTGGTCTTTTTAATTGTCTCTATAGTTTTGCCTTTGCCATGGTGTCACATAATTGGAATCATCCAGTAGATAGTCTTTTCAAACTGGCTTGTTTGACTTAGCAATATGCATTTATGATTAAGAGTCCTCTATGTTTTTTCGTGCCTTGAGAGCTCATTTCTTTGTATGATTGAAAAATACACAATCATACAAATGACCCATGCTTTGTTTATTCACCTATTGAAGAACATCTTGGTTATTTCTAAGTTTTGGCAATTATGAATTCATGTTCTGGTTTTTATGTGGGCATGATTTTCAGCTAATTTGGTTTTCAGCTAATGCTAAGGAGCATGACTGCCAGATCACATGGTTAAGAGTAGGCTTAGTTTCTTTTCCTTCTTTTTTTTTTTTAATGTTTTTATTGAAATATAGTTGATTTACAATCAATGTTGTATTAGTTTCAGGTGTACAGCAAGGTGATTCAGATATATGTATGTGTGTCTTTTTTTCAGATTCTTTTCCCTTATAGATTATTTCAAGTCATTGAGTATCATTCCCTGTGCTATATAGTAGGTCCTCGTTGGTTATCTATTTTATATATAACTGTGTATATGATTAATCCCAAACTCCTAATTCATCTCTTCCCCCTCCACCCCATCAAGGGTAGGCCTAGTTCTGTAAGAAACTGCTAAACTGTCCTTCAAAGTGGTTGTACCTATCAGTAAATGAATGAGAACTGTTACTTATAGTACTTAAAAAAAATCTATTAGCAACAACATTTAAAAACAAATCTATGCATAAGCTATTTGTCTATAAAGAATAGCCATTGTTTGTTGTATATGGAAGCAGAGCTTCCCCCCCTTACTGATTGTATTTTAATACCTTTTTTTTTTTCCAGTGGATAGTTTCTCCTCACTGTGAAGGATCTGCCTATAGATAGAGTCCTCCAGAATTTAATTTTTGATGTTGAATCTTGGAATTCTTAACTAGTAGTGATGAGGAATTATTTTTTAAGTTTTAACAAAATCATATGCTGCCCTCAACAACACCACGTAGAACACAAGGCCACAGTTTGAGGTATTTGTTACCTGACAGTAAAATCTTTTACCAGTCAATTTTGCATGTAGGCATAATTAACGTTAGCATGTAAAACAACCACAAAGACTTTGAGTGTGCTCAGCTGAGTTATTTTTAGGTTCATGCAAAATATTTTGTTAATGTAATTTTCAGATTACTTATCTAAACATTCAAAGGGAAGACAAAGAGACCTTTCTGCTGCCACTGCAGGCCTCACCCGTCTCCTCCTTGGACCTACACTGGAAACTCCCAGGATTGTACCACAGAAACACTTTCATGCCCTTACTCACAGACTCATGAGCTAGAGGGTCTCTCAAAGGCATAAGCCTGACCCAATTTAGGTCATATGCAACACAGAATGCTTACTCTAATCTTCCAGAATTCCAGACTGTCTTTTCTACTAAAACAGAAAAATTCACAATTTTTTCCTTTTTCAAAGGAAGGAAAGGCCAAACTGAACTTCTTTACCCACAGTTAGAGAATCATTCCTTTGTGTTCTTCTGTTTCAAGAACACCAGGAGCATTTTCCTTAAATGTTCTCACCGTAACGACCACAAAATGGTAGTTATGTGAGGTGAAGGATGTGTTAACTAACCCTATTGTGGGAAATAGTTTGCAATATATGCAAGTATCAAATCATCCCATTATACGCCTTAAGCTTCCATAATGTTAAACATCAATAATATCTCAATAAAGTTGGAGAAAATGTAAGTTCTTTACTTACATGAAGACAGGCTCCCTTTTCCCCATGGCTTTTGTGTTATTATTTTAAAATAAGGCCTTCTTTTTATTCCTGGCCTTTTCTCTTATTTTTTTTTTTAATTCTCTTCCATTATGGTTTATTACAGGACACGGAATGTAGTTCCCTGAGTTGTCCAGTTTGACCTTGTTGTTTATCCTTTCTCTCCGTAACAGTTTGCACCTGCTAACGCCAAACTCGCAGTCCATCCCTCCCCCACCTCCCTCTGCCTGGTCCACCACAAGTCTGTTCTCTGTCTGAGAGCCTATTTCTGTTTCATGGGTAAGTTCATCTGTATCGTATTTTAGATTCCACATATAAGTGATATCATCTGGTATCTATCTTTTCCTTCCGACTTATTTTGCTTAGTGTGATAATCTCTACTTCCAACCATGTTGCTGTAAATGGCATGATTTCATTCTTTTTTACGTCTGGGTAGTATTCTCTTATTCTTGAGCCTACATATTTGTTATCTTTCTAGACAATTTGATCAACATTTATAGAGCACCTATTATGTGTGAAGTTTTGGGTTAAGTTCTAGGAATCCCTTTAAGGAAATATCGAGGACAGGAGTTGGCAAACTTTTTCTGTAAATGACCAGATAAATAACTGTTCTTTAGGGGGGCTATACAGTCTGTGTCATACTAGTCGACTTTCTAAACAATTCAATTAACATTTCATGATGTAGTGCTAAGGCAGCCACAGACAGTAAGTCAAAGGATGGGCATGGCTGTGTGCCAATACACCTTTTTATGAAAACAGGTTATGGACTCATGATGAAGGAAATTACTGATACTGCTAAAATGAATTGGAATACAATGTAAAGAGTACACTTCATCAGCAGTATACACATGATACATGAACTCTAAAAGCAGTTCAAACAACTTGAGATTGGAATACAGCAAAGGAAAGTAATTCATTCTATCTGGCATTGTGAAGCAAGTTTTCATTTAGGAGGTAACTTTTAGGATTTAAAGGATTCCAGGAGGAAGAAAGGATTTTGAAAAGAGAATTCCAACTAGTGTGAACAAGGAATGTGAGCATGAAAGAACATGTCATGCTTGGAAAGTCTGAAGTTCTCCTTTTGTGGCTAAAGCACAGTTTCTTTATAGGAAGATGTGGGTGAAAGGCATTCTGGAGCCAGACTGTCAGAGGCTCTGAGGTTGCCCTCTGGGAACTAGATTTCAGCTGAGTGTCAAGATTGGGACACCATCAGCTTTGTTTACAAATGCAATCTGTAGGTCTATTCCTGTGGAGGGCATTTTGGAGTAGGAGAGAGTAGAGGCAGGGAAATAAGTTATAAACCCATTTCTGTTGTCCGAGTGAGAGAGGGTAAGGCTTGAATTGGGCCAGTGACTTTGGGACAGAGAAGAGAGGCTTTGCGAGATGAATTGACAGGTCATAATGACTAAATGGCTGTTTCTAAAATTTTGGGACTGTCCCTGGTTGGTTGTGTGAAGTCATGTAGTGTTCAGATTGCTCTCGGATCCCTTCCCTGCCCTTCCTTGCTTGTCATCTTGGGTAAGCGACCCCCTCAAACTACTGTGCCCGGCTCCCTTTCCTCTTGGCTTCTGGCTGGCTCAGAGGTCGGAGGAGGAGAGAAGCCAAGCCTGCTCTCGCCTGTCGCCCTGTCCCCATGGCATCAGCTGCCGTGGCTGAGTCTCCTTGCCACATCTAGCTCCTGCCGTGGTCCCAGGTTCCGGCTTCCACCTGGTGTTCTTGCTCGAGGGCTCTCTAACCCCACCTTTTCTGCACTGTTTCGGTGTCAGTGGTGATAGAGGTTTCCTGCTGCTCTAACCTCTCTCTGGGTTGCCTCACCTTCCTCTGTTTTCTCTTTCAGTTTTTCTGATCTGTTTGTAACCAGTTCCCCTCAGTTGAACTAATTAATATAAGTTCTATTTTTCTAACCAGATCCTAGCTGATAGAGACGTAATGATTAAACTAGTTGGGCAATACAGGGGTTTAAGTTAGGAAAGGAAGACGATTCAGTTTTCAATCTGACTCATAGTTTGATAGAAAGTCCCTGTGGTATCTGCGATGACCTTCATCCCTGCTTCCTCTCGACCAGGGGTCCCTAACCTCTGGGATCTCCTGTCTGATGATCTGAGGTGGAGCTGGTGTAATAATAATGGAGATAACCTGCAGAGTAAATGCAATGCGCTTGAGTCATCCTGACATCATGCCCCTCACCCCCTTCCCTGTGCCGTGTGGAAAAATTGTCTTCCACAAAACCAGTCCCTGGTACCAAAATGGTTGGGAAACGCTGCTCTAGACCATTCATTGTGAAGCTAGTCTGAATAGTTGTTTAAAAACCTGAGTATATCATATCCTTCCCTACTTAAAACTTCCCAGTGACTTTTTTTTGTACCTAGAATGAAAGCTAAACTCCTATTTAAGCTTCTACTTGCACCTATTATCTTTCTCTCCTCACTTACCCTGTCCAGCCACAGTGGCCCCCTTGCTATTGCTCAGACTCACTAAGTTGATTTCTGTCTCGGGGCCTTTGCACTTCTGCTCTTCCTACTGGAGATGCTCCTTGCTCCACTCTCCATGTGTTGTCTTCACGCAGGTCTCTGTTTTCTTGCCACCTCTTCAGAGATCCCACCACCAGTTACCTCCTTACTGGTTTCTGTCCTTCATCAAGCGTATCACTCTATGAAATTCTATCCTTTATGTATTTCTACTTCTTTAAAGCTTAAAGGTAAAAAAAATTACCTTGTTCACCTTTCTATTCTTAGCACCTATATGCAGTCTGGCATATAATTAAGGACAGCGTGCATGTCTGCGTGCTCAGTAGCTTTAGTCATGTCAGACTCTGTGATCTCATGAAATGTATCCCACCAGGTTTCTCTGTCCATAGGATTTTCCTGGCAAAAATAGTAGACTGGGTTGCCATGCCCTGCTCCAGGGGATCTTCCCAACTAAGGGATTGAACCCGTGTCTCCTGCCTTGCAGGTGGATTCTTTACCACTGAGCCCCACAGGAAGCCAAGGACACATAAGTATTTGCTAATGAATAATGATGTTACCTTTATTTTTTTTTTTTTTGATGTTACCTTTATAAAGTGTTGTATAGCAGAGGTGCCTTATATACTCATTTATTTATTTATTTTTGGTACCTGGATAGGGACTTGAACCCTGGACCCTTGGATTAAAAGTCTGATGCTTTATTAGCTGAGCTGCTCAGGCACTCTTATACAAGGTACTTTTAAAAAAATTACTTTGCTTATTAATTTACTTTCATACTATCTCTTCCTGAAATACCCTCTCCCATTCCATCTTCACTGTTCTTCCAAAACAGTTGGAATCCTTTCCTCTGTGAAACTCTCCCTCCTTACTCCACAGAGGGAATTGACTTCTCCCTTCTTTGGGGCCCATTGCACTCCAGCAAGACTAACATTTTATTGTAGTCACTTGACCGCAGCCATGAAATTAAAAGACGCTTACTCCTTGGAAAGAAAGTTATGACCAACCTAGATAGCATATTAAAAAGCAGAGATATTACTTTGTCAACAAAGGTCCGTCTAGTCAAGGCTATGGTTTTTCCAGTGGTCATGTATGGATGTGAGAATTTGACTGTGAAGAAAGCTGAGCGCCGAAGAATTGATGCTTTTGAACTGTGGTGCTGGAGAAGGCTCTTGAGAGTCTCTTGGACTGCAAGGAGATCGAACCAGTCCATCCTAAAGGAGATCAGTCCTGGATGTTCATCAGAAGGACTGATGTTGAGGCTGAAACTCCAATACTTTGGCCACCTAATGCGAAGAGTTGACTCATTGGAAAAGACTCTGATGCTGGGAGGGATTGGGGGCAGGAGGAGAAGGGGATGACAGGATGAGATGGCTGGATGGCATCACCGACTCGATGGACATGAATTTGGGTGAACTCCAGGAGTTGGTGATGGACCTGGAGGCCTGGTGTGCTGCGATTCATGGGGTCACAAAGAGTTGGACACAACTGAGAGACTGAACTGAACTCAACTGAATATTTATCTCCTTTTCCTAAATATCAACCTCTTAAAGAGAAGTGGAGATCATGAATTTTTACCTCCATAGCTTCAGTCTGTAGAATAGTGCCTGACGTATTGCTGCATTTGATAAATATTTGTTAAATGAATGAATGAATGAAATAGGAGATACAGATTTTCCAGCTTCACATTTCTACTTGTTTCCATACACTATGGATCACTGGGAAGGAAAAATGGTTCCAAATCTGTAAAATGGGGATAATAGTCCCAACCTCACGCTGTGGACATGACTAAAGTCATGGAATGAACAAGCTTAGGAGATTATAAAAATAACATGAGTAAAACCTGCCATTCATGTACTACAGGCAAAGGGCTTCTTCCATTGACTAGAATCCTTGTCAAGACTGATATGAAAATCAATCAGTGTTACCTGAGACTTGTCTATAAGAAACCTTAAACTTTCTAGAATGTTCATGATGATTTGTGAAGAATGTCCTGAAGAAGGTATAGTTGAGGTAGTGTGTGTGTTAAGTCACTTCAGTCGTGTCTGACTCTTTGCAACCCCATGGACTATAGCCCACCGGACTCCTTGGTCCATGGTATTCTCCAGGCAAGAATAACTTCACAGAAAAATAGGAAAATGTCTGAAATACTTGGCTTTTTCAGACACTCAGTTAATCCCAGGAGGAAGGCCTTTTTCTGGGGATAAGTGTACAGAGCCATAGATAAGAGAAGTACACACTCAGGGACCCTGTAGCTAGCCTTGGGTGCAGATCCAAGATGTGCAGAGCCAGGCACAGTGTCCAGCTGCACCCACCCTTTCCCCTGTGAACCCAAGTCCCCAGCCCAGCACCAGGGAAGACTGGTTGTCACTGAGCACTGGAGTGTTGGGTCCCGACAAGTGCCCTCTTGATCTGGTGCCTTTAAATCCTCAGCTCCTGATCTCTGTGACTTAGAGACACCAAAGGTGGGATGCAAACATATTAACCACTCTTTCTGCCGGCAACTGTCCCCTGCGCGACTCTGCTGTGCCCTTGGGAAGCTGAGAGGCTGTTTTATCTTCAGCCCTATTTTCCCCTGACTTTTACTAAGTACATAATTTACTATTAAGTAAAGACCAGAAAGAAGAAACAAATTTGAAAACATTTTAAAGCATTTAAGTGCCAAAGTTTCTTTTTCTAAGAATAAAACTAATGACAGAAGGTTGATTTTCATCCAAAAGTTCTTTGAAGACAAAAGCAACCTTTTTGAAGACATCTTGATTGAACCTGGTTGGGGCAGGGGCACCAGTGGGTGGGGACTCTGGGCGAACTGGGGCTCTCTATGTGAAACTGACTGTGACCTTGGCTTTGAAGATGAAATAATAGTGTGCTGAGACACCTTCCCCCTTGTGTCACTCATACTGCATTTCCATGAAGGGGGTCTTAACCACAATTTCAGACATATCTTTATGTCTGAAAAATAATCCCAGTTCTGCTAAAACAATTGTGGGTATTTTTGCTAATACACAGAGCCAAGTTTTAAAAGAAATCCAAGGCTTTAAAAAATGAAAAAATATTAATTACTTGCTTCCCCCAACTCTCTGTCCTTTAAAAATTAAATATTCTAGGGCTTCCCTGGTGGGTCAGTGGTAAAGAATCTGCCTGCTAACGCAAGAGACAGAGGTTGGATCTCTGATTTGGGAAGATCCTACATGCTATGGAGCAAACAAGCCCATGGGCCACAGCTTTGAGCCTGTGCTCCAGAGCCTGGGAGCTGCAACAACTGGGCCCACGTGCTGCAACTTCTGAAGCTCATGTGCCCTAGAGCCTGTGCTCTGCAACAAGCGAGACAACTGCAATGAGAAGCCCACCCACCGCAACTAGAGAGTAGCCGCCACTTGCCACAACTAGAGAAACACCCATGCAGCAACAAAGACCCAGCACAGCCAAAAGTAAAAATAATAAAAAATTAAGTATTCCAAGAAGACATATGCGAATGGGTGGCACATAAGCAGTAGCTACTCTTTGTGATCTGTTTTTGCATTCCTTTCTCTCTCTTTTTTAAAAAAAAAAAATATTGTATTTAATTATATGTTTCCACATCCCTCATTAGACTTGATCTCATCTGGGTCAGGATCAAGTTTCATCCATCTTGGATTTATCAGAGCCTATGATATGAGTGTGCCTAGTGCAGAATTGTTTTTCAAAAATTACTTGTTGAATGAATGAAATATCATTTTTAGCTCTAGACTTTTGGCTGTCTGACTAATTCAGTCAGTTCAGTTCAGTCTCTCTCGTGTCCAACTCTTTGCAACCCCATGAATCGCAGCACACCAGGCCTCCAGGTCCATCAACAACTCCCGGAGTTCACCCAATCCCACGAACATCGAGTCGGTGATGCCATCCAGCCATCTCATCCTCTGTCATCCCCTTTTCCTCCTGCCCCCAATCCCTCCCAGGATCAAAGTCTTTTCCAATGAGTCAACTCTTCGCATGAGGTGGCCAAAGTACTGGAGTTTCAGCTTTAGCATCATTCCTTCCAAAGAACACCCAGGACTGATCTCCTTTAGGATGGACTGGTTGGATTTCCTTGCAGTGCATGAGACTCTCAAGAGTCTTCTCCAACACCACAGTTCAGAAGCACCAATTCTTCAGTGCTCAGCCTTCTTCACAATCCAACCCTCATATCCATACATGACTACTGGAAAAACCATAGCCTCTGACTAATTAGATAATTTTTAATTCATCTCAAGCACTAGCTCTTAATCAGATCTAAGGGTGCCCAAGCTCACCTTTAATAAAAGAAGTACAAATTAACACTACTGCAGTATCCCCTTTTCATCTGCCATATCCTTGTATATGTTGTACACATACTATCAATACTTTGTTAGTTGTATATGTTGATATTACTCCTAGGGAAGGCACTTTGGCAATACCTATCAAAATTCCAAATGAACATACTCTTTGACCCAGGAATTCTATTTCTAGGAATTTATCTTGACAGTTATTCTCTCACATGTGGCAATGCTACAGGTAGGAACATTCACTGTGGTCTTGTGTGCAGTACTAAAAGCCTTGAAATGACCTAAATGTTCACCGATAGGAAACTAGTTAAATAAATAATGGTCCATGCATGCAACAATCTAATCCAGAGGAAGAAAAGGATGAGGCAGCTCTATATCCACTGATAGGGGTGATTGCTAAGATACATTGTTAAGTCAGAAAAACAAGATTCAGGGCAGTGTATCCAGTATGCAACCATAAACTATGTAAATGATGATAAGATTAACAGACATATTTGCACGGGTAGGCATAACTATTCCTGAATGGACTTATAAAACCCTAGAATTATTGGCTATCTCTGGTTCAGGGAGCTGAGTGGATAGGGGACAGGGAGCTATGGTTTCTGTCCCTCGCAACACGAAAAGTCCTCTTTGATTCGTTTGTTTAACCCTCACCATTTCCCCATCACTGTTAGGATTAAGTCCCAAATCCTTCTCGTGGTCTGCAAGGTGCTTAGTCACAGGACTCCTACCTCCCTCCCCTGCCTCTTCTTCAGCTTCTTTCCCTCTTGGCTTGGTCTTCTTTCATTTCCTCAAACATCATTCTTCTTCCCATCTCATGGCCTTCACAGATGCTGCTCCTCTGCCTGGAACACTCCTCCTCTCTGCTTTCACTGCCCTAATTCCTAGTGATCCTTGAGGCAGCAAGTTAGAGACCCCCTTCATCAATTTGAACTTTTCTACCTCCCCAGTCTAATGTAGGCCCTGATAGATGCTCCCACGGCATCGTAAACTTCTCTTTCTATAGTAAACACTGAATTGCAATTAATTGGAACTAAAACACTATTTGTTTGATGTCTGTTTTCCTTTCTGAGTCACAAGTTAATGTCTGTCTTGGTTACTTCTGTATATATGCATAGTACAAAGCAGGTGCTCATAAGCACTTGTGAAAGGAAGCAAAGAAAGAAGGAATGAAGGTGGTTGGGGGAGGAAGTGGGGAAGGTAACACGTAAAGGAAAGATGAAGGAGGGGGGAGAAAGGAAGTAACAACCAAGACAATAAAGCCCACTGTAGAGTGCTATCCCTATATGTTCATCATTAGAATTCATATCTTATGAAAATTGAGTATTGTGGTTTATTGCTTAGTGAAAAATAAAATTATCACTACCAGCTGCTGCTGCTGCTGCTAAGTCACTTCAGTCGTGTCCAACTCTATGAGACCCCATAGATGGCAGCCCACCAGGCTCCCCCATCCCTGGATTCTCCAGGCAAGAACACTGGAGTGGGTTGCCATTTCCTTCTCCAATGCATGAAAATGAAAAGTGAAAGTGAAGTCACTCAGTCGTGTCTGACTCTTAGCCACCCCATGGCCTGCCAGGCTCCTCTATCCATGGGATTTTCCAGGCAAGAATACCGGAGTAGGGTGTCATTGCCTTCTCCGTTACTTTAGCCTAGAATCATGTTATTCTGAATTTTTCTTCTTTTACCACTGAGGGGCAGTAGCTTTTCACTCAGAACATACTGATTTCTATCTTTTATGGGTGGGAAAATGTTTTAATACATACACATTAGGGCTTTAGGCTATTTTAACTAGTCCATATATTTTTACATTGATGTTGCTGTGTCTAAATATAAATCAGATGGTTATTTGACAGCATTTAGAATGAAGCAAACTTCTTCCCCAGCCTCCAAGACTCTGAAGGAGCTCGTCTCCCTTGGAGGCCTTGTCACTCGTTATTTCTTCCTAGAATGCCATCCTCATTCAGGTTTATGTTCCTATGTAAGCAACTCAAAAAGGGCTTTCCAGATCTTTCCATCTAAATTAGCTTCACCCAGGGGCCAGACGGGTTTGTTAGGTCCGAATTTGAGAAAGAGAATGCAAAATTATGAATATAAAAATCCATATAATGGTAAACACTTACTTAGAAAAAAATCACAACAAAGGACACAGCAAAAAGACTGATACATACCATAGCCATCAGAAAAGCCTGAAGAAGAACATGTAATTTTAATAATTAACTGCCTGACATAATATGTTTTTACCCTACAATTCTGGGTATATACTCTTTGGTTACCTCTCCATATGACAGTAATGGTGTGGTATTATTTTCTAGTTGGCGAATAAGAAGATAATCCAGTCTTTGGTAAAATGTCATTGATTGGAATGTGTTTTTATGATTTATAGTACAGAAAAGTTGTTCTTTGCTTTCTCTACTCATTATCTCTAATGACATGTTAAGTTTTAGGATAGCTATCAAAATTTTAGAGGGCTTTCCAGGTGGCTCAGTGGTAAAGAATCAGCCTGCCAGTGCAGGAGATGCAGGTTTGATCCCTGGATCAGGAAGATCCCCAGGTCAGGAAGATCCCCTGGAGGAGGGCATGGCAACCCACTGCAGTATTCTTGCCTGGGAAATTCCATGGACAGAGGAGCTGGGCGGGCTACAGTCCACGGGATTGCAAAAGAGCTGGTCATGACTTAAGGACTAAACGAAAACAACAAACAACAAACAACAAAATTTTAGCAGTTTCTATTAGTTTTTTGTGTGTGTATGGGCTCTAAGAAGTGTTTTTGTTTCCAGGTGTCTGGTGTGTGTGCATGCGTGTGCCTTCACACTAGCCTAGCATCATGATTCCTCCAGGGGCTTGAACTGTGCCTGCACGGATGAAGAGCTCTGAAACTTAAGTTGCATTATGTTGGAGTCAATGCCCCTCAATTCCACTCCTCAATTACTCGTTATCACTTCCCTTGGTTTTCATTTTCCTCAACACTAACCACAATCTGAGCTTATCTTATGCACCAACCGTTTGCAGATGGCCTTCGCCCACTGCCATGGAGCTGACAGGGAACACAGGCCCTTGACTGTTCCGCTGGGCTCCCGAGCCTCCCACAGGCTTGGCCTAGGAGAGGGGCTCAATGTTTGTTGAATGAATGAGTGAAAGAAAGTTACTCGGGATTTGATGTTAATCTCTCAAATTTGTTCTTGGAATTTATGAATGTTGATCTCTCATAAGAGCCACTTTAATTAAGCTTGATGGTGTATCAAGTGTTAGGAGCACCAATTGTATTAATAGGATAATTTTCTGAAATGGCAGTTTTTACCCACTATCACAATGTGTACGTTTCTTTGACTAGAAATTTCGATAGAGTATAGCCAGATTCTTTAGAATTTGTGTGGGACTTAGTTCAGTTCAGTTCAGTTGCTCAGTCTTGTCCAACTTTTTGCGACCCTGTGGACTGCAGCATGCCAGCTTCCCTGTCCATCACCAACTCCTAGAGCTTACTCAAACTCATGTCCATTGAGTTGGTGATATCATCCAATCATCTCATCCTCTGTTGTCCCCTTCTCCTGCCCCCAATCCTTCCCAGCATCAGGGTCTTTTCCAATGAGTCAGTTCATTGCATCAGGTGGCCAAAGTATTGGAGTTTCAGCTTCAGCATCAGTCCTTCCAATGAATATTCAGGACTGATCTCCTTTAGGATGGACTGGTTTGATCTCCTTGCAGTCCAAGGGACTCTCAAGAGTCTTCTCCAACACCACAGTTCAAAAGCATCAATTCTTCAGCACTCAGCTTTCTTTATAGATCCATAATATAACATCTTTCTAACTTTCTTGCTCTATTATAATGTAAAAACAAAGCAAGAGAGTTGACACTCTCACACATTTTCAAGTTATTAATTTTTAAAATCATAAGTGTATATATTTTAAAATTTGCAAAAAGGATGTCATTTTTAACTTAGTATAAATCGATACCTTAAAAAGCCAGCTGTATTAATTGGAAGCAAAATACCAAATCAATTTGATTCCTGTCTTTATCCCTTTTAGAAATGCATTAATGAACTCTTCTTAGATAGTAGAAAATATTATAAAGTTTGTCTTTCTTCCTTAAATTTGTATTCTCATTCTACTCCTCCTCCTCGCTTGGTGTCATTTATTTTTATGTCTGAACATCTGTAGATAGACCCATCAAATTTCCTACCACAAAAACATGTTTATACATTTAAATGTAAGTTTGTAAAGTTTCTGTTATAATAACAAGCTCAAAAAATTTAACATTTCTTTTAGATTGAGTTATTATTACTATTGTTATTCAGGTGATCAAAAGATAAATGTACGACAAATTTTGATATGTAATTATGAAAAGTAAAATGTTACTAGAAATACATTTCTTTATTAAATGAGTTGAACTGGTTTTTCAAGTAGCTTATGTATGCACGTTTGAATATTATTTATTGGTAGGATGAAGCAGAGTTTAGCATCAATTCTATGCCTACTTACTTTTTTATAGACTTAAATTCTGAGACATCTTATTCAAATAAGTAAGCAGATGGGAAAGGATATTTTGTTATAGCACTATTACTCAATCCCCTGGACACCTTCCAAGTTTTACATCAGAAATTATATAATGCTATATCACCAGGAATTATTATTATTAATGCCCTGCTAGCTAACATATCCTACTTCAGTTACACTAATAGCAAAGAATTAGGAACCAGCTGACTTGCAAAAATATTAATCAAATATTAAAGTCATTTACTTTTTCAGCACCAGTGTTTAGGAATCTCCCTGTGTTTGGGGTTTCAGATGTTTTGACATCTCAAGATAATTTCAGGTTTCACAATTCAGTGTAGAAAGATTTGGGATGAGTGAAATATGTGCTTTAAAATAGTTTTTGATAGGGGGAGTGATTATTAGAGGAAAGGTTGGAGGAGAACTCACAAATACCTGGACCACAGGTGTGTTTTTAGACAGAATTATTGTCCACTCCAGTATTCTTGCCTGGAAATCCCACTGACAGGGGAGCCTGGCAGGTGCTAGTCTGTGGGCTTGCAAGAGTCAGACATGACTTAGGGACTAAACCACCACTACTGTATAAAACAGTCCTTTCAAACTCAAGGTGAGGATCTGAAATTGATTTTCTTAAAATCACCTCTGTCTGTGCACGGAAGAGAAAAGTCCTGGAGCCACATTACGGTTGGAAGATCATTCATCAGAACCAATTTCAGAATCAGCTTTTGCGGTGTGCTTTTCAATGGTCACACCACTAGCCCCTTGTGCCTCTGTGATGGGACCCAGCTGTCTTCACACCACACGCTCTACCAGGTCCTTCTCTCTTACAGCAAGTAGTGCTTTTTGTTTTTTTAAAAAGCTGAGATTTAAAAAAATTATCATTTAAACATTTATTTTATTGAAGTATAGTTGATTTACAATGTGGTGTTAGTTTCTGAAGTACAGCAAAATGATTCAGTTATACATCTATACATCTTTTTTGATATTCTTCTCCATTACGGATTACTACAGGATATTGAATATAGTGCCCCGTGCTATTGGAGAAGGCAATGGCACCCCACTCTAGTACTCTTGCCTGGAAAATCCCATGGACGGAGGAGCCTGGTAGGCTGCAGTCCATGGGGTTGCTAAGAGTCGGATGCGACTGAGTGACTTCACTTTCATGCATTGGAGAGGGAAATGGCAACCCACCCCAGTGTTCTTGCCTGGAGAATCCCAGGGACGGGGGAGCCTGGTGGGCTGCCGTCTATGATGTCACACAGAGTCGGACACGACTGACATGACTTAGCAGCAGCAGCAGCAGCCCTGAGCTATATAGTAGAGGCTTGTTGTTTATCCATTCTACATATACTCATTTATATCTGCTAATATATCTGCCTCTGCACCCTGCAACCCCTTGGCAACGACGTCTGTTCTCTATATCTGTGCTTCTGTTTCTGTTTAACACATAAGTCCATTTGTATCATTTCTTAGATTCCACATATAAGCGATCTCATATGATGTTTATGTTTCTCTCCCTGACTTCCTTCACTTATTCTGATAATCTGTAGGTCCATCCATGTTGTTGCAAATGGCATTAAAAATGCTCAATTTAACTTAGCTTGTAAAACTCCAGCAACTTTGGTCAAGACCAAAACATGAATAATCTGTAGGGGAAAAAGAATATTAGGCTCTGGAATTACACCATATAAACTTCTAAAATATGCACTTTATTCTCAGGATCTATTTATCCAGGAACCTCACAACTGACAACTGTGGTAAGAGTCTTTAAGGGTGACCAACACAATATTTACAAGCAATTGGTAAGATTAAGATTCTTCATAATCACATCTAGGCTTCCCTGGTGGCTCAGATGGTAAAGAATCCACCTGCAACGAGGGAGGCCTGGGTTTGATCCCTGAGTTGGGAAGATCCCCTGGAGAAGGGCAAGGCTAGTCATTCCAGTATTCTGGCCTTTCCAGGGGAACAAACAGAAGTCTACATTCCATGGACTGTATAGTCCATGGGGTCACAAAGAGTTGGACACAACTGACCGACTTTCACTATAGTCCCGTCTACCAAGCAGAATAAGTAGATAACACACTCTTATAAAAACAAACTAAAATTAAAACACAAATTTGGTGACTCAGGTTCAATTTATCTAGAAAATATTTATTAAGAGTCTACCACGTGCCAATAATGTACTGGCTGCTAGGGATTTTGAGTTGATTTTAAACTACTTAGTTTATCTCAGGAAGGCGTGCACATGTGATTTAGAGTGGCAGGTGACAGGGCCACCTCTGGCTTAACGCCTGCTCTATACTTTCGGTCTAGGTGGCTTTAGGCAAGCCTCAGTGTCCTCTTCTGGAAAATGTAAATAATAATATGTAGTTCCTAGTGTTACTGTGGGGCTTCAGGAGATAGGTAATAAACACTCAAGAAATGGTAGTTATTTTTATCACCATTTTTATTCCCTCCTCCACCCCAGCCCCTGCCATGGTGTCTGCACTTAGGGGTAGACACTCAATAAATGCTACTG
Organism: Oryx dammah; assembly: GCF_014754425.2. Lineage (NCBI taxonomy): Eukaryota > Metazoa > Chordata > Mammalia > Artiodactyla > Bovidae > Oryx > Oryx dammah. The sequence continues at coordinate 90,554,161 of NW_024070210.1, forward strand.
AGTCAACGAATGAGTGCACAAATAACAAATATTTTGACACACTACTCTATCTGTAAACAAAAGAATTACATGGTGAGCAGAACAAGTTATTCTCAAAGGTACAATTTTAGTTACAATATTTAGTAAATTCTAATGCCAAGTACTTTTCAAAATATTTCTTTATCCATTTTATTACTCAATGAAGTCATAGATCTCACTTTCAGAAAGCTTCCTGTGTATTTAAACATTTTTTTCCATCAAGTTTTTTTTTTTCCTTCAGCAGTCTGCAGGATGAGAATTATGATAGAATCCCTCTAAATCACACAAAAGGAGTCCTAGGAAATCCATAGAAATTCCATATCCAAATCCAAATCCAAAAATTCCATAGAAATAGTTAGATCCAGTGGGAAAAGCACCTCACATTTTTGAAAATTCCCAGGTGGGAATGGGCAACCAAGACATCCTGTCTTGTTGAGAGCTTAAAGGACCATGGAAGACATATTATCGTAAGAGCATTTTTCTTGTGCCAGTTTGGGGGCTGGTATGGCTGCACTAAGGGGGCAATTCTTCCCCTTTCTAAGGTGAAGAGTCCAAGTTCCGGTTCCAGGGTCTTTCCTTGGATCCCCTTCTGTTTGCTCCCCTCTCCCTGCCTCTACTTTCATTGCTCTGATGTCCTCTCCAGGACAACACCAACAATGTGTTGATGGGAATGTTGGAAGCCAGAAGGACTGACATCTGGGATTGCTAGCCTTTATTGCAAAACAGCATTGCTGGGATCCCACATCCTGTATTGCTTAAGCTTTGGTTATTTTCACATACTCATTACATTGACCTGAATCCTATTCCTTGCTCTTAATCCTTCAAAAGAATATTGTTATTAAAAGTTGGAAACGTAAAGAAAGTCTAGGTACTGGAGAGCAGATTTGTTAATCACTCTACCTAGTTCCATTAATCCAGTCCTGAGTGTGCTTGAGGAAATATACTTTAAAGTCTCCTTTAAAATAAATGTCATCAGTTCTAATTATACTTCCTTTCACATGCAAAATTTCTTTTAAACCATCCTTTAGGTTGGGTTAGTACTTTAAGTAAGGTTGGTACTTCCCAACTCTTGTCCTGTTGAAAAACTTAAGCCCAGCTACTGAATTGTACAAGAGAAGAATTAGGAGTTTGATTTGTTCTCTTTCTTAGCTCTGGTTTTCATTCCCAGCATGTCTACTCCTACCCACAAATCTAAGGCTACAGTCTTTCTCTCTGAAACATATTTCTGCCCACAGTGTACCCACTGGTTAATTTCCATAGCTCTGATTCATCTTGACAGTCACATGCTTCCGACAGGTGAGTACCTCCAGGCAGTCACCTGGAGTCACTTTTCTGTAATCATACATAAGTTTCATGATGGTGCTGTGTATCACCCTCATTTTCCAGGCATAAGACATGACAGACAGAATTCTGGATTTTTGTCCTAGCCCCTTAAGGTATTTATACTTTTCTCCCCCCTGTTTCTTTTCATGCGTCTTAGCAATCATTTTTTAGTTTTTCTAACCTTCTCAATGTTCTTCCAGATATTTTGTTTTTTTCTGTGGGCTTTACCTCTCTTCTGGTTTGTAATGTAGTAACGTGTTGTTCTGGTAATATATTAGTCAAAGATGATTTCTGTGGGAGTCATATAAATAAAGCAAATAGTGAACCATGAAACCTGTAGTGGAAAATGTGGAAGTTACAGGAAGAAAACTAATCAAGCAGGAACAAGCTGGGTCAAGGCTGGGTTTAGGGCTGGCTCTATTTAGGTAGAGGCTTCCCAGGTGGCCTGAGTGGTAAAAGAACGCACCTGCCAATGCAGGAGACATAAGAGATGCAGGTTTGATCCCTGGGTTGGGAAGATCCCCTGGAGGAGGGCATGGCAACCCACTCCGTGTATTCTTGCCTGGAGAATCCCAGGGACAGAGGAGCCCCACGGGCGGGCTACAGAGGTTTGGAAACGACTGAAGAAACTTAGCGTGCATACATGCTTAGGTAGGAGGAGTGTGTCTTTTAGTTTCTTCTCTCTGTTGCATCTTTCTTTCTTTCTCCCTACCTGCAGCATCCATCCCTCAGCCTCTCAGGAGCTTAGTATTTTTCATGTCTCCCAGTTTCTAGTTAGGAAGAAAAGCAACCATGGAGGACAACCCCCGAGGTGTCAGCCACACTCACCACGTCTCTGCCTGTCATACATCTGACTCCCTCATCCACAGGGTGGCAACCTGGGAGTCATTATTAGATTAGATGACTCACGGCCCAGCCATGGTTGTTTGGATCAGGAGAGAACATTGAATCCAAACTGTCAGTCAGATCCTGATTCACTTGAAAACTTCAAGTTTGATCCAAAACTCTCCCCATTCTCTCAGCACACATGAGGCTCGTGGCCCCAGTGACTTGTGTGTGAATCTGTGTGTTTGTGCATGTGACTGATGGAGGAGTGCACTGTTCTCTCACAGAAGCCCCGCTTGTTCCACAGTGGGCCCTTCTAGCACGTGGAGAGAAAGCAGGAAAGGGAGGATCTCCTGAGGTGAAGATGTCTCCTCACTCCAGGTGGTGCTCTTTAGGAATTCAAGTCCAAACAGGCCTAGGAAGAAGCCTGTGACTCCAGGCCTGAAGTCTCCCCCAACATTCCTCTGCACCCAGAGCCCCTCTGCTTCACCCCTCGATGGTCCTTGACGAGCCTGCCACCTCCGATCGTATATCTTCTGTGGTCCCAACTCTGGGGTCTAGGAGGAGGTGAGGGGGCTCATGCTCTGTCATGAGGGTCTGGGAAACTGCGAGTGTGTCCACTGCACCCCCCCCTTCTGATCCCACCATCACATCTTGGGCTTCCATGCTTATTCCCCTATTGGTATCTGAGGTGGATCAGCAAGACCAGTGCTCACCAGTCATGCAAACTGGGCCTGGGGTGTCAAACCTCTTTCTTTTTAGACACCCATCAACCTGGAGCAGTGCTATTCCCTTCCCTCAACTTTGGAGAGGAGGCCAGTCCTGAGACCAGAGTCTTTCTTGTCAAACCTTGTCTTTTCTCCCCAAAGGAGAAGTCCTCCTCTTAGACCTTCTCATGATAGAATCTGGCAAACCAGCCAAGTCTCTGCAGCCCCTGGGAGGGCAGAGGCTTCTATTTAGCAACTGGTCCTTCTTTATTTCAGCTCCAAGCCTTTCATAACTTTTCTCAATAGAGCACTGACTCTACTGTGATCCCTGCGTTATTCTGCTAACATGAGTGGGAGGACTAGGTCTCAACCAGAAATGCACACTGGACTCCCCTGGTGGTCCAATGGTTAAGACTCCACTGCATTTCCCTGCACTTCCACTGTAGGGCACGGGGCTTCCATTCCCTGATTGGGGAACTAAGATCCCATATGCCACACAGTGAGACAGACAATAACAACAACAACAAACCCAAACACAACCACAACAAAAACAAAACAAGACCAAAAAATGCACACCATCCTGCTACTATCACTCATGGAGCTTCTGTTACTTGCAAATGGAGTCTTGTTCCTACATTTGTAACTTTTCTTGATGACAGGCACTTGGTAAGATTATTGCCTAAAGAAGTAAGCATGTCTCCCAAAGAAATGACTCTTCCTGGGATTCTTCAAACCCCACCAGCCTCCGGCCTTATGTCAGACTAGTCCTCCAGAGAAAGCGGGTGGTTTTGTGATTTTCCTCCAGCAGAGTTTGCAGCTTCCTTGTAGGAATAGACAAAGTGTGTGGTGGGGTTGCCCCCAGGCAGAGAAGAAGGAAGTGAAGGTACAGGTCAGGAAGTGGTTAAAGCGAAGATCCGTGAGGCTCAGAAGGTGGAGCACCGAGTGGCTCTGTACCTTGGCCACTCGTTGGAATCAACGGGGAAACCTTAGGCAATAACTATGGTTGTGTCCCTCCCCCAAAGCACCTGATGCCACTGATTAAGGCAGATTAGCCTTCCTGAGCCGCACCAACTCCCCAGGTGATTCTGATATTTAGCTGAGGTTACAGAACACCACTGTGTGTAAGGAAAAGAAGTAGAATGAGATGGATGTCGGTAGACTGAAAAGAAAATGAGAATTCAAGATCTTGAAGATCCCAGATGTAGAGGGCTTGACTGAGCCCTGGATTCACGGGGGAGCCTGCTCCTGTTACTGAGAACCCAAGTCTGTATGCCTGATGCACAATGGGGTCAAACAATACCGAGACATCAGAGTTTGGAACAGAGAAAGTTTTATTACAGGGCCATGCAAGGAGATGGGTGGTTCATACCTTAAAAACCCAAACTCCCCAAAAGCTTTTAGCAAAGCTCTTTTCTAGGAAAGGTGAGGGAGGGGTTTGGGTAGTTGCTGCAAACTTCTTGGTGTCACACCCTTTGTTCTTGAGGTCAGGTAACGCTACTCCTCTGAATGTCTATCAGACAAATATTATTCTCTGTTCTGAAAAGAAACGCCAAGGTCCCGAGGCACACCTGTCATCCTCCAAGGTCCAGGTCCTGACTGAGAGGAGGCAGATCTCAGTTGGCAGCTCCCTCAAGCCCAGGCCCCCAGACCCTGCCCTGCGTCATCAACCAAAGGAGCCAGGCACCCAACCCAACTGGCCCTCAGGCTCCTCAGGCCACCCAAACTGGTGCGTGTGGAGGGCGGGGGGCAGGTCCCACAGACTGCGACCCAGGCAGACAGCAGGGCCGCAGAGACAGGGATGGGAAGAGGCTCACCACTGCCCCGAGGCCTGGACTCCACCAGTGGGCTGGAGCCCTGCAGGACACAGCCCTGAGTCCCCCAGCTCACCTACTGGTCCAAGGCCGGGGAACAGACCGGAGGGCCCCAGGGAGAAGGCCAGGATCTGGCCCTTACCTCACTCTCCACCTGACCACCGGTCACCACTGCCCTGACCATGGTCGGGATCGCCTCATTAACGGCCCCTCATTACCAGGGGGTGGCTTGTGGGCGTGGCCCAGTGCAGCACCAGCCAATGGCTGAGCCGGACCGTTTGTCGGGTCACAGGTGTGAAGTGCGGAGCTGCAGCAATGGCTGCCTCTCTGAGGGCCGCTCTTGCGGCGCTCTGGTACCATTCAGAGAGAGCAAGACGTCAGGCCTGAAGGTAACCCTGGGTTCCAGGCGTGGCTGAGAGCAGTTCTGCGGAACTATGCGGGCGATGGGGCTGTCAGCTGGGTCGCCTTCATGGATGGTTGTCATTTTCTGACTGGAGGCTGAGGTTGCAGGGAAAGAGCCCCGAGGAGAGGCTGAAGCCCTTGCTGATGGTGGTGGGGCGACCTGGGGCCGGAGGTTGAAGGAACAAGGATGGGAAGCCGGGTGGGGTGGGGGGTTGGAGGGCATGAACCTCAGAAGGAAGGGAGTGGGGGACAGTAACGGCTGGAAGTTGCAGCGGGGCGTTTAGAGGAGCTGTGAGTACTCGCTTCCCCGGCACGGAGTCTGGGAGAAGGGAGGTGTGAGGAAAACGCAGTTTTGCACCAGCAAGTCTTTCTTTCCTCTGTGTCTCCTTGACTCCTCACACAAAACCCTTCACTTCTGGTCATCAGCGCTTTTCTCCACATCAAGCAATTCTCTGTGACACCAGCTGGGATAAGGGTGGGGGATCCTACAGTTTCACTCGTTCCTGATCCTGCCTTCTGGAGACAGGGTCAGATCCTACAGGGTAAGGCTTTTGTCCCACATGACTGCCCCCACCCCCCTTCAGATGCCAGTCATAAGTCCAGGTTGTCACCTGTGCTTCTGATGGATCGGCTATAAGTTGGAGGTTTTCATGACTCCCTTGCCTCGAGCTTGATTAAATTGGTAGTGTGGTTCACAAAACTCAGGGAAACATGGTTACTGGTTTATTGAAGGATAAGATAAAGGAGACAGATGAAGAGATACACAAGGTGAGGTCAGGAAGTGTCCTGAGTGTAGGAGCTTGTGTCCCCGTGGAGCTGGGGCATGTCACCTTCCCGATGTGGATGTATTTACCAATCTAGAAACTCTCCAGACCCCCTTCTATGGGGATTTTTATAGAGGCTTCCTCATGAAGGCCTGGTTAGTTATTAACTCCATTTCCAGCCCCTTCCTTTCTCCGGAGCGTGGGGGCTGGGGATGAAAACTCTAAGCTTCTAATCACAACTTGGTCTTTCTGATGACCATCTCTCATCTGGGAGCCACCCAGAATCCCTGCAATCGATGAACAGTCCCTGCTATAGGGTCCTTTCAATATAAAAGAGGCTCCAGGTGCTCCTCTCACCTAAGAAATGACAGGTTTTCAGAGGTGTTCCAGGAACTGGGGGCAGAGAAAAAAATACATATTTTCTGTTATCTCCCCGTAGGGAACTGAGCAGCATGCCCTAGACAGAGCTGTGACACAAGTGAGGTCTTAGAAAAGAGCCTGATTCTTCAATATTTCTGAGACTTGGTCTCCAGACTGTTGGAGATTTCTTGTAAAGTTTTCCAGAATCAAGCAAATAGGTTGTTTAGGATCCAGGACTTGGCCCGTGCTGTCCAGGGTTCACAAATTGACTTATTTCTGGCTCATTTTGTTCAGCCCACACCAGAGTGTGGGGAGGAAAAATGAAACCTGAATGTCTTTGTGTGGAGTCTGCTCTCTTCAGTTTACCCCAGGTCCCACCTTTGGGCTTAAAATGGAGCTGCTTCCTACCCTCTCTGCCCCAAGTCTTTTGTTTCTTTCAGTTCAGTTGCCTAGTCGTGTCAGACTCTTTGTGACCCCGTGGAATGCAGCACGCCAGACTTCCTCACCCATCACCAACTCCCGGAGGTTACTCAAACTCATGTCCATAGAGTCGGTGATGCCATCCAACCATCTCATCCTCTGTCATCCCCCTTCTCCTGCCTTCAATCTTTCCCAGCATCAGGGTATTTTCTAAGGAGTCAGTTCTTCTAATCAGGTGGTTTAAGTATTGGAGTTTCAGTTTCAGCATCAGTCCTTCCAATGAATATTCAGGAAATATATTGATTTCCTTTAGGATGGACTGGTTGGATCTCCTTGCTGTCCAAGGGACTCTCAGGAGTCTTCTCCAACACCACAGTTCAAAAGCACCAATTCATCTTTAGTTTATTATGAAAAATTCCAGAATATAAAAGTAAAGAGAATGTTATAATGAATCCCCCAGTATTGTCTGAATCCCCACATACTGTCCCCAAGACTTGAAGATTTTTGATGTTGGGACCCTGGTTGGGGAGAAAGACAATCACCTTCTTTGCAAAAGCTTTCCCTCTGGAGCTGCTTCACTCTCACCCCACCCTGACTTACTAGTCATTCTTTATCTCTCTGTTGAAGCAATGTCTTTTTATCCACTTTTCTACCCAAGTGTTCATGCTTCTCTGGTGGCTCAGATGGTAAAGAATCCACCTTCAATGCAGGAGACCTGGGTTTGATCCTTGGATTGGGAAGATCCCCTGGAGCATGGCATGGCAACACACTCCAGTATTCTGGCCTGGAGAATCCCATGAACAGAGGAGCCTAGAGGGCTGTGGTTCACAGGGTCGCACAGAGTCAGACACGACTGAGCAAGTAAACACAGCACAGCACACAGTTGTTCATACATACTTGTTGAATACCTCACACGTGCCAGGCCCCTTTGTAGGCACTGGAGTCAGTGAAGTGAAAATCACTCAGTTGTGTCCGACTCTGTGAAGCCACGGACTGTATAGTCCATGGAATTTTCCAGGCCAGAATACTGGAGTGGATAGCCATTCTCTTCTTCAGGGATCGAACCGGGGTCTCCCGCATTGCAGGCAGATTCTTTACCAGCTGAGCCACCAGGAAAGTCCTAGAAACTCTGGAGTGGGTAGCCTGTTCCTTCTCCAGCGGATCTTCTGGACCCAGGAATTGAACTGGGGTATCCTGAATTGCAGAGCAGAAGGCAAAACAAACAAGGTGCTTGCTCCCAGAGGACTTTCAGCCCAGGATGGAGGAGACAGACAATATAGAACCAGTCAATCAGTCAACAGGTCTGTGAAGTGCTATGAAGGACAAAAGTAAGGTAATTTGACAGAGCATCTATCAAAGCGTAAGGGAAGGCAGGACTGGGGTAGTTGGAGCACTTCAGGTGTTCAGGAGGGCATCCTGAAAGGGTGGCATTTGATCCGAGACATGAAGGTACAACCATGTGAAAATCTAGAGGGTATCATGCTCCAGGCAGAAGAGACAGCCAGTGCAAAGGTACTGAGGTAGAAGTGAGCTTAGGGGCTGTTGGAGATGTTTCTCAGGGCTTCCTTGGGGCAATTTAGTCCTCCTCAATGCTGGCTTAAGTGACTTTTCTCTGTGCCTCCATAGCATCCACTGTGACGTTTGTTATAGCCCTTAGCTCCTTTGGTGAATTATTGTCTGTCTCCATCACTGGCCTGAGGGTGACCAAAGCAGAGTGGTACTATTTTCATTTTTGTATGTCCAACTGCGCAGCTGTGTCTGGCTCACAGATAGTGCTCAACAAATATTTGAAGCAGCATATGTGCTTGGAGGCAAAATGAATATGGGAATCTAGGCCCCTCGGTTCTAGACTCAAATTTGGAAGTAACAAGCACATCTTAAACATTTTCAGCCCCTAAAATTTTCTCTATATGTCTGAGAGACAACACTGAAATATTTTTGCAGTTATTCAAGTTTCCTTCTTTCTAGCAGAGGTCTCCCAAATGTACATTTGTTTTTTCATTCATCAGGTAATTATTGAGCTCTTACTACATCCAAGGGATTGTTCTAGGCATATGGGTATGGAAGTAAACAAAGCCAAGTCTTTGGGGGAGCTTGTCTTCTAGTCTGTGAGGAGAAGATGAAAAAACAAATATTTTTTGAGAAAAAACAATATATGACACGTGGTGACCCATCGATTGAGTAAGGGGGATAGAAAGAGTAGAGGCTGTACTGATGTTTTACATGGGGTGGTGAGGGCAAACGAGTCACTGTTGGGTCCTTTGGGAATCAGAAGCCAACAGGACACAGAACTGCAAGGTTCAGAGGTCAGGTGGGGTGGAAATGCTCATGGAAGTTAAAGGGGAGAGGGAGCAGGAATGACAGGTGGAACCTTCAGATTGCAATGCAGGTCTGACACTGGTGAGAGGGTAGGAGGAGGAGAGAGGACGGGGCTGAGGTTGAAACTGAGTTGTGATGAAGAGCCAAAAGTGCCTTGGTCCACTCCAGGGTGAGTACTGGAGAGAACACTGTCCTCTGTGGTCCTTTGTTCAAGGTTGTCCTTTGTCAGGTCAATGCATCAGGCGTTTATACCCTTGTACTGCTCAGATACCAGGCGCAGGTTGTCCCAGGAAAGGTCTGACCTTGAACAAAGAGGCCATCTGCAGCTTTGACCCTGAAGGAGCTGGGCACTGTGGTCATGTAACCTAGAGCAGGGCACCCTGTCCCTCCATGAAAGAACATCCGAGAGGCAAAACTCAGTGTCTGTGGCAGGAAGCAACTAAATCGGGGAGTGACATGATCTGCTTAGTTTTTACAAGAATCGTTCATGATAATCTGTGGAGATTAGGCCTGCGGGAGCCTGTGGAGGAGGCACAGCAGCTGCTAAAGAAGCTTGCTGCTGCCGCTGCTAAGTCGCTTCAGTAGTGTCCGACTCTTCATGACCTCATGGACTGCAGGCCACCAAGGCTCCTCCGTCCATGGGATTTTCCAGGCAAGAGTACTGGAGTGGGGTGCCATTGCCTTCTCCGTCTAAAGAAGCTTATTGTGTTATAATCAAGGTGAGCGATGAAGGTGACTTGGCCCAGAGAGGTAATGGGAGGTAATGATGGGAAGGAAGTGAAAAGTGATATGTATTTTGAAGATAGATCTGACAGGCTTTGTTGATGGACTGAAAGTGGACATGCAAGAAAGAGAGGTGTCAAGGATTTTGACTTGAGCAAAATCTTAGAATATTGAGCTGCCATGTTCTAATATGGCAGATTCTGGGGGACGGTCACATTTATGGGGAAAAAGGAAGATGAGATGAGGGCCTGGTTTTCAGGTACAGGCTGCACCTAGGACATGAGGGCTCTGGGGAATGTTTTTATGGGATACTTGCCTATATAAGCCATCTTATTTTAAAAATGTATGTGATTTAAAATATGTTTAAAAATTTATGGGCCAATGTGATTTAGAACAGTGCATCGAAAAGCAGTCCTTCTGTGAAGATAACCATCTCCTCCTCCTAAGGAATAGGAGCCCTCTCTCCTTGTTCTTCTTTGGCAAAGGAACTAGTTTCATATCTTCCATTGAGATAAAAAGAAAGCAGCACTATTCTTGCTCTGAATGCCATGGTTCTTTGGAAACGGTTTGTGTTGAATAGTAAGATCTTGTGTCTGCGGCTCCCTAATATCACTTATTTAATGCTGGTTACATCCATTTTCCTGGCACTACACCATCCATGATGCGGCCAGTAAATACCAGCTTCTTCGCCTGTTGGGAGGTGAGTGCTGTGCTTCGTGGACAGTGACCCCGAGTGCACGCCTCATGTGGGAACATTGAATGATACTTTATTTTGTGGTGAATTTACTATCGGGAATGTAACTTAGAGGAAAGCCTCTTCCAGCTATATGGTTAAGCCCTACACAGCGCCTTCCAAGAATATGACCTCTCGCAGCGTTGTCTGTGCCCTCCCCCTTCCACACCTCCGCAGGACACAGTACTGCAAGAGAGGTGCCATTCATCTGGGGGCCCCCATCCCTCCTCTGGCACCGCTTCATACCAACCTGGGAGGCCAGGCCAGGGCCGTATCCATCAGAGGCCAAGGGGTGTGGATGGGTGCAGCCTGCTGACCTTGTGGAGCAGAGTCTGGGAGCTCCTCGGAGGCTGAGGCATGGCCATCTCTGGAGGAGCCTGTGACCCCTGGGCGGCAGGGGTGGCGAGCAGGGAGTGGCCGTGTATGAGGATGGATGCTCAGGGCAGAGAGTACCTGTCTTTACTCTGGCTGCTGCTGCTGCTGCTGGGACCAGATGCCATGATCTTAGTGTCTTTAGTTTGCTGTGTTTGCCGCTCAAAGCCAGGGCTGACGGTGGACCTCTGGTGGCGGCCCAGAGTCCAGAACTCGTCATGTGTCTGACATGAGTCACATACAGTCTGCTCTGTACTGGGCAGCCCAGCCTCACCTGTTCAGAGACACTGCACCCTCCAGCGGGAACGCTCCTGTCACTGGGTGCCCCTCCTGGAACTGAGGCCAACGAGAGTCCCATGCCTCCATGGAGCACTTGGTCGGTGCCAGACGGGGATGAAGTAGGGGCACACGGGGAAAGAGGTGTAGATTGTCACTGAGCACCTCAAAGGAGAGAAGCCAGGACTGGGTCCAATGCAACGTATCCAGGCTGGAGGCACCCCTCCCAGATGGCACCTCTGGCCCTGAGCATTCCTAACCACTACAAAGGGGCTTAGAAAAATTTGAGGAAGGTGTCTCTGGTGACCAGAACCCATGCAGACCAGGTCAAACAGATTTGGGGAACTCTCCCTGGACAACCACAGGAAGGGGCTCAGGGCAGTGATCTGCTTGGGTCTAAACATCAGGTTGATGTCAAGGGCATGTTCTTGGGCATGGTCCAGGCTGGAGATACAAATATGGGACAGTCAAGCTTCTGGGAATGACTTTATGAAAGGAAAAAGTTCTGAGGCTTGTAGCTTCCAGACTTCATCATCTTATTATAACACATGAGAAGACAGTTCTCTCTTTCCTAGGGAGATGAAGAACTCTAAACAAGAACTAGCCACTTGATGGTTTCTAGAATTTCCATAGCTTATGCTTATGCCATCCTACAAAGACCTCTGAGTCCTGAAAACAGAAACAGTTCATAATGTGAAAAACCACAGGCCCAAATCTCCCTAGGAAGCAGGTACCTATGGGGAAAAATGACATTTTCTTTCCCAGTGCCAGGCTGATTCTAGTCTAATAACATTTTCCCTGCCCTCTGAGCAGTGCTGTTTGTTTTCATCTGCTCTCTGTTTAGTCAGGGGAATAATTAACTAACAACTAGGTCTGCTGGAAACATGCCACTAGTGGCACTCAGTAAATATTTGTTGACAATGATGAGGCTGTCACTATTAAATCTCTAATACCTTGCTTTAAAAACTCTACCATTTTATGTTTCCAATTTGGTGGTATAGATGGGACTTCCCAGATGGCGCTAGTGGTAAAGAATCTGCCTACCAGTGCAGGAGATGCAAGAGACCCAGGTTCGATCGCTGGGTCGGGGAGATCCCCTGGAGGAGGAAATGGCAGCCCACCCCAGTATTCTTGCCTGGAGAATTCCATGGACAAGAGGAGCCTGACGGGCTCTAGTCCACGAGGTTGTAGAGAGTTGGACACAGCTAAGCGTGCGCGCGCACACACACACACACACACACCTTTCAGATGAGAAAACTGAAGTTCAGAGAAGCAGGGCAATTTATTCAATACTGCAAAATGAGGTAGGGCAAAGCTAGGGCTTGCACCCAAAATTCTTGATTCGAAATTTATTTACTGCTTTTTGTACTACATTGCAGAAGTGTTTGGGGGGAGAAATGGCTGTGTTCCACTCAGCCAATTCGTATGTTGAGACATTAACCTTTCCAAAGAACAGTAAAATCTCATTAAGTCAAAATAATTGGAAAGATGGCCAAGCTGAATTGGGGGAAAAGTTTGAACTATTTTCAAAGATACTCAGCCTTTTCCTTTCAAGGCCATGTAGTAAACTGGAACGAAAAACTGCAGAATGGGGCCAAATAGAGGTCTCACTGAACCTCCTTGAAGGAACAAATAGGAATCATTTTTAAAATGGTACATTAGCAGCTTGCATATAAGTGATGACTGCTAAAAATATTTTAGGCATTTGGGGAAATAAATTTTTGTTAAAAGTACGCTGTTTCCCTTGAAAATGCACTTCATGTAAAAATTTACATGGGGAACATTCACAAATCTGTCACTCAAAGCATGTGATAAAATGTGCATTTAATTTAGTGGCATATAAATTAACCTCTTCTGTTTGGCTGTGCTCGAATGGTTTGGCATTATTTCTGCAGCTCATAGCAGCACAAATAATGACATCTGTCTCTCTCACTTTCCATCCCCTAAATTTTTCATCTCCAAGGCCAACAGAGCCTCCAGCTGCTTGAAAACTGGAAGCATTTTCTATCTATTCCTTTCCCTCACCACACTCCCACCAATTTTGGCCAAATGACCCCGTTCTTCCTGTCACCATCTGTGAGAAGTCTGTATTTGGCTGCCTTTCAGTCGTTTTCTGTTCAAATGCAAAACATTCATTTGTTCCCGAAGATGTTTAGAAACACTGGGCCTGGTTATCGCTAACTCTATAGTTAACACATTCTCAGACAGACTACTTTTGAAGCACTTCCTGGGACTCTATTTTTCTCTCTTCAAATTGACGCCTTCCCCCTTAATCATGTAAGAATCAGAATTCTCCACCTGGCAGGTTATTCATGGAAGGTTCCAGACTGGCTGAGTGAATGTTATTGACTAACAGGAAGGCTATTTGGGAAAACAGTCTGGGTAATGCTCTCAGCCAGCCAGTATGCTCAAAGCCGGGAACAGTGATCCCTTGGGGGGAAAAAAAGAGGAGCTGGTTGGAGAGAGATAAAGCTTTCCGCAGTGGGTGGGTTGTCCAGGATGTGAGTCAAAGATCCATGTATCTTAGGGAAAAACCGATCAAAACAAATAAAGAGCGCTACAGCTGCCTCTGCCATTCAATGTTATAGGTTGTTCAATGAAACAGCTCAAGTTCAAAGCAAAAATATGGCTCCTCTGGCATTCCCAGCTGGTGCCTTGCTGCCCTCCTCTGGAGAAATTGGGAACTGACACTTTGGATCACTTCCTGTCCAGTTCTGTCTCCATTGTTGCTGTTCAGTTAGTTCCTAAGTCAAGTCTGACTCTTTGTGACCCCATGGATTGCAGCACGCCAGGCTTCCCTGTCCTTCACTATCTCCCAGAGCCTGCTCAAACTCATGTCCATTGAGTCGGTGATGCCATCCAATCATCTTATCCTCTGTTGCCCCCTTCTCCTCCTGCCTTCAATCTTTCCCAGCATCAGGGTCTTTTCCAACGAGTCAGTTCTTTGCATCAGGTGACCAGAGTATTGGAACTTCAGCATCAGTCCTTCCAATGAATAGTCAGGGTTGATTTCCTTTAGGATGGACTGGTTTGATCTCCTGCAGTCCAAGGGACTCTCAGAGTCTTCTCCATTTTAGGTCTGCATTGGCTTGGCTCCCTTACTCAAAGGCACTTTGCTACAGTGTGAATAAGTATCAGGCCATAAACTACAAACAGTTCACTCAGTGAGTTTACACTGACTCTGAGTAATGCAGGGACCTTTATTTCTTGGCAGGAGGCCGAACTCCTTAGTTTTGTGAACTGTCTGTCCTGGTTCCACTCTCCTTACACCAAGAATCCAAGCTAAAGCCATCTTTTCTGGCAGCCTTAGACTAACAAGTCCTTCCTGATTTGGCATCCTACCTTTAGAATCTTATCCTTAAAAGGGAGAGTTTAGACTCGATCTCTAAGGTCTCTCTGGATTTGATTCCATAAAAATATCTTGACCAGTGAGAAATGTTGAATGAACAAAATTTCTGGAATTAAAATGAATGTACTTGGTGGAGGGATGAATTCAAAAATCTTTTTTTCAAAATATGAGCTATGCCACTAAGAGGCAGTGTTGACACACAGTTTCATTCCAGTATAGCTTCAGTATATTTCCTTTGAGGGAAATATTTTTAAAATCAAAGGGTATTAAGAATAATTAGGGGTTACAATGTTTGGTGTGGCAGTAAAAGTCCTGGGTAGAATGAGGCATGCATCTTACACAGTAGTATTCGGTTGCCAAAAAGTTCCTTTGTGTTTTGCTGTACAATGTTATGGAAAACCCTGAATGAACTTTTTGGCCAACCCAATATAATAGTAGATTGAATAAAAGTATCCATCATCTATGAGTGAAGGTATTAAATACTGAACTGATTTGAGAGTGACAGAAACTTGGTTAAAAAAAGGGGGAGGACATTCACTCTTTTCTTTTTTCACCTCAGCCACATGCACCTTTGCTTCTATTTCTGTGCATTGGAGGAAAAGAGGTGGATTTCTAATTCTCTTAGTAAGAAAATTCTGGAAATTTCTTTACCTTTTAAATACGGTGACCTTGTCCTTTAAAACTTAAGCTTACGTGTGTCTTTTTATTTTATTTTATTTTTATTTTTTTAAATTAATTTATTTATTTTTAATTTTTACTTTACAATTCTGTATTGGTTTTGGCATAGATTGACATGAATCCACCACAGGTGTACATGCGTTCCCAAACATGAACCCCCCTCCCACCCCCCTCCCCACAACATCTCTCTGGGTCATCCCCGCGCGTCAGCCCCAAGCGTGTCATATCCTGCCTCAGACATAGACTGGCATTTCGATTCTTACATGATATTATACATGTTTCAATGCCATTCTCCCAAATCATCACACCCTCTCCCTCTCCCTCTGAGTCCAAAAGTCTGCTATACACATCTGTGTCTTTTTTGCTGTCCTGCATACAGGGTCATCATTGCCATCTTCCTAAATTCCATATATATGTGTTAGTATACTGTATTGGTGTTTTTCTTTCTGGCTCACTTCACTCTGTATAATCGGCTCCAGTTTCATCCATCTCATCAGAAATGATTCAAATGTATTCTTTTTAATGGCTGAGTAATACTCCATTGTGTATATGTACCACAGCTTTCTTATCCATTCATCTACTGATGGACATCTAGGTTGTTTCCATGTCCTGGCTATTATAAACAGTGCTGCAATGAACATTGGGGTACATGTGTCTCTTTCAATTCTGGTTTCCTCTGTGTGTATGCCCAACAGTGGGATTGCTGGGTCATAAGGCATTTCTATTTGCAATTTTTTAAGGAATCTCCACACTGTTCTCCATAGTGGCTGTACTAGTTTGCATTCCCACCAACAGTGTAGGAGGGTTCCCTTCTCTCCACATCCTCTCCAGCATTTATTGCTTGCAGATTTTTGGATCGCAGCCATTCTGACTGGTGTGAAGTGGTACCTCATTGTGGTTTTGATTTGCATTTCTCTAATAATGAGTGATGTTGAGCATCTTTTCATGTGTTTGTTAGCCATCCGTATGTCTTCTTTGGAGAAATGTCTATTTAGTTCTTTGGCCCATTTTTTAATTGGGTCGTTTATTTTTCTGGAATTGAGCTGCAGGAGTTGCTTGTATATTTTTGAGATTAGTTGTTTGTCAGTTGCTTCATTTGCTATTATTTTCTCCCATTCGGAAGGCTGTCTTTTCACTTTGCTTATGTTTTCTTTTGTTGTGCAGAAGCTTTTAATTTTAATTAGATCCCATTTGTTTATTTTTGCTTTTATTTCCAGAATTCTGGGAGGTGGATCATAGAAGATCCTGCTGTGGTTTATGTCGGAGAGTGTTTTGCCTATGTTCTCCTCTAAGAGTTTTATAGTTTCTGGTCTTACATTTAGATCTTTAATCCATTTTGAGTTTATCTTTGTGTGCGGTGTTAGAAAGTGATCTAGTTTCATTCTTTTACAAGTGGTTGACCAGTTTTCCCAGCACCACTTATTAAAGAGATTGTCTTTACTCCATTGTATATTCTTGCCTCCTTTGTCAAAGATAAGGTGTCCATATGTATGTGGATTTATCTCTGGGCTTTCTATTTTGTTCCATTGATCTATATGCCTGTCTTTGTGCCAATACCATACTGTCTTGATGACTGTGGCTTTGTAGTAGAGCCTGAAGTCAGGCAAATTGATTCCTCCAGTTCCATTCTTCTTTCTCAAGATTGCTTTGGCTATTTGTGGTTTTTTGTATTTCCATACAAATCTTGAAATTATTTGTTCTAGTTCTGTGAAAAATATCGCCGGTATCTTGATAGGGATTGCATTGAATTTGTAAATTGCTTTGGGTAATATACTCATTTTCACTATATTGATTCTTCCGATCCATGAGCATGGTATATTTCTCCATCTATTAGTGTCCTCTTTGATTTCTTTCATCAGTGTTTTATAGTTTTCTGTATATAGGTCTTTAGTTTCTTTAGGTAGATATATTCCTAAGTATTTTATTCTTTTTGTTGCAATGGTGAATGGAATTGTTTCCTTAATTTCTTCTTCTACTTTCTCATTATTAGTGTATAGGAATGCAAGGGATTTCTGTGTGTTGATTTTATATCCTGCAACTTTACTATATTCATTAATTAGCTCTAGTAATTTTCTGGTAGAGTCTTTAGTGTTTTCTATGTAGAGGATCATGTCATCTGCAAACAGTGAGAGTTTTACTTCTTCTTTTCCAATTTGGATTCCTTTTATTTCTTTTTCTGCTCTGATTGCTGTGGCTAAAACTTCCAGAACTATGTTGAATAGTAGTGGTGAAAGTGGGCACCCTTGTCTTGTTCCTGACTTAAGGGGAAATGCTTTCAATTTTTCACCATTGAGGATAATGTTTGCTGTGGGTTTGTCATATATAGCTTTTATTATATTGAGGTATGTTCCTTCTATTCCTGCTTTCTGGAGAGTTTTTATCATAAATGGATGTTGAATTTTGTCAAAGGCCTTCTCTGCATCTATTGAGATAATCATATGGTTTTTATTTTTCAATTTGTTAATGTGGTGAATTACATTGATTGATTTGCGGATGTTGAAGAATCCTTGCATCCCTGGGATAAAGCCCACTTGGTCATGGTGTACGATCTTTTTAATGTGTTGTTGGATTCTGATTGCTAGAATTTTGTTGAGGATTTTTGCATCTATGTTCATCAGTGATATTGGCCTGTAGTTTTCCTTTTTTGTAGTATCTTTGTCAGGTTTTGGTATTAGGGTGATGGTGGCCTCATAGAATGAGTTTGGAAGTTTCCCTTCCTCTGCAATTTTCTGGAAGAGTTTGAGTAGGATAGGTGTTAACTCTTCTCGAAATTTTTGGTAGAATTCAGCTGTGAAGCCGTCTGGACCTGGGCTTTTGTTTGCTGGAAGATTTCTGATTACAGTTTCAATTTCCGTGCTTGTGATGGGTCTGTTAAGATTATCTATTTCTTCCTGGTTCAGTTTTGGAAAATTGTACTTTTCTAAGAATTTGTCCATTTCTTCCAGGTTGTCCATTTTATTGGCATATAATTGCTGATAGTAGTCTCTTATGATCCTTTGTATTTCTGTGTTGTCTGTTGTGATCTCTCCATTTGCATTTCTAATTTTATTGATTTGATTTTTCTCTCTTTGCTTCTTGATGAGTCTGGCTAATGGTCTGTCAATTTTATTTATCCTTTCAAAGAACCAGCTTTTGGTTTTGTTGATTTTTGCTATGGTCTCTTTTGTTTCTTTTGCATTTATTTCTGCCCTAATTTTTAAGATTTCTTTCCTTCTGCTAACTCGGGTTCTCTAATTCTTCCTTTTCTAGTTGCTTTAGGTGTAGAGTTAGGTTATTTATTTGACTTTTTTCTTGTTTCTTGAGGTATGCCTGTATTGCTATGAACTTTCCTCTTAGCACTGCTTTTATAGTGTCCCACAGGTTTTGGGTTGTTGTGTTTTCATTTTCATTCGTTTCTATGCATATTTTGATTTCTTTTTTGATTTCTTCTGTGATTTGTTGTTTATTCAGAAGCGTGTTGTTCAGCCTCCATATGTTGGAATTTTTAATAGGTTTCCTCCTGTAATTGAGATCTAATCTTAGTGCATTATGGTCAGAAAAGATGCTTGGAATGATTTCGATTTTTTTGAATTTATCAAGGTTATATTTATGGCCCAGGATGTGATCTATCCTCGAGAAGGTTCCATGAGCACTTGAGAAAAAGGTGAAATTCATTGTTTTGGGGTGAAATGTCCTATAGATATCAATTAGGTCTAACTGGTCTAATGTATCATTTAAAGTTTGCGTTTCTTTGTTAATTTTCTGTTTAGTTGATCTGTCCATAGATGTGAGTGGGGTATTAAAGTCTCCCACTATTATTGTGTTGTTGTTAATTTCCCCTTTCATACTTGTTAGCATTTGTCCTACATATTGCGGTGCTCCTATATTGGGTGCATATATATTTATAATTGTTATATCTTCTTCTTGGATTGATCCTTTGATCATTATGTAGTGGCCTTCTTTGTCTCTTTTCACAGCCTTTGTTTTAAAGTCTATTTTGTCGGATATGAGTATTGCCACTCCTGCTTTCTTTTGGTCTCTATTTGCATGGAATATCTTTTTCCAACCCTTCACTTTCAGTCTGTATGTGTCCCTTGTTTTGAGGTGGGTCTCTTGTAAGCAGCATATAGAGGGTTCTTGGTTTTGTATCCAATCGGCCAGTCTTTGCCTTTTGGTTGGGGCATTCAATCCATTTACGTTTAAGGTAATTATTGATAAGTATGATCCGGTTGCCATTTGTTTTATTATTTTGGGTTCGGGTTTATACTCCCTTTTTGTGTTTCCTGTCTAGAGAATATCCTTTAGAATTTGTTGGAGAGCTGGTTTGGTGGTGCTGAATTCTCTCAGCTTTTGCTTGTCTGTAAAGCTTTTGATTTCTCCTTCGTATTTGAATGAGATCCTTGCTGGGTATAGTAATCTGGGCTGTAGGTTATTTTCTTTCATCACTTTAAGTATGTCTTGCCATATTTTTAAAATAGAAACTGGGATATAGAAATTTCATATAAGACTTAGCAAATTATCAGTTCAGTTCAGTCACTCAGTCGTGTCCGACTCTTTGCGACCCCATGAATCGCAGCACGCCAGACCTCCCTGTCCATCACCAACTCCCGGAGTCTGCTCAAACTCATGTCCATCGAGTCGGTGATGCCATCCAGCCATCTCATCCTCTGTCATCCCCTTCTCCTCCTGCCCCTAATCCCTCCCAGCATCAGAGACTTTTCCAATGAGTCAACTCTTCACATGAAGTGGCCAAAGTATTGGAGTTTCAGCCTCAGCATCAGTCCTTCCAATGAACACCCAGGACTGATCTGCTTTAGGATGGACTTGTTGGACCTCCTTGCAGTCCAAGGGACTCTCAAGAGTCTTATCCAACACCACAGTTCAAAAGCATCAATTCCTCGGTGCTCAGCTTTCTTCACAGTCCAACTCTTACATCCATACATGACCACTGGAAAAACCATAGCCTTGACTAGATGGACCTTTATTGGCAAAGTAATGTATCTGCTTTTTAATATGCTATCTAGGTTGATCATAACTTTCCTTCCAAGGAGTAAGTGTCTTTTAATTTCATGGTTGCAATCACCATGATTCAAATCCTGAAAGATGATGCTGTGAAAGTGCTGCACTCAATATGCCAGCAAATTTGGAAAACTCAGCAGTGGCCACAGGACTGGAAAAGGTCAGTTTTCATTCCAGTCCCAAAGAAAGGCAATGCCAAATCACTCCTTTGCAGTGATTTTGGAGCCCCCCAAAATAAAGTCTGACACTGTTTCCAGTTTCCCCGTCTATTTGCCATGAAGTGATGGGACTGGATGCCATGATCTTCGTTTTCTGAATGTTGAGCTTTAAGCCAACTTTTTCACTCTCCTCTTTCACTTTCATCAAGAGGCTCTTTAGTTCTTCACTTTCTGCCATAAGGGTGGTGTCATCTGCATATCTGAGGTTATTGGTATTTCTCCCGGCAATCTTGATTCCAGCTTGTGCTTCATCCAGCCCAGCGTTTCTCATGATGTACTCTGCATATAAGTTAAATAAGCAGGGTGACAATATACAGCCTTGAAGTACTACTTTTCCTATTTGGAACCAGTCTGTTGTTCCATGTCCAGTTCTAACTGGTGCTTCCTGACCTGCATACAGATTTCTCAAGAGGCAGGTCAGGTGGTCTGGTATTCCCGTCTCTTGAAGAATTTTCCACAGTTTATTGTGATCCACACAATCAAGGCTTTGGCATAGTCAATAAAGCAGAAATAGATGTTTTTCTGGAACTCTCTTGCTTTTTCGATGATCCAGCGGATGTTGGCAATTTGATCTCTGGTTCCTCTGCCTTTTCTAAAACCAGCTTGAACATCTGGAAGTTCATGGTTCACGTATTGCTGAAGCCTGGCTTAAAGAATTTTGAGCATTACTTTACTAGCATGTGAGATGAGTGCAATTGTGCGGTAGTTTGAGCATTCTTTGGCATTGCCTGTCTTTGGAATTGGAATGAAAACTGACCTTTTCCAGTCCTGTGGCCACTGCTGAGTTTTCCAAATTTGCTGGCATATTGAGTGCAGCACTTTCACAGCATCATCTTTCAGGATTTGAAATAGCTCAGCTGGACTTCCATCACCTCCACTAGCTTTGTTCATAATGATGCTTCGTAAGGCCCACTTGACTTCACATTCCAGGATGTCTGGCTCTAGGTGAGTGGTCACACCATCGTGATTATCTGGGTCATGAAGCTCTTTTTTGTACAGTTCTTCTGTGTATTCTTGCCACTCTTCTTAATATCTTCTGCTTCTGTTAGGTCCCTACCACTTCTGTCCTTTATTGAGCCCATCTTTGCAAGAAATGTTCCCTTGGTATCTCTAATTTTCTTGAAGAGATATCTAGTCTTTCCTGTTCTGTTGTTTCCCTCTATTTCTTTGCATTGATTGCTGAGGAAGGCTTTCTTATCTCTCCTTGCTATTCTTTGGAACTCTGCATTTAGAGGTTTATATCTTTCCTTTCCTCCTTTGCTTTTCGCTTCCCTTCTTTTCACAGCTATTTGTAAAGCCTCCTCAGACAGCCATTCTGCTTTTTTGCATTTCTTTTCCATGGGGATGGTCTTGATTCCTGTCTCCTGTACAATGTCACAAACCTCCGTCCATAGTTCATCAGGCACTCTATCAGATCTAGGCTCTTAAATCTATTTCTCACTTCCACTGTATATAGCAAATCATAGAACAGAATCAGATACATCCAAGGCAGTCTTATTGGTTTTTATTAATAGCTGAAGAAATTAAGGGTTTCAAAGCAGCCACATCAATCCAAGAATGTTTAGAAAGAAGCATGAACTCTTTTCTAATACAACGAGTAGTCATTTATTCCAGTGATCTTACATCTTCAGGCTTGAGTCTTCAGAGTAGGTATTACCAGGAGAAAATATAGTTCTCAATCTAGGAGACCCTGACAGGGTCTGGAAAATCTCTTTTTCTTTATTAGACCTTTTCGTGCTCAGTCGCTTACTCATGTCCAACTCTTTGTGACCCCATGAACTGTAGCCCACCAGGCATTTCTGTCCATGGGATTTTCCAGGCAAGAATACTGGAGTGAGTGGCCATTTCAAGACCACTGCTCCCTAACCTTACTGACTGGAGACATTTAGGTGAATCCAGCTTAGAGCAGGGGAGAAGGCAATGGCACCCCACTCCAGTACTCTTGCCTGGAGAATCCCGTGGACGGAGGAGCCTGGTGGGCCGCCATCTATAGGGTCGCTAAGAGTCGGACACGACTGAAGTGACTTAGCAGCAGCAGCAGCAGCCTAGAGCAGAATGGAGAGAGCCTGGTGCCAATCCCTCTTGGCCTCCCCATTGGTCTGAATGCTTCTTAGTGGTGGAAATGAGTCAGAAAAGAGGGAACAACTCTGGAACTCTTGACAGCAGGACTCTGAGCTTTGAATGTTTACTGATGTGGTCCCATAGGAATGATTTTCTAAGGAGAAATGTAAAGGAATAACAAAGTCCCTATAACTGAAATGTCCCTTAGCAGTGTTTTTTCAATATGTGGTTTTCAATTAATGGTCATAAAATCAATTTAAAAAGCCTTAACCAGCATATTTTATTAATTAAATAGGACAGAAAGGAATGGAATTTAAAAATACCAGAATGGATTACATTTTATTTCAATGGTTGTATATGTGCCTTACCGGGTCATTATATAAATTGTGTTTCTTATTAAGGGCCATTTCCAAAAAGCTTGAAAGTTACTTTCCTATAGCACTTTGTACTTGTCTGGATGCTACACCATTTATGACAGCTCATATCTCATCTTTTTTACCAGCCTGTGAAGTTTTTAAAGTAGGACTATTGTCCAAATTATTTTTTCTTGGCCACAGTGATTTCCTTAATACTGTGTACCTGGTGGGTTGCTCAGTAACCCAGTTTAAGATTTATTTGTTATTCATTTTGCTTCCAAGTTCTAAATGCATACTTTTAAAAAATGGTCAAGTGTTATTTATAATTGTTTTGTTCAGTTCCTGTCAATCTTGACATATAAGCTGCCATTTGTATAAGCATTGCCATTTAACCATCTTTTCCTTCGTTTTGGAACTGTGGCCCAAGCCTAGAGGAAGTCACTATAAATGGTTTCCATCGAGGCTACTGTGCAGACTTGGACTTCTGTTTTTCGAAGAGCTCTCTCAGCTGCTGCTCCGTTGTGGCTTCCTTCTGCTGCATAAGCTCGGCTGTTCCTTTGGTCACTCCCCAGGCATCCGGCTTTGACATGGAAGGGTTGTACGGCCTGCCCGAGGCTATCTGAAGATTCTCCCAGTATTCCTTCCTGGCCCTGGGTGAACAAAACACACAGAAACCGTGAGGGTCTGTCTCTAGGCTGTGAGCTAGAACCCTGCCATCTTTGGACTCTTGAGAGTGTGTCTTCTGAAACACATTATCTTTTCTTTTTCCCCAGAATCTGTAGGTCTAAAATTACTTTGAACTCCTTCTTTTCATATACACGTAGGTTCAAAAGCTAAGGATTTAGAACAAGGACACTTGCTAAGTTACCTCGCCTCCCCATCCTCACATTCTGGCTCTACCTCCTGAGCCACCTAGGCCCACATTTGCTGCTCTTCCCAAAGCCAGTGCTGCTTCTGCACCCCTCAACCCAGAGATCCCGCCTCTGCCTCCTTTCTATTTCCATCAGCTCCTAGTTCCAGGCCTTGCCAGGTCTGGTCTCTTGCAGAAAAGACTTCCTCATAGGTTTCCCTCATAGGTCTCCAGGCTACTGAAACTTGCTAATCGAACTTGGTCTCAGACCCTTCAGACTCCTCACTGCCATGGGATAAGGTAATCCAGACCTCATGAGTGTGAACAGAGGCCACCTCCCGTCCAGATGTGTGTCTCCTACCAAATTCTGAATCTGAGGTTCTCAAACTGCTAATGTCTCAGCATACCATTCTCTCAGCACTCCCACCCAGTGCTTCCCTCTAGGCTATTCTCCTACCTGGCAAAGTAATTCGTCCTTCAGAACTCAGCTCAGACACTAGCTCCATGGGAAATTCTTCACCAGCCCTCCCGCTTTTTCCCCTGGTGGCCGTTAGTGTGGACCCCCAGCACCTGTATACATCTTCATCCTTAACTTACCATGTCAGCTGAACTTAGCTATTTATCTCTCTGCCTACTAGACTATTACCTCCCTTGGAGACAGGCCTGTGCCTTGTCCAGCTTGTTCCTTCGGCATCTACAACAGTGTCCGACACAGTTTTGTTGAACCAACATTGATCAAATAGAGTGAAACTGCTGCCTCTGCTTGGGGGGCAGTTTCTACCCACTTCCTTCTTCTGTGGAAATCTACCTAGCTCTTTAAAATCTAGCCCCAAAGTCCCTTCTTCTACATCATCTATTAGGTAGAGATAGTTATTCTCTTCGTTGCTCCTTTTTTATCCATGCCTCTACTTAAGTAGATAACTACAGTATAATACATCAGCTTTCTTCTCCATTTCCCCCAGTAGACTGTGAGAGGCTCTAAGCCAGGGACTGCAGCCTTTCATTCCTATATTCCTAGTACCCTGCACACTGCCTGATGTGAAAATCTATTTGTTTATTGTTCCTCATCCCCCATGGAATGTAAGCTCTGAGAGCAAAGACCTTTTTAAATCTCATTCACCACTGTCTTCCCAGCTCCAACGATCGTGCTTGGCACAGAATAAGCAATTAATATTTGTACTTGAATCTTAACAACTGATTCACTGTTAGCGTCCACCACATAGATGGTGCTTTCCAAGAGTGTGAAATCACAGTTTGTTGCAACTTACATTATTTATATTCTATATTCTTAAAGCTTTCTCCAGAAATCACTCCATAAAGCTAAAGTTATAAATATTTCTGTGAGAGAATTTGAAGAGGCTAAGTGATTCTTTGTCATTACACTGCAAATTGGCGGTACTTTTTGTAATGACCTCACTTGGATGTATTCATTTGTGTGAGTTTGGTTTGGCAAATAGAGTTTAAGGTTCTTACCTGGCTCTAATCCAGGGTTTGGTGTGCATATCCAAACCACTTCCCCAGCTGCCATGTTTTTCTGAAGCCAGTGGCAAAAATCCCCTCTCTGGAGCCAGCTCCTCTGCAATTGCTCTGATGTGGTAGGGTTCAAATCCACAGCACCCGCCTATGTACCTGACCCCCAGGTTGTAGGCCTCTCTGGCATACTTTTGAATATCCCATCTGGTTGCAACTCTGGGTTCCAGTCCTGTAATAAATGATGCTCTGCTTCAGTACAAATATTCAAAATAAATAGCTATAATAAATGTTATTTTCAGTAAATGAATTAGATAAGATCTTATATTTCTGAAAAGAAATATTCAGTTCCTGACTTCTAAAAATGATTAGCTACCTTGTATTGACATGCCCAGTTTAAACAGCTGTGACAGCAGGACTTCAAGATGGTTCCCAATGATCTCTGCCCTCTGATGGTCTCACCCTTGTGTGACCCTTCCTGAATTGTATCAGGTTGGTCTGTGAGACCAATAAAGTATGGTGGAAGGGGGATGGCTTGTGGCTTCTGAGGATAGATCATTAGAGACATTAGGGTTTCTGCCTCGTTCTCTCCTGGATCACTCATCCCAGGGGAAGCCAGCGGCCACACTGAGATGCTCAAGTATCACAGTGGAAAAAGCCCATAAGCCAAGAAACTGAGGGGCTCCAGTCAACAGATAGCAAAAAACTGACCCTGACTCCCAACAGCTGACTAAGAGGGCTTGAAAGTAGTTCAAGCTCTTTCAGATTGAAAGAGCTCCCATCAGGCCTTCAGATCACTATAACCCTAGAAAGAGTCTGGAGTGCAGCCTATTAAGAGACTCTGAGTTAAGCGCTCCCAAATTCATGACCCACAGCTACTATGAGATATAAAAAAGATTTGCTGTTTAAAGCCACTAAATTTTGCAATAATCTCTTCTACACCAGTAAAACCACAAATGCCTCGCCATTCTTCTTCGGTGGTTCTTCTAGACTGATGATTTTACAGGGTCCCTCTAGAATATGAGATAAGGACCCTAGAATGAAATAGTAGGCTGGCCAGGCCAGGCTCACCTCTGGCTTGATTCTCCAGGTAGACTCATGCCCACTTCCCACACAAGCTTTATCCCTCTTCTCAGACTGCAAGGGTTCACCCCACATCATCTGCTTTGGTCTGTTCATTCAAATCTGTTACACAGTAGCCCAGTGATGGCACCTTCCCCTCTGCCCCCCACCCCCTCAACTCAGATATAGCTAGAGTATTCAAGCAGCATTCAAAATAAGATAAAAGCATATTGGTGATAACTTGGCCTAACCTTATTTATCTGATGAGAAAATTCAGATCTGAATGAACTAAGGAACTTTGCTAAGGTTCTGCCACTAAGCAACAGAGCTAGAACCAGAAGCAGAGTCTTCACTGATCCCGCTCAGGAGGGCATTCTTCTTACCAAACTCCACGTGTGATGAATTGGTTGTCTACCTAGATGTTGACTCACCTTTGATTTTACCTTTAAATCAGAGATCTTTTTTGCTTGCTGGTCTTGTGTTTCCTAATGTCTAATTAAAAAGTTTTGGGGCTTCAGGGAGAGAACCAGGGCCAAGAGATGAGGAGATATGCTGCCATCATTTTACCATGATAAAGCTCTATGGCCAGAGGTTTATTGGAATTTGTCTAACATGAAGATCCTGAGATGATTCATAAAATGGCTTTCTTACCAAAGGGGAATTCTGGCAGGTCGATAAATCCCTGCTTGCCACAGTCGGGAGTGTGGTAGGCCAAGGGCTGACTCATCAGGTGGGCTTTCAGTCCCGCAGCCTCCAAGCCTTCTTTCATGAGCTTCACTGTTTGTAAGCTAATTGTGGGGTCAAAATGGCAGTTCACCCCCACAATGGAAGCTCCTGCAAGTAGAACAGTTTAGCTTTAGAGATTCACCAGATACCAGGAGGCCACCTCTGAGTCAGGGAGCTTTAATTTGGAATGGTGAGTAGAAGGACAGCATTTGGTCCCTGCAAACTTATCTCACCCTTGGGCAAGAATGACTAACAGGGAGCAAGTGCTTTCTCTGAAAAGTGCTCTGAAGAGTCTGATACAATTGAAGTGTCATTTATGAACACTTGGCTGTCCGTCTTTTTTTGGAAAAGAAACAAACAAACATTATTAGAGGGTTTTTTTTTTAAGATTTTTTTATGTTAACCATTTTTATTTATTTTTTAACATAAATTCATTTATTTTAATTGGAGGCTAATTACTTTATAATATTGTATTGGTTTTGCCATGCATCAACATGAATCCGCCACAGGTGTACACATGTTCCCCATCCTGAACCCCCCTCCCACCTCCCTTCCCATACCATCAAATTTTAATAGTCATATTTTTCAATCTTTGACATTACATTGCAAAGCACAATAATTTTTCACTACTCCCAGCTGCCCAGTGGCACCTGTGGTGACCATACCACTCATCTGAGGAATAAATCAATGTTCCCTTTCACCAGGCCGATTTAAAGCATTATTGAGTTTCTTGGGCATAACAGCAGAATGTAATTTAGGAAAAGGTTTTTCTGAAACTTTCATGTAAATGAAATCATACAGTATGTGTCCTTTTGTAACTGGCTTATTTCACTGAATACAATGTTTTCAAGGTTCATCCTTGTTGAAGCATGTGTCAGAATTTCATTCATGTTTATGGCTAAGTAATATTCCATTGCACGTGTGCACGCACACACACACACACACACACACACTGCATTTTGTTTATTCATTCATTAGTTGGACACTTGGGTTGTTTCCACATCCAAAAAGGACTTTTTTTTTTTTTTTAATGAACTCACAGCCTAGGATTTTACATCTTGGATATAGAGTTATCAAGAACAAGGAAAGGAAAGAATCTTTCTGGCTATAATGAGAGTGACACCACCATCTAGATTCCCAGAGCAGCAGAGCTGATGCTACGATCTCCAGTGTTCAGTCGCAGGCATCTTGGTAGTCCTTGCAGGCCTGGGCCTGCAGTTTGCTCTTCATTCTTGTTCCAGTCAGGCCTCATGACCCATCATTCCTCTGAATCAGTTTTTGTTAAGGGCACCGATGACCTCAATCTCGCCAAATCCAGTAGTCCCTTCACTGTCCTCATCTGATTCAACGTCTCAGCCACTTTCATCCAAGTGGCACGCTCTCCTTCAACTCCTTCAATACTCCCCTTTTCTTGGCTTCTGAGAACTTCCCTTGTTCTCTGAGTATTGCTCCTACCTCCCTGGCTGCTTTTTTTTAGAGTGCTATGTGCTAACCCCTCCTCAAGGCTGAACCTTTCAATCCTGCATTGTCATAGGATTCCACTGGGCCATCTTCTCTTCTGCATCTACACTTCCTTTTCTACCCCAGGCTCTCAATACCATCTACACTACATACACAACTCTCCCAAGCTGCTTTCTCTCTAACCCTGACCTTTCCATTGGATTCCAGGCTGGTATATTCAACACCTTACTGAACAGGGTCACTTGAATCTTGACTAGTTTCTTTTTTGAATATTCTGCAGTCAGAGTTTCTCTTTTCTTGACTTCATTACACTAATGAATTAATCATATGTCGGCTATTTGTTGGATGTCATTTAGGCACAAAGGTCCTTGTAAAGGGTTATGGAGAAATATAGGACACAAAAGATTTTATAATTTAGCACAGGGTTTCCAAAGTTTTGCTTGATGAAAATAAGGTTCTATGAACAATTACATTAGGAGTAGTCTATTTTTTTTTTTTTTACTGTAGCCCCTTCTTGGAGACTGCAAATATATATGAACATGTCAAAGGACTGAGAAGTTCTGCAGTCAAGAGACTGCTTCACTTGGTTTAAAACTGATTTTCTACCTCTGTGTAACTGCAGAACCCTATTAAGACTGTCACAGGTTAGAAAATGTCTTTTTGAGATTAAAAAAAAAATGTCATCTGAGGATACTACAAATGCGTGGTATAAATAGAAAGTGTTAAAGCTGCTGAGAGGAGGAAGTGATCACTTGGGGTAGGAGTGACTGTGTAAGGACACATCGAGGTTGGACTGACAACACTGGGAGATGGCCCTGACTGTGAGATGGATACCAGGAGCCTGTCTGTGCTGCGTGCTATGCTGGGCACAGGGCACTCAGTGCTGAGTCAAGCAGACGTAGTCTCTGCCCTCTCGGATTTTACAGTCTAGTGAGAGACCCAGACATTTAAGACATAAATGAGATATCTGGGTAAGTTCTATAAAGGATATAAACAGGGTACAGTAATGGCAAGCACTGTGGCCACTTACTCTGAATAGTCAGGTGAGGAAAGGATGAGACACAGGCCAAGAATCCCTGCCAGCTAACAACTGGGAGGATGAGGGCCTCCTCTGATCTTTTTGAAACATGTTAACTTGGCTTCTCCCCCCATTAAAAATTTTTTTTTAATTTTTGGCTGTACTGGGTCTTCATTGCTACATGCTGGCTTTCTCCAGTTGTGGCAAGGAGGGGCTACTCTTTGTTGCCAGCTTCTCATTTCAGGGGTGTCTCAGACAGTAAAGAATCTGCCTACAATGCAGGTTCCAACCCTGGGTTGGAAAGGTGCCCTGGAGACGGAATGGCAACGCACTCTAGTATTCTTGCCTGGAGAATCCCACGGACAGAGGGGCCTGGAGGGCTGCAGTCCATGGGGTCTCATCGAGTTGGACATGACTGAGCAGCTAAGGCTTTCTCATTGCTTGTTCTAAGTGCACGGGCTTCGGTAGTTGCGCCACGTGGGCTCAGCTGCTGCCGCTTGCAAGCTCTAGAGTGCAGGCTCTGTAGTTATGGCTCATGGGCTTAGCCGCTCTGCAGCATGTAGGATCTTCCCAGGACAGGGACCAAACTGGTGCCCCTTGCATTGCAAGGTGGATTCTTAATCACCAGACCACCAGGCATGCACTCTCCTCATTTTTTGTATTTATAATCAGAAATTCGGATTCTACAGTGTCATCCTAAACCTAGATAATTGTAATTATTAGTGACAAATATGAAGTAACTTTCATGACATAACAAAGAGCTGGATAAAGATGAGAAATTAAATTAAATTTTGATTGGCTAGATAAGACTAGCCAATAAAAATCTCTACTTCACAGAGTGAGTCAGACTCTTCCATACACACTGAGCTATTCCTCAGGTTTAAAATGAGGCAGCTTTGAAAACAGTCTGTGAATTTTCCCTAACTGAAATGAAACCCAATATTAGGGATGAAAATTATATAAAAAGATAAATTGAATACTCAATATTTCATATCAAAGGATTTTAAATTTTATAATACCAATTACAAAAGGTTAGGCATACCAGTAATTTATGGAAAATGGAAAAACTTTGGCAAAGAGGGCAACAGCCTTGAAAGATATTAATATCTAAAGACCTCAACTTGAGATAAATTTTAAATAAAACATAATTTGTCCTAATACTCTCTATGATTTACCAAAATTCTTCTCATTTCTAGGTATTAAACTTTCAGTGTATGTTTAGTTGCCTCTTTCAAAAAGCTGATGGGTGTACCTTTTTTGTTTTTTTTACACTTTTTCTTTTTGAGATGCAATAATGTATCAGCATTCTTAAGAAAGTAAATGACTGATTTTCCTGTAACAAAAATAGTATATAGTGATTCATAGATGGACCTGTGTTTGTATGTCATTTAAAAGACACACTAGTTGCAAACCAATCAAAATCTATCATCACCTGCTTTAACCAGGCGCACTGCACACTCTCCAGGGGCCACGCTGTGCAAGTCTCCCTCTGGGCCGATGCACATAGTTGCCGCCACTGGTTTCCCTGATGCTTTCAAGGCTTCAACTGCCCATACAGCCTCTTCAACATGTTCAAAATACTGAAATAAGTTAAAATCAAAGTACTTTTAATTTTGTTTCTCCCCAAATAATTTGAAAACTTATCCTATTGCATATTAACCTAATTATCCCCAGATGAGTGTTTCTTAAACTCTGAGTTGTGATTCATTAGCATTTAAAAAACAGAATAGAATGGTGATTTCTGTGAATTGCAGTCCAAAGGTTTGAAGAATGCTATATTACATCAACTGAATCACATTTAGTTGAAGCCCTAAATTGGAAGAAGTTTTTGAGACTGAATATTACTGGTACTTGTCATGACTGGTACCTAACCCCAACTGGTCCTCATGAGAGTAAAGGCAGATAAAATGTACGAAGTATACTCGTCTCATCTTTGATAGTATCAATTTACCTCTGCGATCAAGAAGTCCACGTTCTTCTTCATGAAGACCTCCAACTGTTGCTGAAAGACTTTTTTGACTTCAGTTTCACTCTTGCAGCTAAGGTACGAAGGTGTCTGGCTCACGCCCCCTGCTACCAAAGCATCTCCTTCATCAGCCACTTGCCGGGCAATGTCACAAGCGGCTTCATTGACTTTCTGCCCCTGAAAAGGGTGAATATACACTATGGTTACATTTTCATGTGAAATTGAAGCAAAATTGTTATTCAACTGTCTACAAATCAGTTGTATGTTACAACAGTGATTTTATTTCAGAAAATGACAGTGATGGAGTAGTTAAGTGCTTTACTGAGTTGAACAATTTGTAGTAACAACACGGTCAATAACAGTGATGAGAAAAATAAATCTTACGATGGTATTTAGGGGATATTACATTATACCAAAGATCTGTGAGAGGGTAAAAAAGGATCTGGTATCTTCTGGGACTTCTCTGGTGGTCTAGTGGTTGACTCTGTACTTCCACTGCAGGGGCCCTGAGTTCAATCCCTGATCAAAGAACTAAAATCCCACATGCCACAACATGCGGCCAAAATAAGTAAATCAATAAAAGGATCTGATATCTTCCAAAGCTTAAACTGCAGTTGGAAGAATACCTAGCAAATAGCGGTGGTGGTGATGATTTGCTTTTTTGATTAATAAGAATAAACTCAATTAAAATGACTACAGAATTCATGACTTTTTGTCGTTATATATTTTCTCAATTAACAGATAAATGTATCACAAGTAAGGTCTTTATGAAGTATTTAGACCTTAAAAACTGACTCTTGTCCTCAAAATATCACACAGACGCATGGATTTTAGAATTCCTTTTTCATTTTAGAGATGAAGTTGTTGATTTGATGGGATAGGTAAATGGTTTGCCCAACATCACCCAGTTAATTGTAGCTCAGCTAGGAATATTCTAGATTCGATGCCATATATGACCTTTCTCCTATACTGTCACATTAAAAAACTGTAAAGATCTAAGAGTTGGTAAGGACACTCACTCAAAAACTTAGTCAAAAGACTTGGAAAATCATTAATAGTTGAATAGTTCTTTGATCTGCTTCATTAAATGCCTTTCTGTTAATCTGGGGGACTCTAGCTAAGACCTAAGAATATTATTCACACATACCTCGTTTCTGTTTTGTTTAAAACAAAACAAAACTCTAACAAGGCTCAACATTTTTTTCTATGGGAGCTTTGTTGATGACGCATGTGCCTGAGACACAGTATGGTGCTACTCACGGATATTTTCTCTGCAACATAGTTCCCCCTGTTCTCCAGCTTGTCTTCACTGGCATAGAAGGTGAAGGTCTGCATGACATTCGAGCCAGCTCTGAGGAACTCTCGATGAAGTTGGCGAACTGGGAGATTGAAAGACATTCTTTGCTATCAGTTTATCAGCCTGTGATGCTTTCAGAAGGCTCTTAGATAAACAATGAAAATATGTGCTTAAATTCCTGGTTGCCTGGCATTTGCTCATCCTGGGGGCTAATGAGAGATGGATATGGAGTCTCTTTCTAGGAGCAAGAGATTCTCTCTGCCAGCAGTGTGGGGTGAAGGGAAGAGGGAGGTCCCACAGAGAAGGAATCATCTCAGCAATTGTGCTAGGCAAAGAACATGGGGAAGGGCATTCCCTAGAGAGGGAACAGCCCAAGCAAAGTCAAGGAGGCAGGAACAGTCTTGGCCTTTGGGGGAATGACAAGCAGCCTGAATGGCCGGGGCTGAGGGTATGCTGGAGAAGTGGTGGGAGACAGACTTGGAGAGGTGGGCTGCCAGACAGTGCAAATGGCCTTGCACATCATCCCAGGGAGTCTAGGCTCCAGACCATAGGTACTGGGGAAACATCAGCAGTTTTAAAGCAATTGATTAATACGATTAGCTCAGTGTTTTTGAGAAATAATTCTGATAGCAGAGTTGGAGCAAGGTTACCAAGCTAGGTCCACAGATGAATACCATGTGGCAAAGCTTTCACAGCTGCAGGAAATATAGTGGGATGTTTTTTGTTTTCCATTTAATCAAATGTATGCAATTTAAAGAGTTATCCATTATCCTTTGCTCTAAAATAGTGGTCCTAAACTCTGGCTGCCCATTATATAGGCCCGCAAACTTTTAAAAAATTATGAATGTTAGGGTCAAATCCATGTATATTCTAATTTAATTGGTTCAGGGTAGGGCACAGGCAATTTTTTGGAAAGGTTTCCCAACTGATTCTTACTTTCAGTTTTGTTGAGCATCACCATTCCAAGAGAGCAGAAGAATGTTCCTTTTATAAAACAATAGTGAGACTTGGTGTTTTGTTTTTGTCAAGAGAAATGACTGGGCAGAGTAAGAAATCAGCAGTTGTATTTTGGACACTAAAATTTATTTCTAAATTTCAGAGGCCTATAAAATCCACAGGTTTGGGAGCAACCACATTAGCGTCTAAAAAATTACTAGGACACTGGTGTTCTTAGTCCTTCAGGGGCTAAGACTGGAGATTAGTCTGGCAGCTTTGCAGCCTAGATGCCTAGTAGAGTGCCAAGAACATAGGAAGCATTTTTGTTTGTGTTTGTTTATAAATGGACTTAAAGGTGAGGCGAAAAAAAAAAAAAAAAACCACCTGTAATGTATTTCAGAAAATTGATTCCTAAGTTTGAAGTCAAATCTTTGCTTTTAAAATCGTGGAAACTTTAGTTCTCAGTGGGAACTTGAAAACATTCATAAATTAGGGAGTTTCAAAGTTGTTTTAATTCGCAACAGAACCAACTGAAAACCCTTACATAGAGTAATCGGAAAAACACAGTGGTGTGACTGGAGTAGGGGAGAAGGGACTACAGACTTGGTTCCTGTTCTCCATGACAGAATGGCTTATGGTGGTCCTTTGATGGATTTCCAGAGACTGTACAACACAAAACGAAAACCCTGGAGTAGTGTGCAAATTGTTTGCATGTACAAACATTTTATGATTCTCAGAGGGTCTATAAGTTTTATCAGATTTTTCCAGAGGGCAGTGATTCAGAAAGGTGAAGACAACTTTCACTTTTAATTGATTTGATTATTCCTTCATGCTTCTTAAAAAAGGAGAGCTTCTCCAAGTGTGACCTTACTAGGTTCACCTGGGAACAATTAAATATTCAGATTCTTCAAACCCTTCCAGACCCAAATTCATTTCCAAATACAATGCTAATTCCACTGAGTGCAAGAACCACAACTTTTGGCATAAACTTTAGTAGGAGAATTAGTCTGGTGATTTCTGGATATCCATTCAATATCTATTTTCTGTTTCCTCTCATCGTAAAACCCTTGAGTCTTTATCCTGTAACCAGTAATATAGGATGTGACTGGTTCCTACGACAATGATACAACCTATACTAATTATATTCATTTTATAGCTTTAAACTCTCCATTATACTAGTCTCATTTTAGCATCATAAGTGAGAGTCACTCAGTCCTGTCCGACTCTTTGTGACCCCATGGACTATATAGTCCATGGATTTCTCCAGGCCAGAATACTGGAGTGGGTAGCCTTTCCCTTCTCCAGGGGGTCTTCCCAACCCAGGGATCGAACCCAGATCTCCGACATTGCAGGCAGATTCTTTACCAGCTGAGCCACAAGGGAAGCCCAAATATTACAAAGTAAGTATTATACTTGACATACAATGTAATATACAATAGTATATAAGTATATATGTGTGTATACATGTATATGCATATATATATATGATCATATATGTACATGATCCAGATATATATGTATAGAACATTGCTTTTACCTAGTAAATTTTCTTGAGAAAGGTGATTCTTTGGAATTCCACAGCTAACTCTAAAAAGTCAAAAAAAATTTTGCAATATTTCTTCACTGGGATAATAAATTTGTAGCAAAAGCACTTGGGAGCAAAGTGACTTGAACTAATGTGAGGATATTTATAACTGTATCCCATTTAGAGTGAGTAGTCATATATATTTATGCAAAAAGAGTATTAATGTGTTTGATGTGGGTTGGGGGAGTACTTTAGACCCTAAACAGAGTGTTACACAATATATAGCATATGTAATGTATCAACTGTCTAAAATCCCCTCAAATTCTGGCATTTGGCCCCACAAGGGCTTGGATAAGAGATGGTAGATCTGTAGCGTAACTTTCCTTTCCTCACTGCCTACAGCCACCAAAAGTCAAGCCCAGGCACCAATCCTTCAAAAATGTTTCGGGTGTCGTTCAGTTTGCAGGGAAACTTATCAGAATCTGTATGAATTCCAGCTATCACCCAGTCAAAATTAGAGAAGCACCTGCAGAAAGCAAGCTCGTTTGCATAAAACAGCATGACACAGAGCATTCTCTCATTTAGAGCATGAGTGTGTGTGTGCGTGCACAGTTGCCTCAGTTGTGTCTGATTCTTGGCAACCCCATGGACTGTAGCCCGCCAGGCACCTCTGTCCATGGGATTCTCCAGGCAAGAAGACTGGAGTGGGTTGCCGTGCCCTCCTCCAGGGGGTCTTCCCGACCCAGGGATCAAACCCGGGTCTCTTATGTCTTCTGCATTGCCAGGTGGGTTCTTTACCACTAGCGCCACCTGGTTTTAAACACCTTTCACCCCTCCCCTCTTTGAACAGGTTAAATGCTGAGCAGCTGCTGCTGCTCAGTCACTTCAGTCGTGTCCGACTCTGTGCGACCCCAATCTGAGGTCCTGTGAAATGTTTCTATGAGGATGCATTATAAGCAGGAGATTTGTTTTTTCTGATGCATCCTGGAGTTGCCCTGGGGCTGACAGAGTTTGAACTAGGCAGTGGCAGACTTGAATATATGGGATGTCATTCTGTAGCAGAAAGGATTAAATCTAATAACTCAGAACTATGGAGTTTTCATTAATTCTTGGAAAAGCAGGCAGCTCCCGGAAGAAAAAGTAGAGCAAACGCTCAATACATTTAAATAAGCTTAAAATATTCAAGACACAAATGGCCAAGAGATCAACCGTGCTGTTTCTGCATTAATAAAATCAAAGGAAATCAGAGCAATTTCTCTTGAGCTCCTCTAATGTGTAACTTTAAAAAAGAAAATGTGACTCACAAAATTGAAACTTGCAGTTTAAACAAGAGTCTTATTTTGTTTTCAAGGCAGAGTTTGGGCAAAGGTAGTTTATTGTTAATGTCAGTTTGGCCCAAGAAATATTTCATTCTGAGTTTACCTCAGCACTCAAACCTTAAGAAACAAAACATGGATATATTAGAAATCCTCCATCTGAGGTCTTAATTACTCCACTGTAATTTCTTTCACCACTTTCATCACTTTCTTACTCCCTTTAATTCAATGCTTCTGAAAGTGGGGTTCACCTTGCCATTATTTGGGGTCAGTTCAGTCACTAAGTCGTGTCCGACTCTTTGTGACCTCATGAATTGCAGCACTCCAGGCCTCCCTGTCCATCACCAACTCCTGGAGTTCACTCGCATCCGTCGAGTCAGTGATGCCATCCAGCCATCTCATCCTCTGTCGTCCCCTTCTCCTCCTGCCCCCAACCCCTCCCAGCATCAGAGTCTTTTCCAATGAGTCAGCTCTTCACATGAGGTGGCCAAAGTACTGGAGTTTCAGCCTCAGCATCATTCCCTCCAAAGAAATTCCAGAGCTGATCTTCTTCAGAATGGACTGGTTGGATTTGGGGTCAGGTATTATAAATATGTAGGTTCCTGGACCCCCTCAAAACCTGATGAAACCAAATTTCTATAAATGGGGGTTAGGAATCTATAATTTTTTTTTAACAAACTCCACTGGTGAATCTAAAATTTAAGATCTGCTACTGGTTTAGCTTCCCAAGCCGCCTCATTTCATTTTTTTTTTTTAATGGTAGAGCACACAGTATTATTTCTACCTTTATTTGGACATATAAAAGTTGTGTACATTTGCTAGGTTTCATAGTGTGACTATAGCTCTTTTACTTTTGATACTTTTTAGGGACTGTGTGAACTGAACACATTTCTGTACTTCTCTAGCAGAAATAGATGAATACAACCAAGAAATAGACTGTTCAATCGCTAAGTCGTGTCTGACTCTTTATGACCCCACAGACTGTAGCAAGCCTGTCCTTCACACTCACCCAGAGTTTGCTCAAACTCATGTCCATTGAGTCAGTGATACCACCCAACCGTCTCCAAGAAATACATTAATACAGCCAAAAATATTAACAAGATAAGAAACAACTCGGTCAAGTGAATAATAACAATAGTTAATACTTGTCGTGTATAACATGCACAGACACTATTTTAAATACTGCACATATAATTTGTTTAATCCTCATAACAAATTCATGAGGTAGATGTCAGTATTATCTCAGTTTATACACAAGGAAGCTATGTAATTTCCCCGAGGCCATACAACCTAGTGCTTGTGTCAGGATTTGATCCAGTTAGTGTGGGTCTAGAGTCTGTACTGGGTCTGAAAGCTGTACTGTCTCCAACTATGTTCTTCATTAGTTTCCATCCTTCATTTCTGAATTCACGGAAACATGCTCTCCTTTACCATAAAAAAACAACTGTTTATTATCTTATACAATATTCACAGGAACTCTGGCTTCCTCTGAAAGATTCAGATTCTTTCCAAGTGTTGATTGCTGATGACTTACAACTGAGACCCTCCTTAGGAAGTGCCTTAGCCCAAAGCGGGAGGGGAGATCAAGCTTGTATGTAGGGCTTGGTCTATTCACAGAGGGAGAGCACAAACTAGCCCCCTTGCCTCCATCTGGGGCAACTCTGAGGGGCCTGTCCAACTCTGAAGCCCCCTGAGGGGTTGGCTGGGACCTCTGTTGCAACTCATCACAGTTGAACTCTTTCTGCTGCTCAATCCTGCTTCCCTTGCTCCCTTAGAGGTACTGTTTCTTGAAAATACTTCCTAGTAGAACTCTTGAGCACAAATCTCTGCTTCATAATGTGTTTCCTGACTGGTCTGACCTGCAAGAGCTGAAGCCACAACCAGCCACAGGAAATTACTCTTCAAACATTGTTCTGGAGTCAGATCCCTTTCTGGCCAGCTAAAACACCCACCCATTTAGAGTTTTCAACCAGAAAAGTATTTTATTGCCAAAAGTTAAGAACTGATTAGGAAGAAATGGGACTTGAGACCTGGAATAAAGACATAGTTGGATTAACCCATCAACCTCGAAAGCCCCACATCCCCCTGAACTCTCTGGGCCTGTAGAAGTGGCCCATTTCCTCCCCTTTTAAAGATTTATCCTTCTCTGTTGCTTAAGGATGATACAGAGGCCCTGAAGACAACATTTATTCCTTTCAGGCTGAATCCTACCTCCCTTCCTAGCCAAAAAGATTTGTGATCAAGAAGATAAAGTGAGAATAAGGTTTGTGGATACAGGTGCAGCATAGGTAGATGGTTGCATTTAAATAGGGTGGAGCTAGAATACAATTAATTCAACTAGTTGGCAAATATATAATGGAAGAGGGCTTATCTGAAAGATGGTGACTGATGCTGTGTCATGGAACTTAAAGGGGGTTAAGGAAGGAAGGTGGACTTATGGGGAAGAATGGCTAAAACTCACTAAAATAGAGATGAAGGACAGAGTTGTGATGAGATTGAAGAATAGGAGTACTAGAAAGAATGAGCAGAAAAGATAGGAGGGGGCATGGTAAGAGAATGTAGTGCTTGTCCTTGAGATTTCAGAGGTGGACAGCTATTGATGATGGCAAGGCCTAGGAGTGGGTTGCTGAAGTGAGGAAGGAAGAAAGTTTTGTTGGAGAGGAAATCAGGGTACTAATAGGAAGAGTGCTGGATGAATTACATGTATGGATGTTGGAGTCATCTAGAGTGTTGGAGGAGGTAGGTAGGGGCAGAGGAGAAGGAAGAGAGCCAGGCTCTAGACTCATCTAGAGCAAGGAGCAGGGAGCAAGAGGTAGACACAGGTGACAGAAATAAGGAGGGGCCATTGGTATTTACCCAATAGGTGAATCCATATTTACATACCGGCACAGTGCCCAGCAGGCAATTATAAATTCTTGGAAATCATAGCATGGAGGCATCTGCTTGATGGCATGTTCCTAGACGTGGGTCAACACAGTGGTCTTTTACGAGAGCTTAAAATAGAGCTGTGCACCAACCTGCTTCTGGGTGTTCCACAGCAGCTTCTGGGGTCCAGGGCCCTGCCTTCACGTAGCCCCTCTTCTCCAGTGCAAAGACAAACCCTCCATCTCCAATGATGACCTCTCCAGAGTTTAGCCGTTCTAGGATGCCCTAAAGTTATGGGGGGTCAGGGAGGAAGAAAATGGATAAAGGAATTATTTGAATTTTAAATACAATTTTCTACTCATTTCTACAATAGAACTTTTGCTCTCATATTGTTGGGAAGTATGATTTCTTTAAAATTCTCAGAAAATATTGTTGAAAAGTATGATTTCT
Organism: Oryx dammah; assembly: GCF_014754425.2. Lineage (NCBI taxonomy): Eukaryota > Metazoa > Chordata > Mammalia > Artiodactyla > Bovidae > Oryx > Oryx dammah. The sequence continues at coordinate 90,593,816 of NW_024070210.1, forward strand.
TTAAAATTCTCAGAAAATACGTATGTATTTTATTCAGAAATTTGTGACTATAAGGCAAACCATCAGAATGCTCATATAATGCAAGCTTGTGTTTCCATGTGTATGTGCCAGGGATGGGGGTTTTTCAGAACACACTAAATAGTATTTGAAGGATATTGTGGGAGGATGTTATGTTTGAATAAATATCTTCAGAAAGATTAAATGAAAAGGTTTTGTTGTAAAGCCTCAAATGAATACTTAAGCACACATTCTTAAAATGGTGACTGTTAGTCTTTCTCCTTTTTCTATCAATAAACAAAAGAGAGGATTATATTTTATAAAGAAGTTGAAGTGGCATATGACAGTACGAAGGCGTTTTGAGACTGAAAAGTTAAAATATATCTGGTGAAAACAGAAGGCAGAAGATACCACCACAAAGATGGCCAAATCAATTAAAGACGAATGTCTTTGGGGCTAAAATTCAGTTTCCATAACAGCAGCTGCATTATGCTGTCCAGAAAGTTGTAAGTATGCACGGCCTGCTCTCTGCGAGTGAGAGAACTGGGAAGATACCAGTAAATATTTGTAAACTGATTTCCAGTCTGACTTGCATACCTATTATATTTACTGTACATGCAATCATTACCCTGGTGTTAGAACAGCAACTTTAAACGTAATATTTTTAAAGTGATTTGTGAATTAGTAATATCCTTGTAGAATCATTTTATTTCAAAATATCATAAATTTAAAAGTAAAAGGTTACTCTGATTTTGTGTGTGTGTGTGTGCTAAGTAGCTTCAGTTGTGTCTGACTCTTTGTGACCCCGTGGACTGTAGCCCGCCAGGCCCTTCTGCCCGTGGGACTCTCCAGGCAAGAACACTGGCGTGGGTGGCCACGCCCTCCTCCAGGGCATCTCCCCGACCAGGGATAGAACCTGTGTCTCCTGCAGCTCCCGTGTTGCAGGTGGATTCCTTAACACTGAGCCACCAGGGAAACCTCTCTCTGATTTTACAAACGAAGAATTAAAGTCCAGAGTCTCTGAGTAATTTACACAGTCTCCCAGGTCAGCCCCTAGAGGGCTCACTGATTCTTTTACCCTCAAATAGTAAAGCTGAAGCTCCAGTACTTTGGCCACCTCATGCGAAGAGTTGACTCATTGGCAAAGACTCTGATGCTGGGAGGGATTGGGGGCAGGAGGAGAAGGGGACGACCGAGGATGAGATGGCTGGATGGCATCACCGACTCAATGGACGCGAGTCTGAGTGAACTCCGGGAGTTGGTGATGGACAGGGAGGCCTGGCGTGCTGCAATTCATGGGGTTGCAAAGAGTTGGACACGACTGAGCGACTGAACTGAGTATCTAGATTTGATTTTAAATGGGAAAGAGGAGAGTGGGACAGCCCTGAAAAGATAATGTAAAGTAATAACCTGGAATGTACATATCTACTGTGTTCCATTTATTGCCATTAATGGTTAACAAATGCTGATATAACGAGCGTTACAAAATCTGTGAGAGGCATTCCTAAGAATTTGAATGGCATCTTGAGTCCTTATCGCCTTCTGCCCCTCCCCATGTGAACTCAACAGCTGGTGCTCAGAGAAAAGAAACATCTGATATTTTTACTTTAAAGCAGTAAAACAGGAGGATTGTGCTATCTATTCTTCTTCTTTTTTTAATTGTGAAGTAATTTTACAATTGCTTCACAATGTTCTGTTAGTTTCTGCTGCACAGCAAAGTGAATCAGTTATATGTATATATACATCTGCTCTTTTAAATTTCTTTCCCATTTAGGTCACCACAGATCGTTGGGTAGAGTGTCCTGTGCTAAACAGGAGGTTCTCATTAATTATCTATTTTATACACAGTAGTGTACATATGTCAGTCCCAATCTCCCAGTTCATCCCACCCCACATCTCCCTCCTTGGTAACCATAAGTTTGTTCTCTATATCTGTGACTCTCTTTCTGCTTTGCCAATATGTTTATCTGTACCATTTTCCTGGATTCCACATATATGTGTTTTCTATTCTTGAGTATCTTTTCCAGATAGAAAAAATTCAAGTGTTAAGTCTATGAGATAATAACTACAAAGTATAGTTGTATCACATGCAATTTTGAAATCCAAATACCTGTCTTGATTACAATGTGTCTAAATATCACATCTTAGAACTACAACTTTGATCATTATGATCCAATTAATAAGAAAAATGGATATATTGCTAATTAGTACAGTTGTATAAAAATATGAACAACAGTCAAATATATGAGATATGACTGGCTACTAATTTTCATTTGGGTGAAATAATTCATATTTTGTTCAGTTACCTAGAAACTCTCACTGAACTCTTGTGTGTGTTCTCAGACTTTAGTGCCACAATATCTTGATGTTCAGCATAACTAACAATCTGATATTTGGTGGCAAAGTGGCTAGTGGTGATTCAATTACCATGCTGTAGATTAATTTATTGAACAATTTCATCAGGAAAAACACTTGGATTCTACCGCATTTTAATTTTAAAATTTTATTTATTTATTTTTAATTGGAGGATAATTACAGTGTTGTGGGGGTTTGGATGAACCCAGAGCCTGTTATGCTTTCCTGGTGGCTCAGATGGTAAAGAATCTCCCTGCAATGCAGGAGACCCATGTTCCGTCCCTGGGTTGGGAAGATCCCCTGGAGAAGGGAATGGCTACCCACTCCAGTATTCTTGCCTGGAGAATCCCACGGACAGAGCAGCCTGGAGGGCTACATCCATGGGGTTCACAAAGAGTCAGACTTGGCTGAGTGACCAAGCACGTGTGAAGCACAGAGCCTGGTATACAGAGTGAAGTGAGTTGGAAAGAAAAAACAAGCATTGTTTGTTAATACATCTATATGGAATCTAGAAAAATGGTACTGATGAGCCTATCTGCAGGATGGGAATGGACATGCACACGTGTAGAATGGACTTGTCTACTGCATTTTTAAATCACTTGAACTTCATTCAGACTTTTCTGTTCCTTTTTTTGTTTTAAAATGGAATGTGCTGTGAGAAATTGCTCAAGACATTTTTTGTGAAAAGGTGTTGCAAAGCAATGTGTTTAATATCAGACTGTTGCAATGAATTTGTTTAGACAATAAACTAGCAGAATATACATCAAAATGTAGCAGACACTGCTGTTAGTATTGCTCATAGTTGTTTATAATGAACAAGTGTTAGCTTTGTAACATATTTTAATTTTAATCAGAAGTGTAGACATAGTATTGTTCATATTTTAACACTGACATAGGCATGGAAACCAGGTTACCAAAGAAATTTTTTCTTTTCCTTTTATATCCATCTTGCTAAAGTAATCCTTTAAAACATTTCATTTTGTGAGTTTGAGTTTGGGGAGTGGATTAGAATTTATGGCAATGCAAATGGGGCCACAGCAAAAATATTTTAAAAATCTCTATGGGAATCATCCTTTCCAGCCATACAGTATTTTAGTAGATGTAGGGATTGGCAAAAAATCTCCCCCTAATTGAACAGGTGACAGTCTATAAGCAATTGCCATCTCAACATCTTAAATCCTTGGACTTCTTGGCATTTAAAGTTTTTAGTTGAATTAATTTTTGTTTTCCCTTATGTGGAAGTGTTCTTGAGGTGGGGTCATCCCTTTAGAAACTAGGTACAACCCATTTCTAGAGGGATGGCTGGCAATGAATTTGTCCTCAGGGGTATAGTTGGTCCACCCTGTCTCCTTCCCTGCCATTCCCTGGCCTCTGCCAGGCATGGGGCCGGGTGCTCTGACACCCAAGAGGCGAAGATACTCCTTCCTCCTTCCGTCCTCAACCCGCTTCCAACTGTAACCTTATTATCAGTCCATCCTCCCATCCATCCACCCCTTCCCTCCCCCCTCCCCGAAGGCCCACAGTCTGGAGGGAAAGAAACAGTGGTCCCAAGGGAAAGGTGGACATCTTACTGAGTTTTTATTTTAAAAACTCAGCAGTCATTTCTCAATATCTTCGGGCCATTGTGCTTAATCTTTCTTAAACAGTCTTTTCGAGGCCTGCACGGCACACTGTTGTGTGATTTCTAAATCCAAACTGCCCGTGAAAACTTACCATCATCCAACCAATGCCAGAGCCTTAGGACTGGTGAGAACCTTGCGGGGTGGGGTCCCCAAGACGAAACGGTCGCAGCCTAGGCTCGCGCCTTCTCTCGCTAGGGGCTAGGGGAGCCGAGGGGTGTGCGCAGACTCAGAGGAATCCAAGACGCGCAGCAGGCGACCCCAAGTCCCACCGCCGGAGGGGAGAGAAGTCTCACCTGTGGGTCTAGGAGCCGCATCTTGGGGGAGTCTCTGGTCTTGGGGTGCGGGACTCAAGAGTTTCAGGGGTGCCCTGGAGTTGGGAGTCACATAGCTCTAGAGGGTGCTGTGGTCAGGGGACAGGGGTCGGGGCTCAGAGGCGCCTTAGTGTTCCCAAGCAGCAGTTCGGGGGGGCCCTCTGCTCTCTCCAGGCTGGGGGTGGGGGTGGGGTTGGGGGCCCTCTGCTCTCTCTGGGCTGGGGTGTGGGGCTGGCCGATCTAAACCCAGAGCACCCTTGGGTCCCCCGCACACTCACCTTCTTGGCATTTTTGCCCCCAGCTGGTGCCATCTTCCTGGTGTCCCAGACTGCACCTAACACGGATGAGGATGGACGAGACGACAGAACGCTTCCCCCTGCGAAGCCTGGAGCCGTGGCCGGGTTCTTTATACCCGTTGCTCCGGGTGTGGGTTTCCCCAGCCTCTGAGCGGTCCAACAAAGGCCTTGGGCGGGGAACACGCCCACCAGCCCTTTATCCTTGCCCGTTGCTGCTTGGGAACTTGTATTAGGAGTTGGTGATCGAAATTGTTCTCCCAAATGGGGGAAATTATCCAGAAGTAAAATAAGAAAAATATAAATAAACAATGAGGTTGCCACTTGCTCAGGTTTCAGACCTATCTGAGCTCAGCCCTTTTTTTCCCCTCACAGGTCCTCAAACTCAATTGATTTCTCCCTTGCCTGGGATCATGCCCCATTAGTCATGCACCTTCAGTCGCTAGGCCAGACCCCCAAGAATTCCATCCAATGCCCAAATATTTGTCAAAGGCCAAAGATACAAGATTATTGAATGAGGATTTTTGAATGACTATAAAATGTGACCTCCAGTGTGCTACACACCCAGTGGTTATGTATCTGAACAAAATATGACATTTTCCGATACTAACTCTGCATTTGTGTGTGTGTGTTCAGAATGAACTTTGCCCTTATATCCAAACATGCCTTACAGTTTCTAATGATATCTTTGCAATATTTGACGAGGACAAACACTTGATGTTTATATATGATAGTGGAAATGTACTTTATAGACTTAAAAATTCAGTGTGAAAATTGTGTTTAAAAATGAAAAGCATTAGAGAAACTGGAGGAGAACAGAAATGTTAACAGTAGTTATCTGTTGATAGTAGAGTTAGGTCTTGCTTTTATTTCATTCATTATGCTTTACTGTATTTGCCAAAATTTTACAATGGGAACATACTTTAAAATAATGAAAATATTACTTTAAAAAGTGTATAACATGACAATACTTAGCATAAAGAACAACTAAAAAGTCTGAAATAGAGTTCAGAAACTTTTACCTAAATACATAAAAGGTTTGTATGTGGAACAACACCTCTATTTGAACAAATGGAAAAAGGGAAATTACTGTAGTAAATGATGATTTAATACAAATAAAATGATGTACACAAGATAAAACTGAAAAAGAGAAGTCCTTTTGCTTCAGGTAGTTGTCAAGTTTAGAATGGAAAAAAAATGAATGCATATATTGTAATGCAAATGGTCTGTTACTTCACTTGTCCAACAAGAATGAGGCATGAGATATTGTAGGCATTCTTCACAGTGCCTAGATTTTCAATCATGACAGGGTTGGACCATTTGAGTAGGTAATAGTTCAGTATTTTAATGCATTAGCTACTCATAGTGGTAACCAGGGGATTTTAGATTGAGCCTTGCTAGGGTGGCTCCAGTACTCTTGCCTGGAAAATTCCATGGACAGAGGAGCCTGGAAGGCTGCAATCCATGGGGTCGCTAAGAGTCGGGCACGACTGAGCGACTTCACTTTCACTTTTCATTTTCATGCATTGGAGAAGGAAATGGCTACCCACTCCAGTATTCTTGGCCTGGAGAATCCCAGGGACGGGCAGCCTGATGGGCTGCCGTCTATGGGGTCGCACAGAGTCGGACACGACCGAAGCGACTTAGCAGCAGCAGCAGCAGGGTGGCTCAGCCTGTAAAGAATCTGCCTGCAATGCAGGAGACCTGGGTTCGATCCCTGGGTTCGGAAAATCCCCTGGAGAAGAGAATGACTATCCACTTCAGTACTCTTCCTGGAGAATTCCATGGACAGAGGAGCCTGGCGGAACATAGTCCATGGGGTCACAAACAGTCAGACACTACTGAGCAACTAACACTTTCACATAGGACTTCAGAGGAGGCCCTAGTGGTAAAGACTCCACCTGCCAATGCAGGAGACATAAGAAATGCAAGTTCCATCCCTAGGTCGGAAAGATCCCCTGGAGAAGGAAATGACAACCCACTGCAGTATTCTTGCCTGGGAAATCCCATGGACAGAGGAGCCTAGTGGTCTATAGTCCATGGGGTCACAAAGGGTCAGACAGAACTGAAGCAACTTGGCACAGGGCGTAACAAAGAAGTTGTGGTGGCGGGTACCAGGCGCTAGGGGGCGGTATGAGTGCTTGACAGTTAAAGACTGAAACAGCCATTCTCAATTTTAGTTTGTCCACCTTGAACAAAATTTAGGAGAGATTTCAAACTAGCAGCGATTAATTTAAAAATGAATTGCAAATTTTCAGTAGATAATATAGACACCTGGCAAAAATTTAAAAGTCTTTCCCCAGTTGCTGTTCCCAAGTCAAGGGGTCCCTGGAAATAACCACTGTTATCTGTTAACTATTCTTCCAGAATCCTATGTGTATCTAAGTGTACACATGTATCCACAAATATTTGTATTTAAATGAAGGGAATTTATTTAGACAACTGTCCACTTTCACCTTTTCTAAAATGACTAATAGCAGCTGTTGAAATAATTTTGTTTTTCCTCAGTTTCTCAGTTTGTTCTACCTCACCACTGCCCCCCGACCCCTCACCCCATCCCCGCCCCTCCACCACTCCAAATAGGTCGATTAAAAAAAATTCATGTGCCTACGAATTCCCATAATAGCTAATAACATCCACAAGGCTCTTGGTGCTTACAGTGTGCCAGGTACTACATTAAGCCTTTTATACATATAATGTTATTTACTCCTCACAATTCTGTGAGGGTAGACACCCCCTCTTTGTCCTCAAGAAGCATGAAGTCAAGGAGATATAGAAAGGTTATTGGTGTGATCGATGAAGGCCTTGTGCCCCATTTCCAAAGTACCAAGTGCTGAAGTGGCTGGAGGCCCCCTGGGGAGAGAGTTCTGTGGTAGCTGTTCTTGGGAAGCTGCCCATGTTCTCTGTTCTCTGCTGGAGCAATGAGATGAAGAAAATCAAATAGCATTGAAGTCTTCGGCCTCCTATGAAGACATTTGGGTTTAGTCGAAATGGTAAATATTCATGATGTTTGAAACAGCATGATACGTGGCTGTATGATCTTACATAAAAGTGGATGCTTAGTTGTGAAAAGGCACAAATGAGACCTAGAAGGATACATCAGATGGTAACCTGTTTGTGATTATGAATGGCTTCATTTTTTGTTTCTTGTGGTTTTGGTTTCCTATTATGCACATGTTAACTTTTAAGAAATAAATGTTGTTTTAAAAACTTAAAAAAAAATCCTGAAGAGAAAGAGGAGGGTTAGAGTTGAAGGTCCACTCCCCTGGTTTTATAACCTCAAAAGCAGAGGTCATGGTTCTGTCTCCAGCTAGTGCTTTGCTCTGCTTATAACCCCATGCATTCATTTAACAGACACTTAAGGCCTGTTTGGAGAAGGCAATGGCAACCCACTCCAGTACTCTTGCCTGGAAAATCCCATGGATGGAGGAGCCTGGAAGGCTACAGTCCATGGGGTCCTGAGTCAGACATGACTGAGCAACTTCACTTTCACTTTTCACTTTGATGCACTGGAGAAGGAAATGGCAACCCACTCCAGTGTTCTTGCCTGGAGAATCCCAGGGACGGGGGCGCCTGGTGGGCTGCCGTCTATGGGGTCGCACAGAGTCCGACACAACTGAAGTGACTTAGCAAAAGGCCTGTTCATGTTCATGCGTGGTCAGTCGAGTCTGATTCTTTGGGACCCCATGGACTGTAGCCCACCAGGCTCCTCTGTCCATGGAATTTTCCAGGCAAGAATATTGGAGCAGGTTGCCATTTCCTACTCCAGGGGATCTTCCTGATCCAAGGATTGAACTCCTGTCTCTTGCCTCACCTGCATTGGCAGTCAGATACTTTACCACTGGGAAGGTCAATTTATACAATGTTTCAAAGACCATGGTTGCAGGTAAAGGACATTTCCTCCTTTTCCCCAAGGGGAAGTAGATTCCATTTTGTGTAAGAGTTAAAATGTCCCCTCTATCAATAGGCAGATGAAAAAAGTATCAGGACTTTTCATTCCATTCAATTTCGAGCATCTTTAAAATGAAAGTGGCTTTTCATAGAACTTCTTAGACTGAAAATGTTTTAGCCTTTAAGCCACTGGACATGTTTTAACATCATGTAGAGCAGTGTTTGCAGACTGGTGACATAGAAATGGGGCCAGCTTCTAAGTTTCCTTTGGCAAGGTCAGCGTTGTTTGTTTGTTTTTTAATAGAATGTGGGTCCCTTTATGTGGCGCCTTCCTGTTTGCCAGTCTGTCCCACACCTGATTATCAAATATATGTGAGATGTCCTTTGGCCCAAGTTCTCCCAAATAGCCCCCAAACCGAAAGTTTCACTTTCCTTACATTTTTTCATTGCCACTAATCTGTTATTTTTTGTTGCCACTGCTGGGGATCATCATAAAGTGTTGATGAAAGTGGGCTTTTTACCTAAAACTCTCTTCCCTGGCTACACAGCCATTCCTCATTTTATCTTTTCTGGTAGTACAGCTGGTGCCAGGATAACTCAGGAATTAGGGGAGCCAATCCTCTGCTCAGTTGAAAATCTGCCTCCTGATCAGCAGTTTCTCTGTATTCATGATTCAGCATCCTCAGATTCAACCACCAGCAAGTTGAATATTTGTTGTTTAATTGCTAAGTTGTGTCTAACTCTTTGCAACCCCATGGACTGTAGCCCTCCAGGCTCCTCTGTCCATGGGATGTCCCAGGCAAGAATACTGGAGTTGCCATTTCCATCTCCAGGGGAATTTCCCAACCCAGAGATGGAATCCGAGTCTCCTGCATTGGCAGGTGAATTCTTTAACACTGAGCCACCTGGGAAGCCCCAAATTCCATGTTACTGTAGTATTTACTATTGGAAAAAAATCCATGTATAAGTGGCCCTGTGCATTTCAAACCCATGTTGTTCAAGGGTCGTCTGAGCTTCATTCCCTCTGCCCATTGCAGTGGCCGCATTCAACATGATCCCAGCACGACAGGCAGTTAACCCACATCGCGCAGTTCCTCCCCTTCTAAGGGCCCTGTTTACTTATGTAAAATTCAAGTCAAAGCCTGGTGACTTTTCAGATTCTTTTCTTGCAATTGGTTTAGCATATGCTTAGAGCAAAACCCAGCCTTTTCCCATGTTCCTTTTTTTTTTTGCTTTCCTCTTGTAATCAGCAAGCACTTCCTTGAGGATACCTCTGGCTCCTGTTCCTGCCTTTTACTTCTGCCCATTCCTAGTTTCTGGAGAAATAGTGGTTTTCATTTTTTGCTGGACTGTTCAGAGCTTCTTTCCACCACAGGTAAAAATGCTTCTCTCACAGCTCACAGTTCTGCCAACTTGTACAGTTTCCTGGATTCCACAGAGAAAGCCTGTAGCCAATGTTCCTATAAATTCTGGACACCCCCAGTCTCTCAGACTGTCCTCCCAGTATGATAATTGCTTCCCAAGTTCTATTTCTAGCTCTGAAATTTTCTCTCCTCTCCTGCCTCTCCTTCAATGCCTTCTAACAACGTAATTAGCCAGTCTTCTTCAGTCAAATGCCCTTTTTCCTGTTTTTCTTTAAAAAAAAAAGTAAACCCAGAAACTATAACTTATGAGCACTTACTATGTGGAGTTAGCTGTGCTAAGTGCTTCATAGGCACTGTGTAATCTTTACAGTAACCCCAAGAGGTCGGTACTTTGTCATTCCCATTTTATTGATGACAATACTGAGGCACACAGGTTAAATGGGAACCTTCCCAAGATCATGCCAATAGCAAGCACAGAACTGAGAGGAGGACTGCAGCCCAGGCCAAATGACAGCAGAGATCATGGTCTTTAAAGAGACTTTATTCTTCCTTTGTAGTAAATTGTTTTTCTGAAAATAACTCCCCAAACTCTTTATAACCTCATCCAACTCATGGCCCTTCCCACTCACCTGACCCAGCACAGAGGTCCCTTCCCCTGATCAAAAGAAGTTTTGATTCACTGGACATACAATTAGTTACCAACAATTAGTTACTGACAGAAAACAGACTGCCCTGTTCAGGCCGTCATCCGCATGACAACTCTTAGATTGTGTGTAAGCCCTGGCTTGTCCAGCCATTACTGAAACTTGGATGTTTTAAGTGGGTACGGGCAAAGGAATTCCATAATTCCTGAGATGGGCAATCTAACCTTGATTTCCTTCATCTCTGAAAGATCAGTAAGACTTCATTTGCTTCTTTGACTGGGAGAAGCTGGAGCAGAGGCCAAAGATCCCCTTTTCCTGTGGGGCCGGCATGTGACGTCTATACGGCCCATCAGCTCCCACACCCAGTTCCTGGTTTAGGAGTCATACTCTGGGGACAACCCCGTGTCTTGGTCTAGACCCTTCAGGGGAAATACTCTCCAGGTTTTTGGGTGCGCGGCATGAGAAGGGAGCGACGGTGGCATAAAGAAAATGTCATGGGTGGTGGGGTGAGAGTGGTATCCAGCCCAGGAAGTATTAGACATGAGGACCTCGCTGAGGAGTTTATATTTGATGGGAAACTCTTTGGGGCTGGACCAAAAGATTCCCCTCCCTTCTTGTTTCTTACAAAAAAGCATGCTGTTTTCTCATTTCTGTTTCCTATTGGTTTGCACATCACTGTTTTATTCATCAGTTGATTCTGAAGAGGATTTGGTGAGGGCTTTTAGCTTGGTGATGATAGTAGAGATCTTTGTCCATGTAAAGCATTTTTTTGGGTACAAGGTGGTTATATGACTTTAGTTTAAATGCAAGAAGGTAAAGTGGTTGTCTGAGGAGCCCTTAAAAATAGCTGAGAAAAGAAGAGAAGTGAAAGGCAAAGGAGAAAGGGAAAGATTTACCCATTTGAATGCAGAGTTCCAAAGAATAACAAGGAAACATAAAAACACCTTCTTAAGTCAACAATGCAAAGAAATAGCGGAAAACAAAGAATGGGAAAGACTAGAGATCTTTTCTAGAAAACTGGAGTTACCAAAGGAACATTTCATGCAAAGACGGCCACGATAAAGGACAGAAATAGCCAAGACCTCACAGAAGAAGAGTTTAAGAAGAGGTGACAAGAAATTAGAAAAGAATTGTACAAAAAAGGTCTTAACGACCACACATGATGGTGTGGTCACTCACTTGGAGCCAGACATCCTGGAATGTGAAGTCAAGTGGGCTTTAGGAAGCGCTACTACAAGCAAAACTAGTGGAGCTGATGGAATTCCAGTTGAGCTATTTCAAATCCTAGAAGATGATGCTGTGAAAGTGCTGCACTCAATATGCCAGCAAATTTGGAAAACTCAGCAGTGGCCACAGGCCTGGAAAAAGTCAGTTTTCATTCCAATCCCAAAGTAGGGCAATGCCAAAAAATGTCCAAACTACTGTTCAGTTGCACTAATTTCACACGTTACAAGGTAAGTGCTTGCTAACTTACCTCAAAATCCTTCAAGCTAAGTTTCAACAGTACATGAACCTCCAGATGTACACAATAGGTTTAGAAAAGGCAGAGGAACCAGAGATCAAATTGTCAACATCCTTTGGATTATATAAAAAGCAAGGGAATTCCAAAAAGACATATACTTCTGCTTCTGCATTGATTACATTAAAGTCTTTGATTACACTATGTGAATCACAAAAAACTGGAAAATTCTTAAGAGATGGGAATACCAGACCACCTTACCTGCTTTCTGAGAAACCTGTATGCAGGTCAAGAAGCAAAAGTTAGAACCAGACATAGAACAACAAACTGGGTGAAAATTGGGCAAGGAGTATATCAAGGCTGTATATTGTCACCCTGCTTATTTAGCTTATATGAACAGTACATCATGTGAAACGCTGGGCTGAATGAAGCACAAGCTGGAATCAAGATTGCCAGGAGAAATATCAACAACCTCAGATATGCATCTGATATCACTCTAATGACAGAAAGCAAAGAAGAACTAAAGAGTTTCTTGATGAGGATGAAAGAGAAGAGTGAAAAAGTTAGCTTAAAACTCAGTGTTTGACAAACGAAGATCATGGTATCTGGTTCCATCACTTCATGGCAAATAGATGGGAAAAAGTGGAAAAGGTGACAGACTTTATCTTCTTGTGCTCCAAAATTGTGGAGGACACTGACTGGAACCACAAAATTAAAAGATGCTTGCTGCTTGGAAGAAAAGCTATGACAAACCTAGGCAGTAGGTGTAGTTTTTCCAGTAGTCATGTATGGATGTGAGAGTTGGATCGTAAAAGAAGGCTGAGCACTGAAGAACTGATGCTTTAAAACTGTGGTGCTGGAGAAGACTCCTGAGAGTCCCTTGGACGGCAAGGAGATTCAACCAGTCAATCCTAAAGGAAATCAGTCCTGAATATTCATTGGAAGGACTGAAGCTGAAGCTCCAATACTTTGGCCAGCTGATGCAAAGGGTCGACTCATTGGAAAAGACCCTAATGCTGGGAGAAATTGAGGGCAAGAGGAGAAGGGGTTGACAGAGGATGAGACAGTTCAATGGCATCACCAACTCAATGGATATGAGTTTGAGCAAACTCTGGGAGATGGTGGAGGACAGGGAAACCTGGCGTGCTACAGTCCATGGGGATGCAAAGAGTTGGACATGACAGTGACTGAACAACAAAAATATCATTATCAGTGCACAGCCCTCAGTTAACTTAGGGAAGTAGTAACATATTTCTAAGTAGTAAAAGTCTTATCATCCTCCAGTTTCTGAACCTCAGGATTATAGGAACCTATATGTTTTTCAAATTAATATGTGCATATAATAGGAACCCAAAAGAGTAAAGCAAGGGATACATTACAAAAAAGTTCTCTCTAATTTATTCTTCCCCGGTTTCCACTTTTCTTGGTTTTTATAACCTGCCCAGCTTAAAGAATTTTTAAAAGAAGCTGGCACTTTCAGAAATGAGCTCCCAGCCATACAATTACAAATCAACTAGAGTAACTAACAAGAAAAATAGAAAATGTTGGGAAGGATGGGGGAGCCCCAGAACTCTCATCTCTGTTGGTTCAGTTCAATTCAGTCATTCAGAAGTGTCCAACTCTTTGCAACCACACAGACTGCAGCATGCCAGGCTCCCCTGTCCATCACCAACTCCCAGAGCTTGCTCAGGCTCATGCCCATCAAGTCAGTGATGTCATCCAACCATCTCATCTCTGCTGTTTCCTTTTCTTCCTGTCTTCAATCTTTCCCAGCATCAGGGTCTTTTCAAATGACTCAGCTCTTCACATCAGGTGGCCAAAGTATTGGAGTTTCAGCTTCAGGATCAGTCCTTCCAATGAATATTCAGGACTGATTTCCTTCAGGATGGACTGGTTGGATCTCCTTGCACTCCAAGGGACTCTCAAGAGTCTTCTCAAACACCACAGTTCAAAAGCATCAATTCTTCGGCACTCAGCTTTCTTTATAGTCCAACTCTCACATCCATACACGACCACTGGAAGAGCCATAGCCTTGACTAGATGGACCTTTGTTGGCAAAGTAATGTATCTGCTTTTTAATATGCTGTCTAGGTTGGTCATAGCTTTTCTTCCAAGGAGCAAGCATCTTTTAATTTCATGGCTGTAGTCACCGTCTGCAGTGATTTTAGAGCCCCAAAATATAAAGTCTGACACTGTTTCCACTGTTTCCCCATCTATTTCCCATGAGGTGATGGGACCAGATGCCATGATCTTAGTTTTCTGAATGTTGAGTTTTAAGCCAACTTTTTCACTCTCCTCTTTCACTTTCATCAAGAGGCTCTTTAGTTCTTCGCTTTCTGCCATAAGTGTGGTGTCATATGGGTATCTGAAGTTATTGATATTTCTCCCAGCAACCTTGATTCCAGCTTGTGCTTCATTCAGCCAAGAATTTCACATGATGTACTCTGCATATAAGTTAAATAAGCAAGGTGACAATATACAACCTTGATGTACTCCTTTCCCGATTTGGAATAAGTCTGTTGTTCCATGTCTGGTTCTAATTGTTGCTTCTTGATCTGCATACAGATTTATCAGGAGGCAGGTAAGGTGGTCTTGTATTCCCATCTCTTGAAGAATTTTCCAGTTTGTTGTGATCCACACAGTCAAAGGCTTTGTTGGAGAGAATAAAGCAGAAGTAGATATTTTTCTGGAACTCTCTTGCTTTTTTGGTAATCCAACAGATGTTGACAATTTGATCTCTGGTTCCTCTGCCTTTTCTAAATGCAGCTTGAACATCTGAAAGTTCTAGGTTCATGTACTGTTGAAGCCTTGCTTGGAGAATATTTAACACTACTTTGCTAGCATGTGAGATGAGTGTAATTGTGCAGTAGTTTGAATATTCTTTGGCATTGCCTGTCTTTGGGACTGGAATGGAAACTGATCTTTTCCAGTCCTGTGGACACTGCTGAGTTTTCCAAATTTGCTGGCATCTTGAGTGCAGCACTTTCACAGCATCATCTTTAGGATTTGAAATAGCTCCACTGGAATTCCATCACCTCCACTAGCTTTGTTTGTAGTGATGCTTCTTAAGGCCCACTTGACTTTGCATTCCAGGGTATCTGGATATAGGTGAGTAATCATACCATCGTGGTTATCTGAGTCATTAAGATCTTTCTTGTATAGTTCTTCTGTGTATTCTTGCAACCTCTTCTTAATATCTTCTGCCTCTGTTAGATCCATACCATTTCTGTTCATTATTGTTCCCATCTTTGAATGAAATATTCCCTTGATAATCTCTAATTTTCTTGAAGAGAACTCTAGTCTTTCCCATTGTATTGTTTTCCTCTATTTCTTTGCATCGATCACTGAGAAAGGCTTTCTTATCTCTCCTTGCTATTCTTTGGAAATCTGCATTCAAATGGGTGTATCTTTCCTTTTTGCCTTTGCCTTTAGCTTCTGTTCTTTTCTCTGCTATTTGTAAGACCTCCTAAGACAACGATTTTGCCTTTTTGCATTTCTTTTTCTTAGGGATGGTCTTGATCATTGCATCTTGTACAGCGTCAAGAATCTCCATCAATAGTTCTTCAGGCACTCTATCAGCTCTAATCCCTTGAATCTATTTGTCACTTCCACTATATAATCATAAGGGATTTAATTTAGGTCATACCTGATTGGTCTAGTGGTTTTCTCTACTTTCTTCACTCTAAGTCTGAATTTTGCAATAAGGAGTTCATGATGTGAGCCATAGTCAGCTCCTGGTCTTGTTTTTGCTGAGTGTATAGAGTTCTCCATCTTCAACTGCAAAGAATATATAATCAATCTGATTTTGGTATTGACTATCTGGTTATGTTCATGTGTAGAATTGTCTCTTGTGTTGTTGGAAAATGGTGTTTGCTATGACCAGTGCATTCTCTTGGCAAAACTCTGTTAGCCTTTGCCCTGCTTCATTTTGTACTTCAAGGCCAAGCTTGCCTGTTACTCCAGGTATCTCTTGACTTCCTACTTTTGCATTCAAGTCCCCTATGATGAAAAGGACATCTTTTCTTGGTGTTAGTTCTAGAATGTCTTGTAGATCTTCCTAGAAGAGTAAAACTTCAGCTTCTTCGGCCTTAGTGGTTGAGGCATAGACTTGGATTACTGTGATAGTAAATGGTTTGCCTTGGAAACTAACAGAGATCATTCTGTCGTTTTTGAGACTGCACCCAAGTATTGCATATCAGACTCTTTTGTTGACTGTGAGGGCCACTCCATTTCTTCTGAGGGATTCTTGCCCAGAATAGTAGATATAATGGTCATCTGAAATAAATTTGCCCATTCCAGTCCATTTTAGTTCACTGATTCCTAAAATGTCAATATTCACTTTTGCCATCTCCTGTTTGAGATGGCAAACACTTCCAATTTACCTTGATTCATGGACCTAACATTCCAGGTTCCTATGCAAAATTTTTCTTTACAGCATTGGACTTTACTTCCATCACCAGTCATATCCACAACTGGGTGTTGTTTTTGCTTTGGCTACGTCTCTCCATTCTCTCTAATTATTTCTCCACTCTTCTCCAGTGCCATATTGGAGTACTGGGCACCTACAGACCTGGGGAATTCATCTTTCAGTGTCATATCTTTTTGCCTTTTCATACTGTTCCTTGCTGGTAAGAGTACAGATTGGTACAACTCTTTAGGAAAAATGTTTGGCAGTATCTTTTGGAGCTGCACATATCTGTATCAAGCAATTTTGTTCCTGGGTGAAACATGTATAATTGTTCCTGAAAAGAAATGTACAAAATGTTCACAGCAGCCCATTCATAAAAGGCCCAAACTGGGAACTGCCCATCGATAACAGAGTGGATAAATGAATTATGACACACTTACACTGTGGCATTCTATATATAATGTGAATGATTCACTTGTAACTACGGGCAACAATATGGATGAATCTCACACTGTTGTGTAAAAGAATCCAGACACAAAAGGGCATTACTGTAAGATTACATTTATATTACATACAGAAGCAGGAAAACTAAACTGTGCTGTTAGAAGTCACGATATTGGTTACCCTAGGGGAAGCGGGGAGCGACAGGAAAGGCAGGGAGTGCTTTTGGGTTGCTGGTAATGTTTTACTTCTTGGATATTAGTGCTGTGGGCACCATGAACTTTGCCCATACAAAATGACAACCTTGATAAATGTTGTGTGTTCTGCCTATTACAGCTGATTGGCCATTACCCATCTCTCTCCCACGCCTTGGGCTTCTCTATTCCCTGAGACACAACAATACTGAAATTAGGCCAATTAATAACCCTGCAATGGCCTGTAAGTGTTCAAGTGAAAGGAAGAGTCACACATCTCTCAACTTAGATGAAGTATCTTGGTTTAAACAGAGATAGGTTGAAAGCTAGACCTCTTGCATTAAACAGCCAAGTTGTGAATGCAAAGGTAAAGTTCTTAAAGGAACTTAAAATGGCCCCTCCATTGAAGTCACTATAAGAAAGCAAAACAGCCTTATTTATTATAAGATGTGGAGAAAGTTTTGGTGGTCTGGATAGAAGACCAAACCAGCTACAACATTTCCTTAAGGGAAGATCTAATCCAGAGCAAGGCCTTAATCATTTTCAATTCTATGAAGGCTGAAGTTACTGATCAGGCGTTTTGTAGAGTATCTGTCCCCATCCCTTTCTAGGACCATCCCTTCCCCTCACCTTCATTGCAAGCCAGGTCAGCTTGTTCTGGAGTTATTATTATGACATGGAAAGCAAAAATCACTGGAAAAGTTCAATCTCCAAATAGCTTCACCCATCCAGTCTTGTCTTCTTCTGAAACAAAATGAATACCACCTCTCTTTCTTTTCTGCTTTGAGTGTCCATCAATCTGCCTTTAGTACCTCTGGGGTGGCAGAAGACTTGGTCTTTTGATCCCAGGCAACTTGCATTTAGAAATGCCTATAGTTAAGTCTTAAAGAGCTGTGTGACTATACGGTTGGGTGAGAAGCTTAAATGGTTTTCTCTTCCTCAGTTCTTCCGTGTATGGTTCTTTTGTCCTTGTGCTCTTGGTTCTTCTGTAAGTTTCAGGTCAAAGTTTTGCCTGGAAAATCCTTCCCTGACCACCTCTTCCCATTTGACTTTAGAGTAGGTACTTTGTGCTGGCTTGGGAACCCAGTCACCTTCCAAGGTAAGAAAATGTGTTTCAAGTCTCAAAATATTTATAGATTGTTAATATACTCTAGAACACAGCTAAGAACTGCTTATAGCTAAAACACAGTTAAGTTATAAAATGTTAAAGAAATTGATATAAAATTAAGAATCATAAAAAATATTAAGGACCATAGTGTTTTTAACTGGCTTTCCTGAGATCTGGATTTGATTTCAGGTAGTTTATCTGGGATGTGACTCTGGGAAATCAGTGAAGAGTGGGAACAGTAAGACAAGGATGGGGTAAAACCCAGGTGTGGTCCGCTAAGGAGATCACTAGCTGGAGGCAATGGGATTGCATTGCTTCTGCTGTGGGACCTCCTGTGAATCACCCAGAATGTCTATGAGACTGTTTACTTGGAGGGACAGGATGTGGAGCATTAATCCACTGGGTTTGTTTCCCTTTGACTGAGGGCTGCCCTGAGGCTGTTTGGTTGTTGCCCTGTGTGAAGAGAGATTTGCAGCCCATATGGGAGAGGGCCCTGGGCCAGCAGGCAGGATGACTCTGGCACCCCTCAAGCGAGGGCACTGTCAGGGCCAGGAGAGTCTGAGTCACAGGTAACTGGCCTCAGTAGCTACAAGTGAATTCAGTCAGGGGTATGGCAGGAATGGTATCCAGGGCCCCAGAGCTGTCTGCTAGAGTTACATGATGGACTGAGGATATGAGTCAGGAGACACTGCTGTGGCTTGAAATTCTGGTCTGGAGCTCTCTACAACATCAGATTAGGGAAATTGTTCTGGGAGCTTATTGCTATTAGTTCATTTGTACAGGCCCCACATTTGATTGCATCACAGCTCTGTGGGCTATTCCAGGCCGGTATTATTCTCCTGACTCTTTTTTTTTAAAAAATCCTGGTAAGATGTAGATAACACAAAATTTACCATTTTAGCTATTTTCCTGTGTACACTTGGGTGGCATTAAGTACCTTCCCTTTGTCATGTACTCACTATGACCATCCCTTTCTAGAACTGCTAGACCCTTTAAAAATATCTTCCCAAACTGAAACTCAGTACCCATTAAACAATTAATCCCCATTTTTGACCTTCCCTCATCTCCTGGACCATTCTATTTTCTGCCTCTATGACCTTAACTACTCTGGGAACCCTATATAAGTGGGATCATATAGCATTTTTTTCTTTTATGACTGGCTTATTTCACTTATCATAATGTCTTCAAGGTTCATTCGTGCTGTAGTATATGAGAATTTTCTTCCTCTTTAAGGCTAAATAATACACCATTTTGTGTATATACTACATTTTGTTCATCAATCCATCTGTCAGTTTACACTTGGGTTACTTCTACTTTTCGGCTATTGTGAATAATGCTGCTGTGAACATAGGTATACAAAAATATGTTTGGGTTCTGCTTTCAATTTTTGGGTATACACCCAGAAGTAGAATAACATGATAATTCTTTTAGGTAAAAGTAAAAAGTCAATCTAAAGGTGAAATAGAGAATTTTGTTCAAGCCAGTCTGACAGATATAACCCAGGAGACAGTCTTCAGAAAACTCCGAGGACTATTCCTTTTGTTAGAAATCAAAGGTGCAGTCTTACACATTTTCAAGACAAAGGATTATACATCAAAATGACACACTGATATTTTACATAAAGTTTACCAAAGATACATAGTCCAGATAAACTTGTACTAAGCAAGCAACAGGTCACCATGATCCGTTACAGAACTAGGAAAGGAAAAATTAATCTTCTAAGGAGTTACACTGCTGTCATCAGAAGAACTGAAAAAAAACTCATTGATCTTAATGATCTAACAGGGATTCCTGGCTTTGGTTATGGTTAATGTAAAATGAAGACACACATCACAAAGCAGTCAATATAGACAGGGAATATGTTATGCTAAATTTTCTTGTCTTGTCTTAAAACTTAAATTTTATCCCATCAGTTCTATTTTTAATTTTGTAAGGAGCCACTGTACTCTTTTCCTTAGTGGCTGTATAATCATTATACATTCTTGCCAAGAATGTGCAAGTGTTCCAGTTACACCACATCCTCACCAACACTTGCTATTTCTAATGGGTATGAGTTGATATCTCATTGTGGCTTTTGTTTGCTTTTCCTTAAAGTTTAGGGGCATTGAGCATCTTTTTATATGCTTGTTGGCCATTTCTATATCTTCTTTGGAGAAATGTCTATTCAAGTCATTTATCCATTTTTTAATCAGACTTTTAAAAAGTGTTGAGTTGTAGGAATTCTTTATATATTCTGGATATTAGCCCTATTCAGGTATATGATTTGCAAATTTTCTCATTCCTTGTTGTTGTTGTTTAGTTGTTAAGTCGTGTCTGACTCTTTTGCAACCCCATGGACTGTAGCCCACTAGGCTTCTTTATCCATGGGATTTCTCAGGCAAGAATACTGGAGTGGGTTGTCATTTCCTTCTCCAGGGGATCTTCCTGACACAGGGATCAAACCCACATCACCTGCATTTACAGGCGGATTCTTTACCACTGAGCCACCAGGGAAGCCCTCTCATTCCTTAGTTTGTCTTTTTTCCTGACTCTCTTGTTTGCTTTTAACATACTGGGGCTGAGAGTGATTTAATGATTTGTGAAGGTCACACATATCTTTATTGGAGCCTTTATTGGACTTGAACATGGGTCCCTACTCTTTACCTAATCTCCTTTTTTCACTATCTCACCCCACTCTCTATCATTTGGTCATATCAACGTTAACAGTAGTTTGTCCTATGGCAATTGATACTGTATAGGCAAAGAACCAAGCAACAGAATTTAACTGGTCCTTTGGATGACCCAGCCTCTTAGTGCTCCTCTCCCATTATCCACTGGTGATGCTTATAGAGATATAGAATATAGCTGGGTGCCTTTAGTTACATTAATTAGCTAATTAATTAAATCTGTTTTCAGCATCATATCCTCCTTAAAATGTTCTATTCTGTTCCTTAAAAATGTTTCTAAGAATCAGAACATGTTCTTCAAAGGCTATTTTTTCACTTTAACAACTGCTCACTATTTCATGGTGATGACAGCCAATAGGTTTTTCTCCCATATTTTAAAGCAAAGACTAATTAGAGCAGAGTAAGCTTCTGTGCTCTCCAAATTAATCCCAAAGCACTAATGCTAATAGATTCAGACCATTACCTTGTATGGTGCTTGACACAAAGTAGGCCTCTAATAAATATTTGTCAAATAAATGTCATGATGCTACAATGAAGGAGAGGATTTGCAGGGAAAGCTGGTTCAATTGTTTGATTTAGCAGGGGAAAATAAGCAGTATTTTCCACATTATAGCCTTTGTGGAAATTGATTTTATTGGTCTCATTCTTCATGTCTGAGGCTTTGGGATGCAGCATCCTTGGGAGGAGACGGGGATAAATCTCTCCAAAAGAATGGACACAGCGAGTGCAAGCAGCCTTTCTGGTTGGATGTTGAAGGGAGCCAAGATTTGGGCTCTTTTGATCAAAGCAACTTGCTTCCCCACTCTACTGTGGGAGGCTCTGAAAAGGAGTTTTTCAAACAACAGGAAACTATTTGGCCTTTCAACATCATTTCTTTTCAACAACGACTCTTGAGTAAATCACTGAGCTTTCCTGGGCTTCAGCTTCCTCTCATCAACAACAATAGAGTCAAACCAGAAGAGTTATTCTCCCTGGGCTCTAAGATGCTATATTTCTATTTTCATTGGAAAGGAAATCTGGAAAAATAAACTGAGCAGATTAAGAGTTATATGGACATACTCTATTTTAAATCAGATCCGCACAGTCATTAAAGTTAATGGAAAACCTGAATAGGTTTCCCCCTCTTTTTAGTTTTGACTTCAATCATTATCTCTAACTTGAAATTTCACTTCACAACCTCAATTAGAAAGAAAGCTGAGTGCCGAACAACTGATGCTTTTGAACTGTGGTGTTAGAGAAGACTCCTGAGAGTCCCTTGGACTGCAAGGAGATCCAACCAGTCCATCCTAAAGGAAATCAGTCCCGAATATCCAGTGGAAGGACTGATGTTGAAGCTGAAACTCCAACACCTTAACCACCTGATGCAAAGAACTGACTCATCTGAAAAGACCCTGATGCTGGGAAAGATTGAAGGTAGGAGGAGAAGGGGGCAAAAGAGGGTGAGGTGGTTGGATGGCATCACCGACTCAATGGACATGAGTTTGAGCAAACTCCGGGAACTGGTGATGGACAGGGAGGCCTGGTGTGCTGCAGTTCGTGGGGTTTCAGAGTCAGACACAACTGAGTGACAGAACGGAACTGAACTGAACCTCAATTATGCATTCAACATGATATATACCTCATATGTATGGTTAGATTCTCATGTGAGAGTACCATAAAGAATTTTTATTGCTGTTTTTCAGTCACTAAGTCATGTCTGACTGTTCGTGACCTCATGGACTGCAGCGCACCAGGCTTCCCTGTCCTTTGCTATCTCCCAGAGTTTGTTCAAATTCATGGCCATTGAGTTAGTGATGCTATCTAACCATCTCATCCTCTGCTGCCCCCTTCTCCTTTCGCCCTCAATCTTTCCCAGCATCAAAGTCTTTTCCAATGAGTTGTATCTATTTCTAGTCAACTGAATATTTGATTTCTCTTGGTTAATGTGGTCATGTTATCTGGCTGCCTACCAATCTTTGACTATCTTTCCTATGTTTGAGGGTAATTTCCCATTCTAGAAGTCTTGCCTCCTCAAGTTAACCACCCCCCACCAATTCACTTTCCCAGCTTTCCTGACAGCTAGGATTAGCAGGCCCATGACTGAGGCCCTGCTAATCAGATACATCAGCTTGAGAGTATGAGTGAGAAGCAGTGGGTGTATTGAAGCAGGCATCATGTAGACCCCTTATATGAAATGAGTGTGGCCAAAGCAGCAGTGATGGAGGGAGGTGGTCCTCATATTTGGTGTCAGCAGTGGGCTCACCCATGGACTGGTTTGAATGTTCCTTGTTAAGATCAGTCTGACTCTAGTCCTCCTGAAGGTTCTTTGAACTTCTGAATAGCCTTTAATAAACATTTTCCTGCTTCAACTTGATAGAATGGGTTCTGTTGCTGGCACACCAGAACACTGGCTGATAGAATTTATTTCTAAGATTATCTGTCACGTGTCCAGGGTTTAAATGTTTACTTTCCAAGGCAAAAAATAATCTTTAAATTATCTGTTCTTAAACTCAGTTTTGTAAGTTCATAAAATAATATAACTGTTCTTTTTCCCTGTTGCTTTATGTGTAATGTTGGGTTGTCTATTTGATGTTTCTCTTTTTTCTTGAGGTAGGATTATATTGGTGTAAACTTCCCTCTTAGAACTGCTTTTGCTACATCCCATAGGTTTTGAGTCATTGTGTTTTCATTGTCATTTGTTTCTAGGAATTTTTTGATTTGCCCTTTCATATTTTTAGTAACCTGTTGGTTATTTAGAAACACATTGTTTAATCTCCATGTGTTCATGTTTTTTTTTTTTTTACAGTTTTTTCCTTGTAATTGACATCTAGTCTCATAGCATTTTCATCTGAAAATATACTTGATATTATTGCAATTTTCTTAATTTACCAAGGCTTGATTTGTGACTCAAGATGTGATCTATCCTGGAGAATGTTCCATGTTCACTCGAGAAGAAAGTGTTATTTTTCTGTGTTTGGATGGACTGTCATGAAGATATCAGTTAGATTCATCTGATCTAATGTATCATTTAAGGCTTGTGTTTCCTTATGAATTTTATGTTTTGATTATGTGTCCATTGGTGTAAATGGGGTGTTAAAGTCCCCTCCTATTATTGTGTTACTGTTGATTTCCCCTTTTATGTCTGTTAGTGTTTGCCTTATGTATTGAGGTACCCCAGTGTTGGTTGAATAAATATTTACAATTGTGTCTTCTTAGACTGATCCCTTGATCATTATGTACTGTCCTCCCTTATCTCTTGTAACCTTCTTTGTTTTTTCTAAAGAAGACACACATATGGCTAGTAAACACATGAAAATGCTCAACATCACTTATTATTAGAGAAATACAATGAGGTATCATCTCACACCTGTCAGAGTGGCCATCATCAAAAAAATATCTACAAACAATAAATGCTGGAGAGAATGTGGAGAAAATGGAACCCTCTTATACTGTTGGTGGGAATGTAAATTGATACAGCCACTATGGAGAACAGTATGGAGATTTCTTAAAAAATTAAGAATAAAGCTACCATAAGACCCAGCAATCCAAACTGGGCCTATAGTCTTACAAAATCACAATTCTGGAAGACCCATGTATCCCACTGTTCATTGCAGCACTATTTACAACAGCCAGGACATGGAAGCAACCTAGATGTCCATTAATAGATGAATGGATTAAGAAGTTGTGGTCTATATATATATATACACACACAATGGAATATCACTCAGCCATAGAAAGGAACAAATCTGAGTCAGTTCTAGTGAGGTGGATGAACATGAACTGTTATACAGAGTTAAATATGTGTCAAAAGAGAAAAATAAATATGATATATTACATTTATATGGAGTCGAGAAAAATGATACCATTTGCATGGCAGCACTAGAGACGCAAACATGGAGAACAGACCTGTGGATACAGCGGGGGAGGAAAGGGTGGGACAAATTGAGAGAGTAGCGTTGAAACATATACACCATGTGTAAAAATAGATAGCCAGTGAGAATTTGCTGTATGATGCAGGGAGCTCAATCGGGTGCTCTGTGATGACCTAGAGGGGTGGGATGGGGTGGGAGGTGGGAGGGAGCTTCAAGAGGGAGGGGATACCTATGTATACCTATGGCTGATTCATGATGATGTATGGCAGAAACCAATACAACATTGTAAAGCAATGATCTCCCAATTAAAAATAAATTTTAAAAATATGATGCCTTAGTAACAGTTTTTTATTCATTCAGCAAATCTTGTGCTCAGAGCTAAAAAGGATATGGGTGATTAGTAAGTCACAAGCCCTATCTTTGAAAGCTCACATCTGTTTCAAAGCTGAGCCTCTGTTGCTGGATGACTTAATAATTATGAGAATGCATAACATTAATGAGCACTTAAACTGCTCCAGGCACACATGTTAACTCACTGAATTGTCCCAGTAACTCTATAAGTAAGTCCAGCTCTTATTCCTACAGATGAGGAGAACAAGAAATGTCTCTAAGCTAAGCCGCTTGTTCAAGGCCAGATAGTACGCAGCAGAACTGAGATTCAGACTAAGGTGGTCTGTCCCCAGACCGCACATCCTTAACAACACTCCATGGCAATAAGCTTGTGCCACTGTAAGACTTTCAATTTAGATAATACTGTTAATGTTTATCATGTTTAAAACTGCTTCCCTCGTTATAAAAGTGAGAATCATCCATCACGATTAGAGCAGGAAAGAGTAAAGACTCCTCCCCCGATCTCTTTTTCTTAAAGATAAAACTGAGCCCCCAGATGAGCGATAATCTTTCCTTCAGTTTCCATGGGTACAGCTAAGAGGAATCACAACTTTCAAAAAGATGATTTAAATCTTATACCTCTCTTTCCTTGCTCTGACATCTTTGTGGTTTATTCTCAATGCAGCAACCAAAGTAATCCCGTCCTCTCTTGGTTCAAAACTCTTCTGTGTCCTCTCATACGATTCAGAGTAAAAGCCAAAATCTTTGTTAAGACTGCCAAGTCCTGACATAATGAGACTTTCCTAACTTCAGATCTCAGCTCCTGTGACTTTCTCATTGTGTCTCCTGGTTCCTCGGCTATTCCTCGAAAATGTGGGGCAAGCTGGCTGCCTTGGGCTTTGACCTCTTTGGACTTCTCCAAGATACCCATGTGTTGCCATCCTTATCTCCTCCAAGTTTTTTCTTGAAAATAACCTTTTGAGTAAGGGGTCTCTCTATTTAAAATTTCAACCTCACCTCACTCATACAGGCTCTAGGATGACCAACTTTGGCCTAGGAGAGAGGGGTTTCCCGGGACACAGGGCTTTCAGTGCTAAAACTGGGTTTGTCCCAGGCCAGCCAGGCCAGTTAATCACACTGTGAATTTCTAGAACAGTGTCTGACTCATAGCAGCCTTAATAAATATTTATTGAAGAAAATGAATGAATGAATGAATAAGTAGGTAAGAGAAACAAGTACTTTTAGAGGGGAGTGAACAGGATTATTTATTGCCCTTGAAGTCAGAAAATATAGGTATATCTGTTCATCACAGCCATGTTTAAGGCTTCTTCAGCATGGAAAGAAGCCCACATTTCATGAATGGGGAACCTATATTTCTTAATCTACTAAACAGAAAGATTTATCATTTTGCTCTTACCAAAAGTAGTTTGTAACCATGTGTTCCACGCTCATCTTCTCCAGAAACAGTTAAAATGGCTACGTTGGCTTTACTTTTTTTTAGACTTCAAAATGGTTTCCACATTTTAAAAAATATTTATGTATTGACTTTTGGGTGCTCTGGGTCTTCATTACTGTGCGTGAGTTTTCTCTAGTTGCAGGGAGTAGGAGCTACTCTCTGGTAGCGGTGTGCAGGCTTCTCATTGCAGTGGCTTCTCTGGTCGTGCAGCACAGGCTCTAGAGGTTCGCGGGCCTCAGTAGTTGTGGCCCAGGGGCTCAGTAGTCGAGACTCGTGGTCTCCAGAGCGCAGCCTCCATAGTTGTGGCGCACAGGCTTACTTGCCCCCTTTCATGTGGGATCCTCCCAGATTAGGGATTGAACCAGTGTCCCCTTCGTTGGCAGGTGGATTCCTAACCACTGGACTGCCAGGGAAGCCCTGGTTTCCACATTTTAAATGGCAACGGTGTATTTTTACAGGTGCAGTTTTTTCCCATTGGTAATGGTCCTAAGTGCAAACTCCCCCCCTCTACCCTAACACTTCTAGCTACTCCAGCCATAACCTGCCTGGTTGCTTCCTGAGCCATTCTTCTTGTATAATGTGCTGTTCTAATCCTCAATGCCTCTTATCTTCTTGCACCAGTTTCTCCAACACCAGCTTCTTCAAAGGAACACAGTCTGATGCTGGTCTGTCATATACCATGTACTTGTTCCTCAAAATATTTTTGGCAAAGTGAAGTGAAGTGAAAGTTGCTCAGTCGTGTCCAACTCTTTGTGACCCCATGGGCTGTATAGTTCTAATAATTCTGTATTAGACTGTATAGTTCTAACATAATTCTCCAGGCCAGAATATTGGAGTGGGTACCCTTTCCCTTCTCCAGAGGATCTTCCCAACCCAGGGACTGAACCCAGATCTCCTGCATTGCAGGCTGATTCTTTACCAGCTGAGCCACCAGGGAAGCCCAAGAATACTGGAGTGGGTAGCCTTTCTCCTCTCCAGTGGATCTTCCTGACCCAGGAATTGAACCAGGGTCTCTTGCATCGCAGGCGGATTCTTTACCAACTGAGCTATCAGGGAAGAGAATTCAGCAAAGCAATATAAAGACAGTGACTTACTCATCTTTGCATCCCTTGACCCTAGCATGGTTTGTACATTCACTCGCCCACTCATTCATTCATTCAACATATCTTTTTTCAGTTCTACAATATGTCAGGTACTGGGAATACATCGATTACCAAGACATCTTCTCTGCCCCCTCTAGTGGGGATAGGCAAGCAAACAGAAATGATCAGGAGAGTATTAAAACTACATTGTACTTATTCACGATAAATATAGGGTACTACAGAAGCACATAGAAGCAGGGGGCAGTAACTATCAGAAGTCAAGTACCAGGAAAACGTTTAACAAACGGATGAGTGAGTGGTTGGGTGAATGAATGAATGAATATAACTGGTATGGGAGCACAGAACCTTCAAGGTGAATAGTCACCATCACGTGGAAAGATGCTTCTCCAATTTCAGTATTTTGAAAAGGTCAGCTCATATGAATCCATATCATGAAAAATACAACTTTTATTTCCCCCTCTCTCTTCTCTCCTTTCTCTTCTGACCAAATATCAGAATGGAATGACATGTGATTGTTAGAGTGCCAGCAATGCCCGAGTCAGCAGGCCCCCATCTATTTTGCTCAAGACTCTAATAACTCTGATGTCAGGCAAAATTGCACCCTTCTGAAACTCTTTTCAGGATTTTTCATTATTGATTAGACAGAATATCTGCTCATCTTCAAGGCAGCAGGCTGTACAACCAAAAGGAGTTGTTTAACTTTGCTTACGATTTTGCTCAAGGGTATCAAATTCTGGCTGTGTTCACTGCAAAGCAGGAATTGTTTTTCCAGCTGAACTTCGCCTCTTAGCTTCAGCACATCTCTTCGATCCCCTGTGATTGTTTCCATGCCAGCTATTTGCAGGTTTGCATTGCTGATTCTACACACAGCACAGCAGGGTTTATCCAAGGGCCATCTATGGTTCCTGGTAACTCCCCAGTAAGGTAAACATCTGCTGTGGAACTGGAAAAAGCTGGTTCAAACCAGTTGTTCTTAGTTCCACTGATCATTTTTAACTTTTTACAATGAACTTTTCTTAATTTCCCTGTACCAAGTCAGAACCTGTAAGAATTTTGCTTTTGAAGAAAAGCCTCATTTTTTTCTAATTTTAAAAGTTGTTTTTAATTGGAGAATAATTGCTTTACAATATTGTGTTGGCTTCTGCCATAAAATGTCGTGAATCAGCCACAAGTACACATATGTCTCCTCCCTCCTCAACCTTCCCCCTACCCTGCACCCCATCCCTCCCCTCTAGGTTGTCACAGAGCATGGGGCTGAGCTCCCTGTGCCCATACAGCAGCTTCCCACTGGCTCTCTGTCTTACACATGGTAGTGTATATATGTCAATGCTATTCTCTCAGTTCAGCCCACCATCTCCTTCTCCTGCTGTGTCCAAAGTCTGTTCTCTATGTCTGTGTCACTCTTCCTCATTTCTATATGTTAAAATAGTTACAGTGAATTATAAATAGTAATTTAATATTTTAGAATGTATCAAAAAATTCATATGCATCTTTGAAAAGTAAGGGCAAAACTAATTCAGATTCCTTAATACCCAGTCCATATTAAATTTTACCCAATTTGTGTCTAATAGGCCTTTTATCGTATGCTTGTCAAATCTAGGATCCAACCCAGAACTATGTATTGCATTGGTTTGTTTTGTACACGTCTGTGTGTTAGTTGCTCAGTCGTATCCAATTCTTTGTGACCCCACGGACTGTAGCTGGCCAGGCTCCTCTGTCTGTGGGATTCTTCAGGCAAGAATACCGGAGTGGATTGCCATTCCATTCTCCAGGGGATAATCCCAACCCAGGGATAGAACCTGGGTCTCCTGCACTGCAAGCAGATTCTTTACCATCTGAGCCACCAGAGAAGCCCTTTATACACATCAGCTTTCCCAATACACTGACTTTTGGAATGGACCAGGCCAGCTGTCCTGTAGAATATATGATTCACCTGATTGCTTCCTTGCGGTATTATTTACCTTGTTCCTAATCATCTATATTTTCTCTAAATTGGAAATGAGATCTAAAGGCTTGATTAGAGTCCAGTCAGGCACCCTTGGCTGGTACATCATTGACGATATAGTGTTTCTCATTCTGTATCATGACAGAAATCTCATAACTGATTTTCCCTCTTGCAATCAGAAATCTTGATATAAACTTTAAGATTATAAAAAATAATTTTTTAAATTTCATTGGAAAAGTAGTAACTACCCACTATTGGAACACTAAAAAAGGTATCAGAGAAAAAGAAGTCTTCTACTACACTAAACTTTCAATTGCAAATTTCCCTTTCCTAAGAGGGAAGCAATCCTCCCAGAAATATTCTACACACACGTAATGGGAGCATACTTTCACTTAGAACTTATCTTGGGGATCCTTCCATTTCCATACATGTTGAGCTCATGTATTCTTTTTCTTTTTAATTTTTGAATTTTTTTTATTGAAGTATAGTTGATTTACAAAGCTGTGTTACTTTCAGAAACACAGTAAAGTGATTCAATTATAATAGATGGAGAAACAGTGGAAACAGTGTCAGACTTTATTTTGGGGGGCTCCAAAATCACTGCAGATGGTGATTGCAGCCATGAAATTAAAAGATGCTTACTCCTTGGAAGAAAAGTTATGACCAACCTAGATAGCATATTCAAAACCAGAGACATTACTTTGCCAACTAAGGTCCGTCTAGTCAAGGCTATGGTTTTTCCTGTGGTCATGTATGGATGTGAGAGTTGGACTGTGAAGAAGGCTGAGTGCTGAAGAATTGATGCTTTTGAACTGTGGTGTTGGAGAAGACTCTTGAGAGTCCCTTGGACTGCAAGGAGATCCAACCAGTCCATTCTGAAAGAGATCAGCCCTGGGATTTCTTTGGAAGGAATGATGCTAAAGCTGAAACTCCAGTACTTTGGCCACCTCATTCGAAGAGTTGACTCATTGGCAAAGACTCTGATGCTGGGAGGGACTGGGGGCCGGAGGAGAAGGGGACAATGGAGGATGAGATGGCTGGATGGCATCACCAACTCAATGGACATGAGTCTGAGTGAAGTCCGGGAGTTGGTGATGGACAGGGAGGCCTGGCGTGCTATGATTCATGGAGTCGCAAACAGTCAAACACAACTGAGCGACTGAACTGAACTGAACTGAATATATGCATATATATACATATATATTCTTTTTCAGATTCTTTTCCATTATAGATTATTACAAGATAAGTACAAGATATTGAATGTAGTTCCCTGTGCTATCCAGTAGGTTCTTCTTGTTTATTTTATATATAATATTGTGTGTATATTAATCCCAAACTCCTAATTTATTCTTCCCCACGTCCTCTTTGATAACCACGTTTGTCTTCTGTTTCTATGTTGTGAATAAGTTCATTTGTACCATTTTTTAAGATACTACATATAAGTAATATCATATGATATCACAGCATGTATTCTTTTGAATGACTCCATGGTCATTATCCTGAACATGGTCCATAAATCATGTAACTAGTATTTCATTGATGGATATTTTGGTGATTTCCAGACTTGTGTGACTAAGTAAGTGAAAGTCGCTCAATCCTGTCCAACTCTTTGTGACCCCATGAACTGTACAGTCCATAGAATTCTCCAGGCCAGAATTCTGGAATAGGTAGCCCTTCCCTTCTCCAGGGGATCTTCCCAACCCAGGGATCAAACCCAGGTCTCCTGCAGTGCAGGCAGATTTTTTACCAGCTGACCCACAAGGGAAGCCCTTCCAGGCTTATGTGTTTTTGCACAAATATGAAAATAATAGTAGGTTACATTCTTAGAAATCACATTGCTCATCCAAGGGTCTCAGTTCAGTTCAGTTTGTTGCTCAGTCATGTCCAACTCTTTGCCACCCCATGAATCACAGCATGCCAGGCCTCCCTGTCCATCACCAACTCCTGGAGTCCGCCCAAACCCATGTCCATTGAACCGGTGATGCCATCCAGCCATATCATTCTCTGTCGTCCTCTTCTCCTCCTGCCTTTCCCAGCATCAGGGTCTTTTCAAATGAGTCAGCTCTTCGCATCATGTGGCCAAAGTACTGGAGTTTCAGCTTCAACATCAATCCTTCCAATGAACACCCAGGACTGATCTCCTTTAGGATGGACTGTTTAGATCTCCTTGCAGTCCAAGGGACTCTCAAGAGTCTTCTCAAACACCACAGTTCAAAAGCATCAATTCTTCGGCACTCAGCTTTCTTTATAGTCCAAATCTCACATCCATACATGATTACAGGAAAAACCATAGCTATGACTAGACAGACCTTTGTTGGCAAAGTAATGTATCTGCTTTTTAATATGCTGTCTAGGTTGGTCATAGCTTTTCTTCCAAGGAGCAAGCATCTTTTAATTTCATGGCTGTAGTCACCATCTGCAGTGATTTTGGAGCCCACAAAAATAAAGTCTGTCACTGTTTTCATTGTTTCCCCATCTATTTGTCATGAAGTGATGGGACCAGATACCATGATCTTTGTTTTCTGAATGTTGAGCTTTAAGCCAACTTTTTCACTCTCCTCTTTCACTTTCATCAAGAGGCTCTTTAGTTCTTCTTCACTTTCTGCCATAAGGGTAGTGTCATCTGCATATCTGAGGTTATTGATATTTCTCCCAGGAATCTTGATTCCAGCCTGTGCTTCCTCCAGCCCAGTGTTTCTCATGATGTACTCTGCATATAAGTTAAATAAGCAGGGTGACAATATACAGCCTTGACATATTCCTTTTCCTATTTGGAACCAGTCTGTTGTTCCATGTCCAGTTCTAACTGGTGCTTCCTGACCTGCATACAGGTTTCTCAAGAGGCAGGTCAGGTGGTCTGGTATTCCCATCTCTTGAAGAATTTTCCACAGTTTATTGTGATCCACACAGTCAAGGCTTTGGCATAGTCAATAAAGCAGAAATAGATGTTTTTCTGGAACTCTCTTGCTTTTCCGATGATCCAGCGGATGTTGGCAATTCGATCTCTGGTTCCTCTGCCTTTTCTAAAACCAGCTTGAACTTCTGGAAGTTCACAGTTCACGTATTGCTGAAGCCTGGCTTGGAGAATTTTGAGCATTACTTTACTAGCGTGTAAGATGAATGCAGTTGTGCAGTAGTTTGAACATTCTTTGGCATTGCCTTTCTTTGGGATTGGAATGAAAACGGACCTTTTCCAGTCCTGTGGCCACTGCTGAGTTTTCCAAATTTGCTGGCATCTTGAGTGCTGTACTTTCATAGCATCATCTTTCAGGATTTAAAATAGCTCAGCTGGAATTCCATCACCTCCACTAGCTTTGTTCGTAGTGACGCTTTCTAAGGCCCACTTGACTTCACATTCCAGAATGTCTGGCTCTAGACGAGTGATCACACCATCATGATTATCTGGGTCGTGAAGATCTTTTTTGTACAGTTCTTCCATGTATTCTTGCCACCTCTTCCTAATATCTTCTGCTTCTGTTAGGTCCATACCATTTCTGTCCTTTATCGAGCCCATCTTTGCATGAAATGTTCCCTTGGTGTCTCTAATTTTCTTGAAGAGATATCTAGTCTTTCCCATTCTACTGTTTTCCTCTATTTCTTTGCATTGATTGCTGAGGAAGGCTTTATTATCTCTCCTTGCTATTCTTTGGAACTCTGCATTCAAATGGGTATATCTTTCCTTTTCTCCTTTGCTTTTTGCTTCTCTTCTTTTCACAGCTATTTGTAAGGCCTCCTCAGACAGCCATTTTGCTTTTTTGCATTTCTTTTTCTTGGGGATGGTCTTGATTCCTGTCTCCTATACAATGTCACGAACCTCCATCCATAGTTCATAAGGCACTCTGTCTATCAGATCTAGTCCCTTAAATCTATTTCTCACTTCCACTGTATATAGTCATAAGGGATTTGATTTAGGTCATACCTGAATGGTCTAGTGGCTGAAATTCTAAATTTAGATAGATATGGCCAAATTATTTTACAAATAGTTCCTACAAGTTTACAATAGAGATATGTATGATAATATCTTTTCCTTTACATCCTCATCAATGCCAAGTATTATCAAAAGTTTTGTTTTTGTTAATATAGAGGAAAAAATGGCTTATTCCTTTCATATGTATTTACCTAATTTTGAATGTGTTGCATATCTTTTCCTATATTTAATAGGTTAAGGAAATCTTTTTTTCTAATTTACAGGTTAAGGAAAATCTCCTTTGGTATATCAACTGTATGTAAATATTTCTGGCAGCATATTGGATTGCTTTATACACAATATAGATTAAAAATAAAAAATTATTGTTCTTTCCCACATCTTTTTCCTGCAATGGAATGGAAAGATGAAGAGCAAATACATTCCACACTTCCAATAAGGGTGCCTTTTAGGAATGTGGACCTCGTTTCTCCATTATATTTTGTCTAATATACCTTATATTGACAGAGCAAGAGGGAAAGAGGTTTTCCAGAAAATCTTAAAAGATTATAGACATTGGAGAATGTAGAGAGAAGATGATATGAGCTGCATGTGGGCTATGGGAGCTGAGAGTTAACCCTCAGAAGTTTCCCAAGAAAGGAGAGGACCTGCTGCCTAGGAAGGAAAAAGTTGGGCCCAGGAGGTACCACATTAAAGGATATTGTGTCAGCATTCAGAAATTGCCTGAATTCTCTGTCAGTGCCTGCAGACTCACTACCATCACCTCATATCATCTCTACCAGGTGCCCTGTGCTTCCAGGGGCACCTACCTCACAGCATCAGGCAAGGGTGATGATGCTAGCACTGACCCCCAAGGCTTTGCTTGGTCCCTAGCTGTGTACATTTCCCTGTCATAACACTTGTGTGCCCCAGAACCCAGGGTGGAATTCTGAAAGCCAATAACGTAGGCAGCCCCTCACAGCATCTGCATAGATGGGAGGACG
Organism: Oryx dammah; assembly: GCF_014754425.2. Lineage (NCBI taxonomy): Eukaryota > Metazoa > Chordata > Mammalia > Artiodactyla > Bovidae > Oryx > Oryx dammah. The sequence continues at coordinate 90,628,162 of NW_024070210.1, forward strand.
CTTGAACTAAGACAGCTCAAGACCCCTAACTGGAATCGTGGTTAAACCCTTGTTACACATTATTCCCACTTGACTTTACCTTTGTTTAGAGTATTTCAGGTTTTGTGCACACATTTAAATTTTTTATATGGTGAAATTTATGTTTTTTTTCTTTTATGGCTTTACTTTTACAGATTTATGTTTCAAACTTTGAAACACACACACATAGACACACACAGACACACACACACACACAGAGGCTTCCCAGGTTGTTTAGTGGTAAAGAGTCTGCCTGCCAGTGCAGGAGATGCAGGTGATGTGGGTTCGATCCCCGGGTCAGGAAGATCCCCTGGAGGAGGAAATGACAATCCATTCCAGTATTCTTGCCTGGGAAATCCCATGGACAGAGGAGCCTAGCAGGCTATAGCCCATAGGGTCACAAAATAATTGTAGGTGACATTCTATTATCTTTCAAAATAAAACCTACGTTTTAAAAACAAATTCCATATATTTTTTTTTATTTTTGTGATTGATTTTGTTCTGTATTTTTATAATGTATTTTTGAGAGTCTAACCTCTATTCTAGGTTTTTAATCTTTGCTTTTTGATATTTGCTATCACCTTTATGAATCTAATCTTCAGTACCCATTTTCATTTAGGGATTTTATTACTGGCTTGATTGCTCTCTCTCCTTTTGACTCTCCCTTTCCTCCTCCAGGTCACCTCTATCTCCTTCCTCCCTCTCTCTTCTCTAGATAACTCTGTGAATCTCTCTGGGTGTTCCTGGCTGCAGAGAATTGCTTCACCTTTAATCTAGGGGGTTTATCTTCTGTGTGGTATGGATGGAGAAGTCCTGAGGCTACTGTAAGAGAAGGCCTGAAAGTCAGAGGCAGGAAGCTTAACTCCAAAACTTTAGAACATCAGAGAACTCCTGATTCCAGGAACATTAATAGACAAGAGCTCACCCAAAAGTCTCCATACCTTTGCTGAAACCAAGCTTCACCCAAGAGCCAACAAGTTCCAGCGCAAGATACACCACACTAATCTTCCAGTAAACAGGAACACAACCCTGAACATTACAAGATGGGCTGCCCAAAGCCATGCCAAACCCATAGACACCCCAAAACTCACCACTGAACACTTCATTGCACTCCAGAGAGAAGAAATTCAGCTCTACCCACCAGAACATAGACACAAGCTCCCCCAACCAGGAAACCTTGACAAGCCACCAGTCCAACCCCACGCACAGGGAACAGACTCCACAGTTAAGAGGAACCACGAACTTCTGGCCTACAGTAAGGGCGTCCCAAACACAGTAATCTAAACAAAATGAAAAGGCAGGGAAATATTCAGCAGGTGAAGGAACATGATAAAAACCCACCAAACCAAACAAAAGAGGAGGAGACAGGGAGTCTACCTGAAAAAGAATTCAGAATAATGATAGTAAAGATGGTCCAAAATCTTGAAAACAAAATGGAGTTACAGAAAAATAGCCTAGAAACAAGGATTGAGAAGATGTAAGAAATGTTTAACATGGACCTAGGAGAAATAAAGAAGAGTCAATCAATAATGAATAATGCAAGAACTGAGACCAGAAGCACTCTGGAGGGAACCAACAGTAGAATAACTGAGGCAGAAGAGAGGATAAGTGAGGTGGAAGATAGAAAGGTGGAAATAAATGAAGCACAGAGGAAAAAAAGAAAAAAGAAAAGAAATGAGGACAACCTCAGAGACCCCTGGGACAATGTTAAATGACCCAACATTCGAATCATGGGCGTCCTGAAAGAAGAAGACAAAAAGAAAACGCATGAGAAAATACTTGAGGAGATAACAGTTGAAAACTTCCCTAAAACTGGGAGGGCAATAGCTACCCAAGTCCAAGAAACACAGAGAGTCCCAATCAGGATAAACCCAAGGTGAAACATCCCAAGACACATATTAATCAAACTAACAAAGATCAAACACAAAGAGCAAATATTAAAAGTAGCAAGGGAAAAACAACAAATAACACAAGGCTAACAGTTGATCTTTCAATAGAAACTCTTCAGGCAAGAAGGGAATGGCAGGACATACTTAAAGTGATGAAAGAGAAAAACCTACAACCAAGATTATTCTACCCAGCAAGGATCTCATTCAAAATTCAGATATGAAGGAGAAATCAAAAGCTTTACAGACAAGCAACAGTTGAGAGAATTCAGCACCATCAAACCAGTTCTTCAACAAATGCTAAAAGATCTTCTCTAGACAGGAAACACAGAAAAGGTTTATAAAAATGAACCCAAAACAACAATGGGATCATACTTATCAATAATTACCTTAAATGTAAATGGGTTAAATGCTCCAACCAAAAGACAGAGATTGGCTGAAAGGATACAAAAATAAGATCCCTATATATGCTGTCTACAAGAGACCCACCTCAAACCCAGGACACATACAGACTGAAAGTGAAGGGCTGGAAAAGTATATTTCATGTAAATAGAGACCAAAAGAAAGCAGGAGTATAAAATAGTAGATAAAATAGACTTTGAAATAAAGACCATGATAAGAGACAAGGACACTACATAACGATCAAGGATCAATCCAAGAAGAAGATAGAGCAATTATATATTCATCCAACATAGGAGCACCTCAGTACGTAAGGCACATGCTAACAAGTATGAAAGGGGAAATTAACAGTAACACAATAATAGGGGAGACTTTAATACCCCACTCACACCTATGGATAGATCAACCAAACAGAAAATTAGCAAGAAAACATAAGCTTTAAATGATACAATGAACCAGTTAGACCTAATTGATATTTATAGGGCATTTCATCCCAAAACAATGGATTTCACATTTTTCTCAAGTGCACACAGAACGTTCTCCAGGATAGATCACATCTTGGGCCATAAATCTAGCCTTGGTAAATTTTAAAAAACTGAAATCATTTCAAGCATCTTTTCTGATCACAATTTTTAAAAATGATTAAAAATATAGTCCTACTATATATATATTCCACTGATTTTTAAAAATTCATATCTAGTGCCTTTAATCACTAGGTTATATATAGAGATTATCTGGCAAGGCCACACCTTTCTAATTAGCTCTCTTTTTCTAATTTTCTCATGAGCCCTACAATATCTGCCCCCATGTGAACTTGAGAGTTTGCAAGTCTATTTACCCTCAATCTTCATGATTTTTCCCTTGGGATTTTATTACATTTATTAATCAATTTAGAATAACTTTGCATCTTAAAATACTGTCTTTCTCTTTATGACCATGTATATAGATTTCATCATCTTATTTTGCATCTTCAAATTTACTTCAACAACTCTTACACATTTTTTGTAATATTATTCCTAGATATTTAATCCTTTTGCTGAAAATATAAAATAACTCTTTATGTCCACTATACTTTCAAAATAGTTGTTGAATGTGTATAGAGAAGTGATGACTTTTGTACATAACATTTTCAACCAATCACTTTACTGAGTTGTACTGTTGTTTGTAAGAATTTTCCAGATTATCTTGAGATTTCTAGCTATATAATCATTTCATCTACATAAAATATAATTCACTTTTACATTATTTTAAATCATCTAAATGTATTGTCTAGTATTGCCAGACCAAGGTAAAATCAAACAGAGAGGAACTGACCATACTTCCTTGACTTTTTTGGGGGGTACTTTATTGATCTTATTAAATTGGAGTTAAAACCACATGGTTTGAAATAATTTTCCCCAACTTGTTTTTATTATTACCTAAAATTTGATCCAATTATTATATAAATTTTCAATCTTTCAATGTAGGAAATCTATGTTTTAAAGACTTTATTGGCTATCTGTTTGTCTCTTGGAAGTTTTATCAATGTCCATCTCATCAACATTCTATTCTGAACATTGTACTTATTATACCCAAAATGAAATATGTGTGTTTCATAAATCTAGGCTGACTTTTGTCATCAGTTCAGTTCAATTCAGTCACTCAGTCATGTCCGACTCTTTGCAACCCCATGAATCGCAGCACGCCAGGCCTCCCTGTCCATCACCAACTCCCTGAGTTCACTGAGACTCATGTCCATCGAGTCGGTGATGCCATCCAGCCATCTTATCCTCTGTTGTCCCCTTCTCCTCCTGCCCCCAATTCCTCCCAGCATCAGAGTCTTTTCCAACGAGTCAACTCTTTGCATGAGCTGGCCAAAGTACTGGAGTTTCAGCTTTAGCATCATTCCTTCCAAAGAACACCCAGGGCTAATCTCCTTCAGAATGGACTGGATGGATCTCCTTGCAGTCCAAGGGACTCTCAGGAGTCTTCTCCAACACCACAGTTCAAAAGCATCAATTCTTCGGTGCTCACCTTTCTTCACAGTCCAACTCTCACATCCACACATGACCACTGGAAAAACCATAGCCTTGACTAGATGGACCTTTGTTGGCAAAGTAATGTCTCTGCTTTTCAATATGCTATCTAGGTTGGTTATAACTTTTCTTCCAAGGAGTAAGCGTCTTTTAATTTCACGGCTGCAGTCACCATCTGCAGTGATTTTGGAGCCCCCCAAAAATAAAGTCTGACACTGTTTCCACTGTTTCCCCATCTATTTCCCATGAAGACATCCTGGAATGTGAAGTCAAGTGGGCCTTAGGAAGCATTACTATTAGTGGAGGTGATGGAATTCCAGTGGAGCTATTTCAAATCCTGAAAGATGATGCTGTGAAAGTGCTGCACTCAATATGCCAGCAAATTTGGAAAACTCAGCAGTGGCCACAGAACTGGAAAAGTCAGTTTTCATCCCAATCCCAAAGAAAGGCAATGCCAAAGAATGCTCAAACTACCGCACAATTGCACTCATCTCACACACTAGTAAAGTAATGCTCAAAATTCTCCAAGCCAGGCTTCAACAATACTTGAACCGTGAACTTCCAGATGTTCAAGCTGGTTTTAGAAAAGACAGAGGAACCAGAGATCAAACTGCCAACATCCGCTGGATCATCGGAAAAGCAAGAGAGTTCCAGAAAAACATCTATTTCTGGTTTATTGACCATGCCAAAGCCTTTGACTGTGTGGACTACAGTAAACTGTGGAAAATTCTTCAAGAGATGGGAATACCAGACCACCTGACCTGCCTCTTGAGAAACCTGTATGCAGGTCAGGAAGCACCAGTTAGAATTGGACATGGAACAACAGACTGGTTCCATATAGGAAAAAGAGTACGTCAAGTCTGTATATTGTCACCCTGCTTATTTAACTTATATGCAGAGTACATCATGAGAAACACTGGGCTGGAGGAAGCACAAGCTGGGATCAAGATTGCCAGGAGAAATATCAATAACCTCAGATATGCAGATGACTTTTGTCATACATACATACATACATATATATATTACAGAGAGAGAGGAGAGAGAGGAGATGGGGAGAGAGAGAAGGAGAGGGAGAGAGAGAGAGAAGTAAGAGCCTGGAACATAATAAATGCTTGTTGCTATTACTTTCCAGAAATATCCATGAAATTTAAATGTTCAAACACTATAAAAGATAAATTATTTTTAATTTTATTAATCATTACAAATTGATACATTGTTTTGAAAAATAGAGAAATCAGCATATAACAAATAGCTCAAACATGTCAAGAAAATATTAGACTATGACAAATTTGAACTCTTTTATAAATGTCTTCTTCAGCTGCTAATCTATTTTTACTTATTTTATTTATTTACTTATTTAAAACAATCAACAATAAGTGTTTCACTGAGCATCTATTACTATGCCTGGCACAATGCTAAATACTTTGAGCAAAAATATAAGAAGCATCTGACATGGTCCTTGTCTTTAGTGGTTTATAATCTAGCTATTTATGATCTATAGAGATACACTGAAAAAATTCTGGGACCTAATACCTTTAAGTAAAATTATCTTTGAACCTAATCACTTTGGAAGGTTATATGATTATTTTTTAAAAATCCTAAAATATTTTATGCATCTGTTCCTTTGGGATTGCCTTTGGAGTCATTATACAAATCACTCAAAAAAGGCAGACTCATCACTTTAATTTTAGTTTAGAATGCTGCTCTATCCTTCTGTACCTAGTTTAGTCACCTGAATTAATCGCTGTGTTTGTTGCTCACTAACTTTGGGTTATTTTAAAATCTCACATTCACTCTAACTGACAAGTTTTACTGTTCTTGATGTCCTTCCAAAGCACGTCCTACAGCACTACTGGACACTCAGTACCTGGAGGACAGAAGCCTTTCTCATCAGCTTTGCATCTTGCCCAGCATCCAGCTCTTGCTTAAGCACAGCAGGACTGTAAAACAAATCCTATGCTGTCAGCACATAAGCTGACACTTGCTCAACAGCTGGAGACGTCAGGGTGGGCTTGAGGATAGAGGCACGGAAGGGCTCCAGATGGGGCTTGAGGGGGATTTCTTTCCATTCTGCTGTTTCAGTATTTTCTCTCATTACTCCTCAGGCATCTGGCTTTGACAATGGACAGAGAGGTCTACCAGAAGCCGGCCGCAGATTCTCCCAATACTCCCTTCTAGCCCTGTGTTTGAAAAGATATATAGTTAATCAATTAAAAGATTCACGTCTATTGTATAAGTCCATATATTGTGTGTGTGTGTGTGTTTGTGTGTGTGCGTAGGCTAAATGCACCTAAGTTTGGTGGATGATCAGGCTAAAGTAGTATTTCAGTTTTAACATATACACAGAAAAACTGTGCCCATATCCATTAACTTCAGGAGTCTTTCTATATTTCTATTCTCAATAACAATCACTGGGTTTCAAATCACCTTTCAGAAAAAGACAATGTGTTTGAATTTTACATGTTTCTGTGAATTTTATTCATCCAGAAATATCTAGTAGGATCCTTCTAACTCTATTCAGTATTTTAACATGATGACAAGTATATGAAGCCAGTTTTTAAAATTTTAATCAGTTTACTTTTGGCTGTTCGGGGTCTTCACTGCTGTGTGGGGTTTTCTCTAATTGCCGTGAGCGGGGGCTGCTCCATACTTGCGGTATACGGGCTTCTCACTGCAGTGTCTTCTCTTGCTGAGGAACACAGGCTCTAGAGTGTGCAGGTTTCAGCGGCTTCAGTTCTCGGACTCAGCAGTTGCGGTTTCCAGGCGCAGAGCACAGGTTCAATCGTCGTGGCGCCTGCCTTAATTACTCTTAGGCACGTTCGGTTCTCGCTGACCACGGACTGAACCCGCGTCTCCTGCATTGGCAGGTGAATTCTTTACCGCTGAGCCACCGGGGAAGCGCCTGAAGCCAGTTTTTAACATAACGAGACAAAGTAAAATTCTTCAGAAACTAACTAAAAAAAGAATACAAATTACTCAGTATTTGTATCTTGTTTTTAGGAAAAGAAAGAACACAAGGTTCCTGGTCACAGACTTTTGTGTTAAACATATTTTTACAGTTTTTTTCACTTTACCTATGAAACAACTAATAAACCAGTTTTTTGGATGATGAAAATGTCAGAAGTCTATAGGTTTTTGGGTAATCGCAAATTTTTGTGAACATCAGTATGTTTGGGAGTTTAGGGTACAAGAAATGTCTGCCTTTAGTCTACAGAATAATGTTTTAAGTTGCTAATAAATTTCAAAGATCCTTAGACAATGTATATTAAAATAAGCCATTTTCCACTTATCTGAGCTATTTTAATCATCATCAAAGTATGCTTTCCTCACCTTTTAATTATATTTCATTTAGTAATTTTTTTTCTGTGCATGAGACCTTTAAAAATATCTTTCTGGATAAATATCCATACATTTCAGAAGAAATGTTTACCTAAATAATTTCTTGCCTGCGTCTACAATCTAAACATATTTGCATTCAGAAAATTGTCCCAGTTCAAAAATGAAGACTATTCTAAGTCTCTTCCCCACTGAAATGGATAAAGTACAAAGATGGATTAAAGACATAATAGCACTGATTAGAGAAGATGGCAGAGAAGATAGCTGGTTTATGAAAGATGGAAAAGGGATGGCATTGTTTGACAGGAGAAAAAGAGGGAGAGGGAGATGGGAAGAGGATAATTCAAAACTGAACAGTAATTTAAGGAGCCTCCCAGAAAAAAATGTCTCCAACAATAAAGTGACTGATTGTAACAAACAGCATAATTTAGATACTGGAAAACCTTAGAGAAGGGGAAGTCCTGTTATTCTTCTTTCAAAAATAGAAAAGAAAGTTAATTAGACTTTCCTGTAAAACCAAATGTTGTATAAAGGAAGTTGTAGTCCAACTATAATCTAAATTAAAATATCTGAATTTGGACTATGAATGAAATGTAAAAGGAAAGATTCAATTTGACCTTGATGCTTGGAACATTCTCCTACACAGGACTCAGGTTCTGTGAAATAGATTTATTTATATTTCTCTTGGTTCTGTAATGAATAATGTTTAGAAAATCATGACATAGTACCAAGATATTAGTTTGGAAATTTGATTAGTGGCACAAGATACGATAGAGATCAGATATTAAAGCAAGATGGACATTGCAGAATTTTCAGAGTAGGTGGCTAAGAGGCGGTCAGCTGACTCACTCACTGTCTCAACACTGGAAAATCAGATCACAGAGACCAATGAGTTGGATACTTTGCTTGTGGTTAAATTGAGATTAGACCACACTCTTTGAGTTCATCTCCATAAAGGAAAGGTGAAAAGTCTTGTAGCCAGTTTTGAGCCTAATAGGAGAGGGTGCACCTAAAGTTAGGCTCAAGAGAAACACCAAGAAGGAAAATGAGACTTTCACAAATAGGGTATATCTGTAGTTGACCTATTGAGAAAATCAGGATCTGAGGGTGAAGCAGAGAAAAAAAATTTTACAGAAAAATGGAATGCCTGTGGCATGAGAAATAACAGAAGTTCCTGGTGGAAACCTCTGAAGAGCTGTAAATACACTCATGAGGACCTGTCAGGCCCAGGGAGTGTAGTCTTATAAAAGTGTGCCCGTCAGGCAGTAGCAGTTTACTGCTTTTCCAGCTTCTCTCCTCACTCTTTGAATCTGAAGAGGTCAGAATCAGTGATCAGCAATATGGGAGAAGGGAGGGTTGGAAGCACAAGACAGAGAAAGAGAAAGATCAGACGAGCCATCCCTGTTTTCCTACATGTTAAAATCTTCTGCTAGAAAAAAAGGAGAATTTTAAGCTTGAAACAAGTTCCAAGTTTTGATTTCACATGGAATTGAACACTTAATTACTGAATTGCTGTTGTGTTTTCTTACACTGTGTTTAGTTATAAACACTGATGATCTAAAAAGAATGGTATACCATAAAGAAACCAAGTACATGAGGGAGGAAAAGTGGACGGAAATAGAGGAAGTCAATTCTTATTTTACAAAGGATTGAATCAAGAGATACTGCCTTGTATTAATGGATTAAAAAATAGGTGGTTAAATATGTGAAATTCCACCTTGTAAAGATAACTAAAGCAAAAATGTAACAAGGCAAAATTGGCAAAAGGAGAACAGGGAAAGTGGGAAGATGATCTGATTTAAATTTCTCAGCTTTCATAATTACCAATTAAAACTGATGAAACAAAAGTTAGAGGAATAAGACTTCAAAATATAAATGGCAAATAGGTTACGCCTGGGATAGGATGGGTGTCAGGAATGGAGTGGCTTTTACCCTTCATTTTATACATTTCTATACTTATGAATTTTTATTACCATGGGCATGCATAATGTTAACAATAAATGAGATTAGAGGAAAATAATAATGTTCATTTAAAAATTCCTACCTGGCTCTAATCCAGGGTTTGGTATGCATATTGAGACCACTTCCCCAGCTGCCATGTTTTTCTGAAGCTGGTGGCAAAAATCCCCTTTCTGGGGCCGGCTCCTCTGCAATCGCGCTAATGTGATAGGGCTCAAAGCCATAGCACCCACCTATGTACCTGACCCCTAGGCTGTAGGCTTCTCTGGTGTACTTTTGAATATTCCATCTGGTTGCAACTCTGGGCTCCAGTGCTGTAATACAATCGATATGGTACTTCTCTTACCACCTCTGTTTTCATTTTTTTTTTTTTCAATGACAAAACTAAATTTTAGAGTATGAGTTCTTCGTATAGCTCATTTTTGGTTGACATTGAGTGCCTTTTTCTTATGCAATCTCATATCATAAGTCTGTGTTGTATTATAGTTGTTCCTTACAGTCATTTCTATTTTGTCACAAGAAATCACAAGGTCTCTAATATGTACCCGAGCTCAGTAAAGGGATATTCAGGGAGATCTAGAAACCCTCCGTTGCCACAGTCAGGCATGTGGAGCCCCAGGGACCACACCACCAAGTGTTCTTTCAGCCCTGCAGCCTGTAGGGCTTCCTTCATGAGGCTCATCGTCTTCAGGCTGGTCCAGGGCCCAAATCGGCAGTTCACACCAACAACTGAAGCCCCTGTGCAAAGAAATACATTTATTTACTTGTTTCACAATTTATTTACTTGTTTATTTTTTAAAATTGAAGTCTAGTTGATTTACAATGCTGTTAGTTTCAGATGTACAGTGAAGTGATTCAGTTAAACATATATAAATATATATATTCTTTTTCAGATTCTTTTTCATTATAGGTTATTACAAGATATTGAATATAGTTCCCTGTCCTATATAGTAGGTCCTTGTTGTTTATCTATTTTATATATAGGAATGTGTATCTGTTAACCCCAAACTCTTAATTTATCTCTCTCTACTTCCTGTTCCCCTTTGGTAACTATAAGTTTGTTTTCTAAGTCTATGAGTCTTTTTCTGTTTGGTAAATAAGTTCATTTGTATTATTTTATTAGATTCCACATATAAGTGATATGATATGATATTTGTCTTTCTCTGTCTGACTTCATTTCTATAGACTAACAACAAAACATCAGAAAGAGAAATTAAGGAAACAATCCCATTTACCACTATATCAAAAAGAATAAAATACCTAGGAATAAACCTACTTACCTAAGGAGGCAAAAGACCTGTACTCTGAAAACTATAAGACATTGATGAAAGAAAATAAACATAACACAGACAAATGGAAAGATATATAGTGCTCTTGGATTGGAAGAATCAATACTTTAAAAATGATCATACTACCCAAGGCAATGTACAGATTCAATGTAATTCCTATCAAATTATGAATGGCATTTTCCCCAAAACTAGAACAAATAATTTTAACATTTGTATACAAACAGAGAAGACCCTGAATAGCCAAAACAGTCTTGAGAAAGAGGAACAGAGCTGGAGGAATCAAGCTCCCTGACTTCTATCGGTACCACAAACATACTGTTTGGTACAGTTTGTACCAAGTACAGTTTGGTGAAGTGAAGTTGCTCAGTCGTGTCCGACTCTTTGCAACCCCATGGACTGTAGCCTACCAGGCTCCTCCCTCCATGGGATTCTCCAGGCAAGAGTACTGGAGTGGGTTGCATTTCCTTCTCCAGGGGATCTTCCCGACCCAGGGATCGAACCCGGGTCTCCCGCATTCCAGGCAGACACTTTAACCTCTGAGCCACCAGGGAAGCCCCTGGTACAGTGCAGCTTGGTATTGGCACAAAAATAGACACAGAAATCTTTTTTTTAATAGTTGGAAGGTGCCTTGGAAATTAGCTATCCCCCTTCACTTCTTAAGGTTTACTGATAAATCAATCCCAATTAATGATTTTATTTCCAAACTGTTCTCCCAATCTTAAGAAACATTGTTAAACTTCATAAACAATAACTGAACTGCTTATCACATCGTGGGTCCACATTACCTGCCTTCACCAGCTTCATAGCACATTCTCCAGGTGTTACACCCTGCATGTCTCTCTCTGGGCCTATGCACACAGTGGCTGCCACAGGCTTTCCAGATTCTTTTAAGATGTCTACAGCCCACACAGCTTCTACAGCATGTTCAAAATACTAAGAGAAATTTAATGTTTTTCTATTGGCCCAAATAGAAAGCAGACTTTAAGTGGTAGACCATAAATGTTGCAAAAAACAGTTATAAAAATTACCAAATATATGTAATAAAATGTGCTAAGAAATGTGTCTCTATCAGACTGACTAAAGAATATTTTTTCTGAGTAAATTTTAATTCTTTTAACAATAACATATAGATTTTCATTCAGATATTATACTACTAATCAGTTCAGTTCAGTCGCTCAGCTGTGTCCAACTCTTTGCAACCCCATGAATCACAGCATGCCAGGCCTCCCTGTCCATCACCAACTCCTGGAGTTCACTCAGATTCACGCCCATCGAGTCAGTGATGCCATCCAGCCATCTCATCCTCTGTCGTCCCCTTCTCCTCCTGCCCCCAATCCCTCCCAGCATCAGAGTCTTTTCCAATGAGTCAACTCTTCACATGAGGTGGCCAAAGTACTGGAGTTTCAGCTTTAGCATCATTCCTTCCAAAGAAATTGCAGGCTGATCTCCTTCAGAATGGACTGGATGGATCTCCTTGCAGTCCAAGGGACTCTCAAGAGTCTTCTCCAACACCACAGTTCAAAAGCATCAACTCTTTGGCGCTCAGCTGTCTTCACAGTCTAACTCTCACATCCATACATGACCACTGGAAAAACCATAGCCTTGACTAGTCAGACCTTAGTCGGCAAAGTAATGTCTCTGCTTTTTAATATGCTATTTAGGTTGGTCATAACTTTTCTTCCAAGGAGTAAACATCTTTTAATTTCATGGCTGCAGTCACCATCTGCAGTGATTTTGGAGCCCCCAAAAATAAAGTCTGACACTGTTTCCACTGTTTTCCCATCTATTTCCCTACTACTAAAAAAAAGATTTTAAAGTAATTGAGTACTTAAAATTATGATTTTGAAGAAACAAAAGTTTTACTTATAAATTTTGGACTCTTTTTTTTTTTAATGTAACTAGGGTGGTCTCTGAAGAATAGTGAATAGTTTTTTATGCTTTACACTTCAAAATACTTTTCTATTCACTTCTAGTTAGGTAGTCATACGCTCATGACCATGTTCAGTCTCTAAGTCGTGTCCTACTCTGTGTGACCCCATGGGCTGTAGCCCACCAGGCTCCTCTGTCCAGGGATTCTCCAGGCAAGAGTACTGGAGTGGGTTGCCATTTCCTTCTCCAGGTTTCTTCCTGACCCAAGAATTGAAACCACGCCTCCTGTGTCTCCTGCATTGGCGGGAGGATTCTTTACCACCGAGCCACCTGGGAAGCCCTGTTATTCATAAGTGCTCCATAAAACAGGAATGGAAATATGATTATTTCCCCAGGTGAGAATACTGAGGCACAGAGAAGGGAGGGAGACCTATTGAGTGTCTTTGCTGACGGTGGAGAGGACACCTTGTCTGGTAAACACAGGCCATTTGCTGGGGTGTTTCCCCTGCACTTAAGGAACCCTCTTAAGTGCCACAATTGAAGAGCTGATCTTAGATTAAGTAGGTGGAGAAAAGCTAGCAGAAATCTCTGTGTTTCTTCCTTTTTGACTTAGATTCTGCAAAAGCAATGGAATCACGCAAAGGAATCACGGAGAAAGTCAAGAGAGGCTTTTAAAAAACAAACTTACGTTCTCACCCATGTGGAGAACGTACAGGGTGGAGTTTGCCTTCGTTTTTGTAGATGACTTTCCAGGTGCATTAGCCAGGCAAGGGTAGCCCTAAGCCTTAAGAAGGATGATGAAGCAAGGTTTCTCATAGATTCAGTAGGATGACTGGGGAACTAGCAGTTGGGAGGCTATTGTCCTTGCTAAGGGTAAAACCTGGGTTGAGACCTTGACTGGGGGGTCAGACAGTAGCAATCATGATGTGAAATAGGGAGATGGGAGCAAGAGAATACTCTGGGACTTCATGTGTAGTCAGTGACAACTTTTATTGATTCTAACTTCAAAGTATTGCTCATGTGTTACAACTTTAGTGAAAGCGGAGAGATGGGGTGAGCAAGGCACGGATGGAGGTGGGCAAGTAAACTACTGCTTGGCCCTGAGTGTTACTAGGGGGCCTGGAGGAGCCCCGGCAGCTGCCTGTCCTCTAGGTTTTGCTCCCTGACAGCGTCTACTCCCCAGCCCCCAGCTCCTTCCTGCCCTGCCTCTCCTGTAGGAGAAGATGCTCCCAGAATCCCTGTCCCTGTTCGCTTACCCTACATTGTGGGGTCCCCCGAGAGTCAGCTGCTACAACCACCCAGAATAAAACCAAAGGCTACATACAGATAGGCCTCTCCTGGCTCTGTTCTTTGTCTTCACAGAGAATCTAGCGCACAAGCAAGAGGATGTTGGCCTTGACCAGAGTGCATATAAGCAAACTTTGACCATGCACAGGGAGGGAACGAGGGCACAGGGAAGTCCCATATACTCTTATGAAAGTTGAAGACTATGCAGTTATATCAAAACAGAGTTCATTTTTTCCCTACAACATTGGCTTACCTCTGCAATCAAGAAATCTACATTTTTCCTGGCAAAAATCTCTAGCTGTAGTTGAAAAAGCTTTTAAATTCTAACTTCATCCTTGTGGTGTGTGTACAACGACGTCTGGGAGATCCCCCCTGCTACCAAAGCATCCCCTTTGTCAGCTACTTCTCTGGCGAGGTCACAGGCAGCAGTGTTTACAGCTTCCCAATGAAGTTAGAGAGCAAGAGTTCATGTGGGGAGCCTGGCATTTGAAAGGTGGAATGTAATAAGTAGCAAAGAGGGCAATGAGCAAGTGGCATGAGTACAAGTCACTGGTTTAACCTGCAGTTCGAGAAGACCAGCAGAGTTGGGTACCATCTCCTGTACTCCCAATGAGCTTATATTTACTTACCACACTGGATCTTGGTGAATGCTCATTTTTGGAGAATCCCGTGGACAGAGAAGCCTGGCGGGCTACAGTCCATTGGGTTGCAAGGAGTCAGACACAACTGAGTGACTTAGCACGCACTGGGCTGTGAGCCACTTCAGAATAGAGTCTATGCCTTTGTATCATCTCTATATTTGGCACAGAGAATGGACTATAACAGGTACTCAGTTGGTTGGTTGAATGAATAAATGGGCATTAACGTTTACACGTATTAATACTCTCCATTTGCAGAATATCTCGCAATACTTCCATATCCTTCACCTTATCCATTGCCCCCAACAACCCAATCCATGTAAGCATCAGTTATCACACAGTAAGTAGATGGCAAAGTTGGGTGTCAAACCCAATTCATTCCTAGCCAGTGATGTTGTCTTCTCTAGAACCATCCTGTCTGCAGATGTCAGAAAAAGAAGAATGTGAAATGAGAAGGTAAAGAGAGATCTGTAGTGTCCTTTCTCAACAAAAACATAGCAGAGGATGGCCATGCCCTTCCAATAGCCTGTTTTCCCCCAGTCCCTTCCCCTACCCTTCCCCTAGATAAAGTTTACATAATGATGAATTACTTAATGAATATTCTATGCAGAAGAATTTGTAATAAAGCATAGTACCACATCAGGTCAGCTCCATGGATTCTCTTCAGGAGGTTATTTCTATTATAGGCGACCCCTCTTCCCGCCCCACCCCACCCCCAGCTGCCACGCTGTAGTCTACCTGGCTTTCCATATTGTCCTCACTGGCAGAAAAGCTGAAAGTCTGCATGACATCTGATCCCGCCCTCAAGAATTCCATGTGAAGCTGACGCACTGCAAAGGAGTTTTTTTTTTTTTTTAATTTTCCATTGAAATTAAAAAAAAGTAAAAAATCACAGAAACTATCATTTTTATCAGCAGCTCATCCACTCACATCTCTTTCAATCATACACACTTCCAAACCAAGTACTTATACAGAAATTGCAGATTCAGGTCAGTAGAATTCAGGGATGGGAAAAGGCCGAGTCCATTCCAAATGGGGGCTGTTGAGAGTAACCTCATGTTGACCTGCCATTGGGCCTCTTGGCCTGGTGCAGTCACAGGCAGGCTGTAAGGCTGGGTTGGCCCACTGATCCTTGGTCTAAAGAGGGTCATTCATTTGCCAGTGTCAAGAAGGATCTAGCTGGTCTACTTATAGTCAGCAGTTGGAAGCCCTCCAAGTAGAATGAGGGAATTCTCACAGTGGACAGAATGCAGATGGCAGAGCCCCCACCAAATGGGGTCGACTCGAGCAGCTGGGAGACGTGGCCAGAGAGCTTTCCTTGTCCATCAGACATGCCTTCCTCTTGCTCTTCATCCCTCTCCCCCCAACTTCAATCTCCATCCTACTATTTCAGCACTTTCTTCCTGAGAGCGCAAAAAGATCTAAAATTAAGAATGAGTTCTTCTTGGGCCAGATGAAGTCTCCCTGCTAACACCAGAAAGACAGAGCTTTGTCCTACCATCTAACTCTGAGGATCTGATGGAATAGTAATCATGGCCATTGGGTACTTATATGCTGGGCATTTCATGTGGGTTAACTTATGAGTCCTCACAAGCAGCCCATGTCATGCTCCCGTATGACTGATGAAGAAACTCATCCTCAGAGGTCAAATGACTTGTCCAGGGTCACTCAGCTGGTCAGTAAAACCCACATTTGTCTGATACACCATGCATGTATGAAGAAAAAGAGAACAAATCAAAAGTCCCATCCCAGCTAGTATCCTGTTTCACCCATTTCTTCTTTGGCTATATTTCCCACTTAAACTTAGGAAGCAAATACAAAAAAGAGCAAACTTTATAGAATTAAAGTTTCAATTGGATGTTACCAACCAATTCTATCACAGTTTCTACCTCCAACTCTTTTTTTTTTTTTTTTCAGCCAAGAGGACGAAGTAAAACTGTGTTTATTTCTTCGCCCCTCTTCTCCCCACAACAGAACCTGGCTATCCCCTGTCTAAGCTCTGTTAAGTTTAAAAGTGAAAAGTGAAAGTTGCTCAGTTGTGACCAACTTCGTGACTGGAATTCTCCGGGCCAGAATACTGGAGTGGGTAGTCATTCCCCTCTCCAGGGGATCTTCCCCACCCAGGGATCAAATCCAGGTCTCCCTCATTGCAGGCGGATTCTTTACCAGCTGAGTCACCTGGAATTACCATTAATTATCCCTATCAAACATACTGTTTTAATATCATATGCAAATTAGCCAGATGGATGACTCCAAAGCAATAATAGTTTTCTTGTGTTACGGAAACTCTTGAATATACATAAGGTAAATAAATATTCATGGAACAAATATTAGGATATATATTTTAGCATTCCCTATACATAAAGATGCAAGTGTGTGTGTGTGGGGGAGAGAGAGAGAGCTCAAGCACACACGCACAGAGTGGGGAGGATGGGAGAGAGAGAAGCCATTTCTTCTATTTGATTCATTTACAGCCAGTATTACCATATCTTTGCAATTCTGGCAAGTGAAACAGTCCTTAGAAAACACTCGGTATTTAGCTTCTCTCAGCCAGATCTAAGCAATTGTCACGCAGGTAACCACTGAGGGTGATGCTGGCACCGACCTACATTTGGATGCTTCTGGAGTCCAGAGCCTGGCCTTCACATAGCCCCACTTCTCCAGAGTTAGGAGAGAGCTGCCATCTCCAACCACAACCTCCCCACTATCCAGACATTCCAAAAGGCCCTGAATATAAAGAAAAATCACCTTCTTTTTATTCTCCCTAAAAGCAGTTTCCAATTGTAGGGAAGGTGGGTACAATGGTCTCACAGCTCCAGTTTTGTGACAATCATCTGTGCCTGATAGTATTTCAGAAAACTTGAGTAGACTCTATTGGACAATCCAGGTACTTGTTTTGCCCCAAGTTCTGTGACTATTTTTTCTTAAATACCATTTAATCTGAATCAAATTATAGTGAAAAATGCTGATTCCGTGATATTTTGGTTTTTCACGATGTTTGTGGTAGACACTGCTTATCGCCTAACTAACGTGCATTTTTTTTCTCCTCGTGTTTGCTAATGTATTTTGTTTGGGGAGACAATGTCCCCAACTTAAAAAAAATTCTCGGGTCTCAGGCTCCTTTGCTGTGGGGGACTGGCCATGTGATACAGTGGTGGCCAATGGGTATAAGTGAAAGCCTGCTGAAAATTTCTAAAAGAGATTTGTTTTCCTGATAGAGATGCCCACACCCTTCCATCTTGTCCCTTTTTCTCCTTCCTGTCTGGAATATCAGCTCAAGTCCTGGTGCCACAGCCATCATCTTTCAGCCATGCCATCAAAAGCCACATGCTAAGGCTGAGGGCACAGGCTGATAACTGCAGCCTGGTGTCTTGATGACAGCTTAGAGGGGCTGCAGAGGCCGTGGACTGTGACTGCATTTTTTAGGGTAAGAAAAATAAACCTCTTTTTTGTGTGAACCACTGGACATAATCCTACTAGATACAGCATTTCATAGTTCTGCCCTACATTCTCCAGCATGTTTCCCAGGCTTATTATCATTTGGTACTCTTAACAAGTCTGGGAGCCTGACAGGGCAGTTTTTATCGCAATTTTATAAATGAGGAAACTCAGGTTCAGAGAGGCTGAGTGAATTGCTCAAGATCATAGAGCTCAGTAGATAAAACAGTAGACGTCAGACCTTCTAAATTTCTAATCTAGTCTCTATTTTGCCACCTTTCTAGTCAGCCCACCTATAACCTGAATAAAAGACTGCATCCAGAGCAGTTATCCAAGGGCTAATGGCGTCCACTGAGTACAAAGTACGTCCCCAGATACCTGCATGGTTCATCCTCTCATTTCCTTCAGGTCATTGTCAAGTATCATTTTCTTTCAGAGGGACCTTCCTTTTGATTTATAAAAACCGCCAATACCGCCGTGGGAATCCTTATCCTTCTTGCATAGACTACATTAATTGAAGATATAACTTTTTCTCTTTTTCTTTTTTATTTTTAAAATTTTGAAAGTATGATAACACACTTACAGGAGACTTGGAAAATACAGAACAAAGTTATGTATGGTTTATTTTTTAAGTAGATAAATTAACATTTTTAGTTGGGGTTTCAATATCAAATTCTCAAAAATTAGTAGAATGAATATACAGAAAGACAGGAGAATATAGCAGATCTGAAAAGCACCAAGTGTCTCCTGGTTTACAGTCTACGGGAACTTGAATAAAATCTGTATTCTGCTGTTGTGTGAAAATTGTATGAATCTTAACTAGGTTGAACTGGTTTGAAGATACAAGCTTTTAGTGAAAATATCAGCCAGTTCATCTCAGCTCTGCCTACAGCTGGACACAGAGCAGTGCATGAATGGGGAGCTGCCCCTCGGACCCAGTCACTTCTGCAGCTCAGGAAGGTACGTTAGAAGTGGCTGCCCTGAGGCTAAACACCAGGCCTCCTTCCTCCTCCATTTTCCTGTGGAGGGAAGTGGAATGCAGCCCAGCTGTGTCAACCAGAAACACTATTTTGGCAGACAGAGCTCCTGACTCTGGTTATTTTTCCATACTTCATATCCAAAGATAAATTTTAGCTGAATGTAGAAGAAACGTTAATGTATTCTATGATTCTCACCTCTCTCCCTACTCCTTCCACAGAGTGAAATTTACTCCTTTCATTTTGTACTTTTGAAACATAAAAAGGACTTAAACTTTCACTGAGACCTGCCTACATACTAGATCCAGTTGCTAGGCCAGAGGGATAAATATTGGAATAACGGTCACTGCCCTCAAGAAGCTCCAAGCTCTGGTTGCCTTGGGGAAGGCCATTATATCATCAGACCATCATAGTACAGGGTAATGACTAAATGCCATGGAGGGACGTGGAAGAGAGAAACAAAGGTATCACCATTTGTCTAAAATTCCAAATTGAAAATCTAACACATTTCAATGAGGCTAACTTTGTTAAGAGTTGGACTGAATATTACACATTCAACAGTTCTAGAGGGGAAAATATTAACACACAATCTGGCTGTTATAGGTTAATCTCTCACCTCCCACATCCGATCTGTCATAGGGTTACACCAAGCATATCTATTTAACCCATCTCATATATGCCCCCTCCCCCATCCTTACTGCCCTGGACTATTACAATGGTCTCCAGTTCACTCCAGCCCACTCTAAACTATCTTCCACTGCTGCCAGAACAAAGCCTTGTCTGACCTACTCTTATTTATGATTGCATCCCCTTTTGTCTCTTGCTGAAGTTCATATAGCTTCCATTCCTGCATCCATCATCTGTGTTGCATATCTGGTTACTTACCTGTTGCCTCTGTTTGGCTGTAAGATGCTTGAGGCTCAGGTGACAAGCCTGTCTTGTCACCTTCTTATCTCTCCACCTCATACAGCACCCAAAGTGAAGTGAAGTGACAGTCGCTTAGTCGTGTCCATTCTTTGCAATCCCATGGACTGTAGCCTGCGAGGCTTCTCTGTCCATGGAATTCTCCAGGCAAGAAAACTGGAGTGGGTTGCCACTCCATTCTCCAGGAGATCTTCCTGACCCAGGGGTCGAACCTGGGTCTCCTGCATTGCAGGCAGATTCTTTACTATCTGAGCCACAGGGGAAGTAGGCGCTTAATAAACTATGGCAAGAGTTAGGAGATGACTGGACTGTTTTGAAAATGTCACGTATCTCATATGTTACAAGTTTGGTCCTGACAAAGAGGGAAAAAATAATACTCTAGTAGAAAATTAGCTAGGGTTTTAAGAAAATGATGGTGGAAATTTGACTGTTGCCTTCAAGATAACAAGTAAGACATTTTGATCTGTCCTCTGGATGTTTGTCCAGTATTTTAAAATTTTGCCAGTTTTCTAAACAGCTATTAGCAAAATAAATTATCAAGATATGCATTCAGAGCATCTTTCAGCCCCTCTTTCACTGTTAGACTTACCCCCTCAGTTAAATGCTACACCTTTACAATCTAAATATAGCTCTAAAACGACAGAGGACACTGTAAATTATTTGCACTATGTCTATATTTTCATTCCATCCTCCCTTTCTGTTTGGCAGTGACTCTCCCTGGGATCTGAGTGAGCTCTGAGAGGCACTGATGCCCTCTTTTTGATTTAAGGTCTGGCTTCAGGGCACCTTTATTCATATACACAGGAATAGGGCAACTTCACTTTGTGGCAGGAAGATGCCAGAGGTCCAGTCTGCTTAAAATATCTCTCCATCTGCCTGAAATTGCCACTGGGACTGCTCATTTGTATTAAAGAGAGCAATTGGAGCTGTCCTCTGTGGCAGTTAAGTGACTACTTAAGATGCACCTGTTTGCTGAGAAGAGTGGTGAGCTTAGCTCTACCCTGCTAACATTTAACTCCCAGGCCCACATTAGCATGGACTCACATATGAAAATCTTGGTGTTGCAAAGAGCAGAGGCCAGCAGGGAATAGAACAGAGAAAGCATATTAAAAAAAAAAAAAACCTTTAAAGAAATGAACTAAAAAGTAAACGTAATATTAGAGAAAGCTTAGAGAAAGAAATCAGCATAAGGTTCTTCTTTTTATCATGCTTATTTCCTTCAATGCCCATATTTTACTTTTATAACCAGAAAAATATATCCAAAATATGTTTTTGTTAAGTTTTTTAAACTCATATTCCACATCTTATGTAATTACTATCATTATTGTGTCTTTCTGTACAGTGTGTGTATAAATATTTTTATATAGTTGGGGTCAGTCTGTGACATTTCGTATCTCCTTTTGTAACTTATTGCCAAAGCACTTTGCCTGTTTCCACACTCAACTTTTTAATTGGCTGCCTAATAACTTATTAAGTGAATGATCTTTATTTACAGAGCCCAGGACTGTGGGGCATCTTGATTGCCCCTGTCTTTTTAGTATAAATGAAATGGTGCACGTTTCCACTTCTATACTGTCACTGCCTTGCACACCCTCTCTTCTTAATTACCTGGCACAGGTGGCTTGCTTTGAGGAGTTTGGAGATGCTCCGCGCCCAAGTTCATGTCCTTCCTAATTGTGTTTTGTCACCTCTCCTCCCCACCACGCGCACATCTAGTATGAAAATGGGGGAACAGGGTGACAGCTGGCAAGCACATCAGGAAAGGGAGCTAGGAAACCGGTACTGCAGGACTACACGAGGTGGAGCCCCTACCCCTCCGCCCAGCACACCCCCACCCTCCATCCCCGCTGCGTCCGGGACCGGTTTCAGGGCAGTACCGGGCTTGGGGAGTTCAGACAACCGCTCTTCCTCAAACTTGAGAGGAACGTGCTCTGGGACAGTTGAGTAGAAGAGCTGTGGCTGCAGGTGGGCTGAGGGTAAAAAACGTGAGCGCCACCTAGGTCTGAAAGGCTATATTTCAAATACCTGCTCCACCTGGATCCGATCTATGAGCCTGAACTAGTCTGCTGACTCTGAGCTTCAGTTTCCTCACCTGTAAAATGGGAATAAAAGTGAAGCGGAGATAATTTGCATAGAGCACTACCGCGGTGCAGGTACCGAGGCGAGGCTCCATAACTGGTACCCAAGATTGCTGTCTCATCCTGACACCAAGGCGGTACTGTAGTCCTGGCGACTCGCGAGGGGATAAACGGAGGCTCAGAGCCCTCCAGGTGCCTCGCCCGGGCCGCAGAGCTTGGCCAGGGACTGAGGTGGAGTCCCCCGGCCAGGACGGCTGAGTACCTCCCAGGCTCCCCGAAACTCATCTTCTTGACTCTGGGGCCCCCGATCGGTGCCATCGCGCCTCTCGGTGCTGCACGGGGTGGCGGGAGCGCGCGCAGCCAGGAGCCCGCCCCTCGCCCGGGGGAGGGTCCCGCCCGCCTGCCCTTTAGTCCGCTGGCTTGGGAGGCGATGCCCGCGCCCTCGCCCTCAGCCTCGCCATGCTCCGTCCGGGCATACTGCGGCTGCGGGGCCTCAGGCTGCTGGGCTTCCCGCTGAGGGTCTCCCCTGGCCGCCCGCGCTCAGTCTGCAGCCGCCAAGGGTGAGTGGGGCCGGTCTACGCGGAGATCCGCGCCTGGACAGCTGCGGGGTTGCAAGCGAGGGGCTGAGACGTCTCCGGCTATGGGCACTTGGGCACTTCTGACCCCCAGAAATGGGCATTTGGATTTCTTCTTGAACTATGTATGTTTTTTTTCCCCATGCACAACCGTCCAAAGAGAGAATCAAAGGGTTTCTACTCCAAGGACTCTCCTACCCTCACCTTCTTCAGTCAACTGTAGTGTCTTCTGTATTTATCCAGAGATGGTCCGTGGGAAGGCAAACACAGGGGTATATATGGTCTTCCTTGGCTTATTATACCTTGTTTCTTTACAGTTCATTCTGGAGAAACTCATGATCTAGCTAGCCAGGAAGACAGTCATGCATATAAACATATCCAGCCCTGAGCAATAATTATAATTAGAGAAACAGGTACACGGGGAGAGGACCTTAAGTGAGGAAGAACATTGTACTCCTGGCTTTCTTCAACCTGGAAAACACTGGAGAGAGGAGGTGATCCAAGATTTATAGATAATGGACCTCATGATGATTATGGTTTTTCATGGAATAAAATGATAAGTGTGTTTTTAAAGTAGATTGAGATAGATTATTCTCTATGTTTCTTTGCAAAAAAGAAGTCATCTGCTCAGGTCTTTAGCTCTATTAGTTATATACAATGGGTCAGAATTACGGGAAATGGGGTTCAGATCCGTCCTTCTCCCTTTCCCGGCTAAGTCAGGTTGAGGCTCCCCAAATGATTAGATCAGTAAATGCAAACCTCACAGACACTAGATGTTAAGTACTAGAAGGATAAATAAGGAGACTCACACTAGTCAGAAAAAGAAAAAAACAAACAGAAAACTTTAAGTATCATAGCCTAGTAAAGGTATTATTAAATAAATTGTCTTCCAGAGAGGAAAACCCACCCTTACCTGCAGAATCAAGATGGAAAGACAGAGCAGAAACAGTGATCATTGGAGGTGGCTGTGTTGGTGTGAGTCTGGCTTATCATTTGGCCAAAGCAGGCATGAAAGATGTGGTCCTTCTGGAGAAATCAGAGCTCACAGCTGGATCCACCTGGCACGCAGTAAGAAAACACCTCAGCACTGTCACCGGCACCAAGTTGTGCACTTGCACGATTGGTTTCTTTTCCATTCACAGCTCCCCACTGTGAGCTCGTTAGAGTGAGTTCCCTTTACATAGTGTTGGAAAGCACAATTGCAGCTTAGTTGATGGACTTCCAAGGAGGTGATCAACATTTATGATGTTGGTCATCTTGATCAGATCATCTTGGACATATGGCTTCTGGATTCACAACCTGGTTCTGTCCTTTTCTACTTATGTGACTTCCAGCAAGTTACTTAAGCTTCCATTTTCCAGTGTGTGAAATGGCAATATTAATAAGTGAAAGTGCATGTTGCTCAGTCATGTCAAACTCTTTGCGACCCCATGAACTATACAGTCCATGGAATTCTCTAGGCCAGAATACTGAAGTGGGTAGCCTTGCCCTTCTCCAGAGGATCTTCCCAACCCAGGAATTGAACCTAGGTCTCCCGTATTGCAGGCAGATTCTTTACCAGCTGAGCCACAAGGGAATATTAATGGTCCCTACCAAATAGGGTGATGATGAAGATTGAGTTAATATGTGTAAAGTTATTAGGGTGAGCGATTAGTAAATGTTAGCTTTTGAATCAAAGGATAGTGGCTGAATATAGGCCTAAGACCTATGTATCCTCACCTGGCTTTAGTCATCCTTTTATATTTATTAATTTATAATTTTAGTTTAATGCTGGACGACAACAGCTTGGCTTCATGAGGACTTAACTATGACAGCTGAGAATGTGTGACACAGCTCTCGTGTTAATTAAGACACACAACCAAGTTTATCTTGCGTATTTAATGGTATGCACAATTGTTCCAGTTCTGTACAATAATTGGGCTTAGATGGAAAGCCACTCAAGTAAATGAGGTGATTGACAGTGCTTTCATACTGCCCATCTAGTTATTTCTGAAGTCAGGATGGGAGAGGAAGTTTTTAATAACATTGGATTCCATTTTTGTTTGGAGGAAGAGTTGAGATAAACAATAAGGTCCGGCTATATAGTACAAGGAACTGTAATAAACCAAAATGGAAAGCATATGAAAAAGAATATATACTTGTCTATTTACATATATTTGAATCACTTTGCTATACACCAGAAACTAACACAACATTGTAAATCAACTATCAGTTCAGTTCAGTCGTTCAGCCGTGTCTGACTCTTTGTGATCCCATGGACTGTAGCATGCCAGGCTTCTCTGTCCATCCCCAACTCCCAGAGCTTGCTCAGACTCATGTACATTGAGCTGGTGATGCCATCCAACCATCTCATCATCAACTATACTTTGATTTTAAAAAGTTGGGTAGTGTTAGCTTCTGCCTGTCATCCCTTTCTGTCATTAGCTTTCCTCCACTGAGACAAGAGGGAACGGTGCTTTTAGAGACCTTTTGACACCCAGAACGTGGTCATGGTATGGGATATAGTTGGATCTCCTTTCTCTAGCCGAGTTTGGGGGAGGACACTGCCCAGACTTAAGCCTAGTTGCTCCAGAGTCCCCATAGTCATGTAGTCAGACTACACCTGCCAAATGGACGGAGACTTCTAGAGAAACAGCAAAGCCCAGTTTCTCTCCCTTCTTTCCTTTCCTGCCAGCCCCCTCACCCCTCAGTCTGGGATGGAGGCCTGGTCCTCCTTGAGTGTCTCTCTGTTTTTTCCCGAGTATCTCTTCTGCGCCTCCGCTGGCACACTTGCCTCTCGTGTCACTGGTCCTGCCTCAGCTTCTTTCCTGCTATCTGGGGAGACGGTCCAGGAAGCCACGGACACCGCTGGCTCTTCTCCTTTCCCTGAACCAGACTTCCTAGGCAGGCTTCCTGTTGTCATGTAATAGAAAGCTTGTATTTATCCCCCACCTTTCTCTAACTTCTTTTTAGCAGATATTTGGTTTTTCTTTCAAAAAATATTTATGAAGAGCCTGTATTGTGTCGGGGCTTCCCTGTGGCTCAGTTGGTAAAGAATCTGCCTGCAATGCGGGAGACCCCAGTTCGATTCCTGGGTTGGGAAGATCCCCTGGAGAAGGGAAATGCTACCCACTCCAGTATTCTGGCCTGGAGAATTCCATGGACTGTACAGTACATCAGGTCACAAAGAGTCGGACACGACTAAGCGGCTTTCAGTCACTCACTGTATTGTGTCAGGCCAGAACTGTTCTAGGAGATGAGGACACAACAGTGCCCAAAAGAAAGCCCTGCTCCCAGGGAGTCACATGCTGATGGGGCAGATGGAAACCACATCAGCGATGCTCTTGAGTAATCAGTGCCAGAAGAGTAGAGTGGGGTAAAGACATTAAGAATGATAGGGGCTGAAGAGCCTGAAGGCTACTTTGGAAAAGGGACACTTGAGCAGAGATGGGCAGAGGTGAGGGAGTGAGGGGGCCGTGAGGCTGTCCTGGTGAGAGCAGGTAGGCAGATGGAAAATTTTAACAAGTGGGAATACCCGAGAGGGTGGGCTTACACCTTTGTCACACTTCTGGGTTGTAAAAGGAGAGTGTGCATTCTAACATTTTAATTACTAATGTGTTCATTTGTAGTTGGTTGATTTCATGTAACCTGCGTTTTAGCTACTGGATTCCTTGCACTATCACTTCTTAAACATCTCATGCATAATAATGGTAACAATGAAATGGCAGATCCTTAGCCTAAGATCTTTTTAAGAAAAATGGGCAAAATTTTTAAGATGAAAGCTTCTTGTTAAAAGTTAACCGTGCAAAATAATTTCTCCTTAAGCAGAGAGACAACCAAGATGAGTTGAAAAGGCATTATCTGCTTTGTGAACAAAGTTGTAGACTCTGCTTCACAAAATGAGGTTCATGCAGTATAAATTGAAGGTGGACTCAGGCATCAGAAGCTAGGTTTATACGCGTCCCTGCAAATACAGACAGCAAAAACAGAATTGCCCTAGGAAGCTGATTAGAGGAATTCTTGCAGATCAAGGGGTCTCCCACCAAGGAGCATCATGAAGATATCCCACGTTAGAATTTTTTGAGATATAACTGACATATTAGTTTCAGGTATACAACATAATGATTTGATATTTGTATATATTGAAAAATGATCACAATAAGTCTAACTAACATCCATTACCACACATAGTTACAAAACTTTTTCTTGTGAAAAGAAAAACGTTTAAGATTTACTCTCTTAGCAACGTTCAAATATGCATTACTGTGTTGTTAGCTATAGTCACCATGGTGTATGGTACATCCCCCGGGACTTATTATCTTATAACTGGAAGTTTGTGCTTCAACTTCACTTTCATGCATTGGAAAAGGAAATGGCAACCCACTCCAGTATTCTTGCCTGGAGAATCCCAGGGACGGGGGAGCCTGGTGGGCTGCCGTCTGTGGGGTTGCACAGAGTCGGACATGACTGAAGCAACTTAGCAGCAGCAGCAGCACCCATTTTACCCATCCTCCAATCCCTGCCTCTAGGAACCATCAATCTATTCTCTGTATCTCTGAGTTCTGTTGCTTTGTTTGTTTTTAGATTCCATATGTAAATGATATCATTCAGTATTACGTATTTGTAGTTCTTTGCCTGTTTTATTTAGCATAATGCCATCAAGCTTCATCCACATTGTTGCAAATGACAACATTTCTTTCTTTTTTATGGTTGACTAATATTCCATTATATATATATATATGTGTGTGTGTGTATACATATATATATCTCCTTTCATTTTTAACATAGAGAAGTTTTGGAGGAGATATGGAAATGTGGAAGTTTGAGGGGCCAGTTGGAGGGACAGACCACAAAAATAAAGGCAGTTTCACTGAAGTACAAACATGCGCTCAAGACTAAACATTTCTGGAGCAAGGGGAATCAGATGCTTTGGGGAGGAAGGTGCAGCTTGTGAATATTCAAAATGGAGTCACAAATCCCCAAAGTCTTGAGGTTTTGCTGTATTTTAATGAGACTGCTTTGTCAGCACCTGATACTATTATTGATACTAATATAGAACATTTCTTGTAGGATGGAAGGAAAGGGGAGAGGATGGCGTAAGAAGTGGTTTTGGCCCAAGGGGTCCCTGGGAGAGGTTGCCCCTGGGAACGGTGCTAAAGAGGATGTTTTTGAGGGCTGAGAACTAAAGATGCAAAACTTTCCATTTAGGGTATAAGAAAACAATATCAGGCCTTTTTATTTATTTTATGTAAAATATAAGAAAGAAATTAATCTTTATTGATCTTTATACATAGCCCTTGCCTTTGATGTGGTTGATGTATTGTGTATGACAAGGTTGGCCAGGGAAAGGTTGACGCTCTACAATGGGAGCATCCTCGTTCTCTTGTTTGTCTTCAGTCAGTCGTGACGTACTGCAGATCACATGTTGTAGGATATCAACAGGATACTGAGCTCCAGGATATTGGATTGATTTTATAGAAACAAGGCTTTAAATAATATTGTTTGTGATGAAAGGGAGAGTGAATGACTTTGAGAGTGTTATACTACACAGAGATTAATTGGTTATACTGTAACAGTAATCAAAAGAGTTGTAAAACTTAAAGTTTTTCTTTTGAAAAAAGACAAATGTCCCCAATTTGGTGATCTTTGTAGTGATGGAAATAGCCATCAGGCAGGCTATGTAGTATAAACATATAAAAAAATAGACATAGTCTATTCCTTCAAAGTCAAGGTGATATTCACAATAAGTGAAAAACAATGAATTTTTGCAAAATAGTCCTGTTGGAAAGAAAGCATTTTGAGAAGGGATGCTTGGAAATGTTGATATCATGATTAGATTTTTTCTTACCAAAATGATATACCACCTAGAAAAACTCTCATGTATGCAAGAGATACATTTAAATGTAAATACATTTAATATTTTCACAAATAAGGTGTTTCAGTGGGGTTCGTATCCATTTGTTAAAAATATAAAATGTGAAAGTGAAGTGAAAGTGTTAGTCACTCAGTCATGTCCGACTCTTTGTGACACCATGGACTATAGTTCACCAGTATCCTCTGTCCACGGGATTTTCCAGGCAAGAATACTGGAGTGGACTACCATTCCCTTCTCCAGGGGGTCCTCCCAACCCAGGAACTGTACCCAGGTCTCTCTCATTGCAGGCAGATTCTTTACTTCTCATTGCCCTAGTAGCAAGGAAACTAGGTTAGTGTGAATTGTTCAATAGAAATAGTTTTTCTAGTTCAGTAAGAAAGATTAACTTTTCCTTCACCAGAAATTCACAGAAGAATTTGTTCCCTAGGCAAAGGATATTGGGCTAAATGTTTTGAGTAAAAATTTTACAAAAACAAATCCATGTGAGTCTTCCAGAGAGATCATTAACTCATTCTGTGAAAATAGCTTCCCAGGCTGGGGAAGAAGAAGACTGATGTAGTGTATCTAGGTCACTTTCTGGTGGCCTGACTTAACCTAGGTTAAACTTAGAGGATGTTGAGGAGTGAATGATGGGCAGAGTCCTAGGCCCAGGCTCATGAATGAATATACATTTTCTCAACTGACACAAGATAAAAGGGAGACAAAATTGAGTTTTCTAGAAGATACCTGAAAGCCAAAGATTCTCTGTTATTGAACTAGAAATGTTCATATCATACTAGATACCAATCATGTAAAGAAGGATGAGATGTTTGGCTAAAAGTTAGGGAGTCTGACTCACAGTTGCATCATTATGGGGCTGGACTATGAGAGAACTTATATGTTGGGGCAACATTTTTTTTTAGAAAAGTAGCCAAACACTTGAACAAGTACTTGATAGACACCCCAAGATTCTGGTCCATAAAAGATGATTGATGAACTTTAATGGTGGTTTTTTTTTTTAATATAAGTAGAGTTGATTTACAATGTTGTGTTAGTTTCAGGTATACAGTTCAGTTCAGTTCAGTTCAGTCACTTAGTCTTGTCCGACTCTTTGTGACCCCATGAATTGCAGCACGCCAGGCCTCCCTGTCCATCACCAACTCCCGGAGTTCACTCAGACTCACGTCGATTGAGTCAGTGATGCCATCCAGCCATCTCATCCTCTGTCGTCCCCTTCTTCTCCTGCCCCCAATCCTTCTCAGCATCAGAGTCTTTTCCAATGAGTCAACTCTTCGCATCAGGTGGCCAAAGTACTGGAGTTTCAGCTTTAGCATCATTCCTTCCAAAGAAATCCCAGGGTTGATCTCCTTCAGAATGGACTGGTTGGATCTCCTTGCAGTCCAAGGGACTCTCAAGAGTCTTCTCCAACACCACAGTTCAAAAACATCAATTCTTCGGCACTCAGCCTTCTTCACAGTCCAACTCTCACATCCATACATGACCACTGGAAAAACCATAGCCTTGACTAGACGGACCTTAGTCAGCAAAGTAATGTCTCTGGTTTTGAATATGCTGTCTAGGTTGGTCATAACTTTTCTTCCAAGGAGTAAGCGTCTTTTAATTTCATGGCTGCAGTATACTGTTAGGTTGGTACAAACAGACTTGCAGTTTTGGACCATGAATTTTAAATCATTATAACTAGACTTAAACACATACTTATTAATCAAAATAGGAACCATTATAATCAAAACATTTTTGCCAACAAGAAATAAGTATGTTTTTTCTTGTAGCATAAAAGTCTGTGCTTAGGGTTCAATGAACTCTTGGAAAGCATTTTCTGCTTACTGCCAGTTGTAGAAGTGTTTTCCCTGTAAAAAGTTGTCAAGATGCTTGAGTAAGTGTAGTCAGTTGGCAAGAGGTCAGGTGAATATGGCAGATGAGGCAAAATGTTGTAGCCCAGTTTGCTCAACTTTTGGAGTGTTCGTTGTGCAATGGGTGGTCAGTCATTGTCGCGGAGAAGAACTGGGCCCTTTCTGTTGACCAGTGCTGGCTGCAGGCATTGCGATTTTCCATGCATTTCATCGATTTGCTGAGCATACTTCTCAGATGTAATGGTTTCACCAAGATTCAGAAAGCCATAGCGGATCAGATAGGCAGCAGACCATCAGACAGTGACAATAATGTTTTCCTGATGCAAGTTTGGCTTTGGAAAGTGCTTTAGAGCTTCTTGTCAGCCCAACCACTGAGCTGGTCATGACCAACTGTCGTATAAAATCCACTTTTCATTGCATGTCACAATCCGATCAAGAAATAGTTCATTATTTTTACATAGAATAAGAGAATATGACCCTTCAAAATGATGATTTTTTTGATTTTCAGTCAGCTCATGAGACGCCCACTTATCAAGCTTTTCACCTTTCCAATTTGCTTCAAATGCTGAATGGCCGTAGAACAGCTGATGCTGAGTCTTCAGCAAGTTCTCGTGTAGTTGTAAGAGGATCAGCTTCAGCGATTGCTCTCTATTGGTCATTGTCAACTTCCAATGGCCAGCTACTATGCTCCTCATCTTCAAGGCTCTCGTCTCCTTTAGAAAACTTCTTGAACTGCCACTGCACTGGGCCAAATGCGTTGTTTATGTTATGAGCTGTCTCTGCTGCTTTACGACCCATATTGAACTCAAATAAGAAAATCACTTGAATTTGCTTTTGTCAAAATCATTTCGCTAGTCTAAAATAAATATAAAATACATAGCAAGTAGTAAGTCATTAGCAAAAAACCATAAAGTGAGAAATGTGCATGGGAATGATGTATAGCATAACCACACTTATTTAAGAATGTATTCCAATATCAAACGGCAAAGTTCAACAATGCAAAACTGAAATTACTTTTGCACCAACATAACACAAAGTGATTCAGATATATATATATTTTTTCAGATTCTTTTCTATTACAAGTTATTACAAAATATTAAACATAGTTCTCTGTGCTAAACAGTGGATCCTCATTATTTACCTATTTTATATGTAGTAGTGTGTATCTCGGAGAATGCAATGGCACCCCACTCCAGTACTCTTGCTGGAAAATCCCATGGGCAGAGGAGCCTGGTGGCCTGTAGTCCATGGGGTCGTGAAGAGCCTGGAGAATCCCAGGGATGAGGGAGCCTGGTAGGCTGCCATCTATGGGGTCACACAGAGTTGGACACGACTGAAGCGACTTAGCAGCAGCAGCAGCAGTGTGTATCTGCTCATCTCAAGCTCCCAATTTATCCCTCCCCCAGCCCCTTCCCCTTTGGTAACCATTTGTTTTCTACATCTGTGAGTCTGTGTCTATTTTGTACATAAGTTCATCTGTATCTGTTTTTAGATTCTGCATCTAAGTGGTATCATATGATATTAATGGGGGTGTCTTTGAGTTCAAGAGAACCAAATGCCCAATACAATCCTAGAAGAACCTTATAAATACTCCTAAACAGATTTCATTTTAAACAGATTGTGTTTGGATGAGCCTTCCAGGGTAAATTAGCTACAGAATGGGGCCTCAGACATTTAACTGAGAGAATCTGCTTCATATCATTGCTTCAAATTCTTTGTCTGGATGCTATATCGTATCTGCTAGAATTGATAGAAGAGGTTTTGGAATGTAGTATTTTTTTTTTTTTTTTTGGAATGTAGTATTTAGATATTTTCTTGAGACGGATTATTCAGTATTGATGCAGGAAATATTTGTGGGGTAGAGTCTATGTGCTCATTCATGAAACTGATTAAGCTATGACCAAAGTCTGTTTGCCACTCAACAGGCTCTAGTTCTTGGGAATGTTCTAGTTCTTCAGTTTTGGAAATTTTAAGAAAGGAACCAGGAGGGCTGCTCGATTCAAGGGAATGGTGGGGACTGGGACAAGGAAAACTCTTTGCTTGCTTGTTCATAGTTCTTCTCCTTAAGGGAACGCATTTGCGTTGTTAGTTTGAGTCTACATTTTATGTCACCCCCTCATTCTTCCTAATAGTGTATATTCCTAACCTAAGTGATTCCATCTAAGTCTTCCCATTTCTGAATCTGCAAACAACTCTTTCTCTAATAACTTTTATGGACTTAATATATATGTTTGTTGGCTGGTTCTTGCATTATTTATGTGGTTCAGATGGGTTCTTATAACTGTCATGAGCCTTAAGCAATGTGTGTTCAAACTGATTCTGATGTATTTTCACCCCCAAAGGACTGGCTGGTACGTCTCAGTTTCTTACCAACAGTAATTTAATTCTTAAAAGATAAATTATTAACATTTTGAAAATGTTAATTTTTTTTTTTGGTATTTCCAATCCTTCCCACTTTTAAGGCAGGTTTAACAACTTACTTTCATCCTGGAATAAACTTAAAGAAAATACATTACTATAGCATCAAACTTTATGAGAAACTGGAAGAAGAAACTGGACAGGTAAATGCATTTAACTTGAAATTATCTTTTAGGTCAGTTTCTGAGATACAGAAGATTACTGAAGGATTTTGATATCATGTTTCACTGTCTGTAGTGACATCTATGGCATGTAAAATGTCTAATGTGGTAGAAGATTCTGATGAGAGTGTAAGATGAGAATCTCTAGAGCTTGCTTTTCAATCAATTGAATTTCTTGAAGTATATTATCCATGTAACTACCTGCTCCTCTTGATTTTTTAAATGAGAAGAGAATAAAAAGCAGTCTTTAAAAATATCTTTGGTCAGCTACTATATCTGGAAACTAAGAAATCAGAGCCTTTCAGCACTGGTTTGCAAAGTATCTGATGATCGTACATGCCAGATTGTCACATGACTTTGAAAAGTGCTTCCCTTAAAGCCCCTTACTTTTATTTTCATCTCATCTCATTTGTCTTAGTACTTTCAAAATAAAGTGGCAGGCAAAGAGTATCCATAGACTAAGACTGAAGTCTACTTAAAATTTTCATGCCATTTCCCTTTCCTAAAAGCATCACACGGCTCCCCACAGTGTACAGGACAAAAGCCAAAGAGGGGCCTTTATAAGCTAAGCCCTGCCTGCTTTCCCAACATTTTCTCTTGCCACTCTTTGCTCTGCTTATATGCTTCAGCTATTCTTAATTATATACAGTTCTAGAATGAGTTGATCTCTGTCCCTGAGACGATATTCCCTCTGGTCCCCGTTTCAGCATCACCCTCCACCTTCCCAGGAGTCGTCTGTTTTGAGAAGCCATCCCTAACTTTCTTCACCCAGCAATCAGATGGGACTGAGCGTGCATCTCTTGGCTCTAAGAACATGAGTGCACAACCCCCTTATAACATGAATCTCTCTCAGTTGTGGTTGTTGCTTTATTTACTTTATTTAATTGGTCTTTCCTACAGAGCAAGGTGAGGATAAGGACCGCATCTCTGTGGCTGTTCTGAGTCTTAATTGCTGTGCGGGCTCTCGTTGCTCCGGGCGGGGGCTGCTCTCTAGGTGCTGTGTGCAGGCTTCTCAATGCAGTGGCTTCCCTAGTTGCAGAGCACAGGCTCTAGGGCATGTAGGCTCAGCAGTTACAGCTCATGGGCTTCACTGCTCCACAGCATGTGGAAGCAAACTCATGTCTCCTTCACTGGCAGATGGAGTCTTAACCACTGGGCCACGAGGGAAGTCCAAGGACTTCATTTTTGATCTCTGTCACTCAGGGCCTCGCTGAGTGCTTGGCCAAGTAAAGAACTTCAATAAATGCCAAATGAATGTTTCTTTCAGTTCATACTTATTCTCCTTGTTGCAACATTCTAATTCTTTATGTTCCCTCTTCAACTTTTTCTTTTTTCACATAATTTTCTTCCACTCTGTAGATGAACACTATCTCATGTTGCAATTATACATTTAGCTGTCTGTCTTTACCTGCAGACTGTAAGTTCCATCCAGGCAAGGTCTTCCTCTCTCTTGTTCAGAACAGCATCTCTAAGGGCTTAGTATGGTGCCTGGCACAGAGGAGGCATTTAGTGCACACTCCTTGAATGAGTATCTTTTTGTATGAGGCAAACATGGTGTATAGTTATCGCTATCATGCATAGGGAAGCTCTTTTCTGGCACACCTGCATTTTCACTGGGCTGGAGGAGAACCATGGTTGAGTGCCAAATCATCATTTACTTATGAGTTTTTATTGGCATCATTGTTGCAGGTGGTGGGATTCCATCAGCCAGGTAGTATCAGAATTGCTACCACTCCTGTAAGAGTAGATGAATTTAAATATCAAATGACTCGGACTGGCTGGCATGCAACAGAGCAGTATATTATTGAACCTGAAAAAATTCAAGAAATGTTTCCTTTACTCAACATGAATAAGGTATTTATCTTAAGGGCATTTTCACCATTTGTTAATTTTAATTAAGATTAGAAAATGTTATTTTAGAAAGTTAATTAAAAATAGAAAAACTTTGTGCATACATTTTGAATGACAAAATTAGATATTTAATGCTGAAATTTGGGTAAATGAGAAGGTGGGATATTATGTATGTTAAATAAAGTAAAAGTAATAAACAATCTGATTAGTTATGACAACCAAGGAAACATTTTCAATACCTATTACTGTGTCCCTCAGCTCTAGAGGTTTTTATAATAAACCTTCTGCTTGAGACATGCAAAGAAAATAACTGGGTGTGATAAATGTGTGTGTAGAAAGAATGTATTATTAATTTTTTTTATAAAATCAAAGATAGAAATACATGCTATACCTAATATATATTGCTACAGAAATATCCCCTAACTCAAATAACTAGCTTGACAATCTCTGTATCAGGTTATTGGTCTAACCAAATTTGGCTGAGAAAATCCATTTGGATATTTAGTGTCTTTTTGCTGAGTGATAATCCCTTTTGAATAATAGTAAAAATGACTAATACTGCACTACCTAACACTACAGCACGTAATTATGTACTAGGTATTATGCTAAGCCTTTTACATGTGTAATCTCATTTAATCTTCACAATAAAAATAAGAAGCATTTGGGCTTCCCAGATGGCTCAGTGGTAAAGAATCTGCCTGCCAAAGCAGGAGACACACAAGAGACGTGGGCTCATTCCCTGTGTCAGAGAGATCCCCTGGAGTAGGAAATGGCAACTCACTCTAGTATTCTTGCCTGGAAAATTCCATGGACAGAGGAGCCTGGCAGGCTACAGTCCATGGGGCCACAAAGAGTCATACAGGACTGAGCGACTGAACCTACCCATACCAACACACCCACACACCCACATACACACATTATCAAGAAACAGGAAACTGCAGCGTGGTTCACAGAGTGGGCCCAAGACCATCCAGTTAGAAAGTTGGAGCAGAGATTTGCACCTAGGCTCTCTGACTCCCAGATCAAAGCTATGAACTCTCTTGGATCAGAGTCACTGACTCCTTTATACGTACTACCTCAGGGTATCAGGTAGGGCTGTTCAGGCTTGTGTTTCTCCCTGATAAGTCCAGCAGTGTCTCTGATCCAGGAGAGTTCATAGCTTTGATCTGGGAGCTAGGGGTTGTTTGCCTCTGGGAGTCTTTACAGGCTGCTGCACTCCCTTGTCTATAGTTTTGTGTGATTCCAGTGTGATGGCAGTTTGGTGTTACATCGCATCGTCTGCATTAACATTCTGCCACCACTACTAGGAAGCCTATTCTGTTTATATGTCAATCTTGGGGTGCTTTGCTGCAAGTCCTCACCTTCACAGATTTTTCTCAAGAATATTAGGCAGTGGAAATATGTGGGAAGAATATTCTCTGCATCTGGGCAGGGATCCCAATCAAATGGATACAGGATCACTGTATAAGGACATATCCATTATAAAAGACCAGTGTGGTGTTTGTGTGTGTGTGTGTTAGTCACTCAGTCCTGTTTCACTCTTTGCAACTCCATGGACTGTAGCCCACCAGGCTCCTCTGTCCATGGAATTCTCCAGGCAAGAATACTGGAGTGGATTGCCATTCCCGTCTCCAGGGGTTCTTCGAGACCCAGTCTCGTGCATCGTAGGCAGTTTCTTTACCACCTGAGCCACCAGGGAAGAGAAGTGACATTTAGAAGTTGACAATAATACAAAATGCCATTGAAATCAAAATTCTCTTGCACTAAACCTGTAACCAGAGATTGGATTAGTAATCCAAAACTTCCCACAAAGGAAAGCTGGGCCCCAGATGGCTTCACTGGGCCCAGACATTTAAAGAAGAATTACTACAATTCTTCACAAAGTCTTCCAAAAATAGAAGAGAAGTGAACCCTTTCCAACTTATTCTATGAGGCCAGAATGTATACCCAAACTAGACAAGACATCGTGAGAAAAGAAAGACCTGTATCTCTTATGAATACTGATGTAAAAATCCTCAACAAAATACTAGCCAATTGAATTTAGCAACTTAAAAAAAAAAGATTCTTTAGCATAACCAAGTGGAATTTATCCCTTATGCCGGGTTAGTTTTAACTTCTGAAAAATCAATCAATGTAACATTGCATAAATAGAATAAAGGATAAAAAATACATGATCATCTCAACA
The DNA here is from genome assembly GCF_014754425.2 of Oryx dammah. Taxonomy (NCBI): domain Eukaryota; kingdom Metazoa; phylum Chordata; class Mammalia; order Artiodactyla; family Bovidae; genus Oryx; species Oryx dammah. Next base: position 90,665,169 of record NW_024070210.1, read on the forward strand.
GATGCAGAAAAAAGTTAACAAAAGCCTCTTGCCCATACTTGGTGCTTAATAGATTTTTGCTGAATAGATGAGAACTAACTATATATTTCACTGCTCCCTCCTTGTTTCATCTGAGTTGGATTCTTCTTTGTTTCTCCCTCAGGATCTCAAGCCCTAGCACAAAGTAGGTATTTAAGAACTAGTTGTTGAATGACTGAATCAAGCACACATTTCCCTGATACCAGTTATATATTTAACATGTGATCTTATTAATAGTATTAAATAATTAAATATAAATAACTGATCAATTAGTATTAGATTTGACTACAAATGTCAGAAACCAAAGTAATAATGCTTAGACAAGATAGGTGTTTACTTCTCTTTTATTTAGGTAGTCCAGGGCTTGAACGGTGACTCTTCTCCATGAAGGCTTCAGGGACCCAGTTGCCTTCTAAATCACTGCCCTGCCATTCCTAGGGTGTGGCTCTTTTGTTCTTATTCCAAGATGGCAGCCAGAGCACCAACCATCATGTCTGCATCACAGACAGCAGGGTGGAAGAAGGGACAAAGAAGGGACAAGAGGCATATGCCAGTTGTCTTTTTAAAATGATTCATGTGAACTTGATACTTTAATTTGCATTTCATTGATCAGAATTTAGTAACAGTTTTAGTTGCCAGCTGGAACTAATGGCTGCCAGCTATTGGCTTCACTGGGCCCAGACATTTAAAGAAGAATTACTACAATTCTTCACAAAGTCTTCCAAAAATAGAAGAGAAGTGAACCCTTTCCAACTTATTCTATGAGGCCAGAATGTATACCAAAACTAGACAGGACATCATGAGAAAAGAAAGACCTGTATCTCTTATGAATACTGATGTAAAAATCCTCAACAAAATACTAGCCAATTGAATTCAGCAACTTAAAAAAAAAGATTCTTTAGCATAACCAAGTGGAATTTATCCCTTATGCCGGGTGGTTCTTTGTTCTTAGTGGTTATCTGTCTAAAAAAACATTTTTCTTCCCTTGCTTTCTGGGGGAGGGAAGAATGAATGTTGGAGACAATTGCAAACTTCTTTCAAATAGCTTGCTTACTTGGCTCTAAACGTGATTCCTACCTACGTCTGAACTTGAACAGGGAAAATAAAGTGAAGATGGAGCAATCTGATGCCATGATGCATTTTTTTTTTAATTAATTTATTTATTTTTAATTTTTACTTTACAATTCTGTATTGGTTTTGGCATAGATTGACATGAATCCACCACATGATGCATTTTTAAAGTTAAGCTTTACTAAATATTTGCCGGCAGGATACTGAGTGAGTATATATATAAATTCATTTGAATACTGACTCTTGTATGATCCATTTAGATTTTAGCTGGACTGTATAATCCTGGAGATGGTCACATTGATCCTTACTCTCTAACGATGGCCCTGGCGGCTGGGGCTAGGAAATATGGTGCCCTTTTAAAATATCCTGCCCCAGTGACTTCTTTGAAACCAAGGTCAGATGGAACATGGGATGTTGAAACACCACATGGATCTATGAGAGCAAACAGAATTGTGAATGCTTCAGGTAAGCATCTTTTCTAATAGTGGGTTTTTTTTTTCAAGTGGCAAAGAAATAAGATATTTAGCTATAAGGTAATGTTTTATACTCTAAACATTGTTATGAAACACTGTGATGCTCTCATGTTGAACATTTTGTCTGTTTCTGAGCTACAAATCTCTCCCTCCATCACCTTGTTCTTCATATGTGAGATAGGATGCTGCCCTTGGTTATCCATAACAAGTTGGTTTTCCATCTTATTCTGTTCCGGTTCATATTTTGCCAAACTATGCTTCTTCTTCCTTCCTAAATTTTTGCCTTCTTTACAATAATAACCAAATTCTAATGTTCAAATTCATAAGCATTGTCTTTTTGATTTTTAGAGCAAATTTGATCATTTGTATCCTTTCTCATCCATTTTGATTACTTGACTCTATTCAAAAAACTTTTAACTCATTAAACGTATTGGATAATCTTTTCTTTAGTATGCTCTGTTACAATTTAGACTTAGAATGTTGAAGCCAAAAGGGATATTTGAGATAATCTAACAACTCGCTCATCTTCCATTTGTGAAGATCAAAGTCCAAGAAGTTTATGTTTATTGCAAACTGACAGTTATGCTAATTGGCAAAATGACAGTTACGTCAAAACCAGGACTTGAACCTGGGTCTTTGGATTCTTGAGTTAACACACTTTCTATCAGGTCCTTCGCCTATGAAGTAATATTCAAATAACACACTAAAAATAAATTCTTGTGCAAATGAAACTGCTTGTGCAGTCTAACCTGGGATAATAATTTATATTTACCTATGGTACATAATGGTTAATTTAAAACCTAAAATAAGCATGAGGCAGCTGTAGATTTTCTCATGGCCTGCTCTTTGAGTCATTGCTTATATTTGCAAAGTGAAAACAACCTTTATATTTATCAAATCAGATGATGTGCCATGAGAACATGCCAGAAGCAAGTACTCTTGGGATTCTTTCCTTTAGATTTTATCTTCTGTTTGATGTTATTTTTTTTAACAAAACATTTTTAGTGACCCTGGAAAAAGTAATGTCTTCAATATTTGAGAGTTTATTTTAGTATTTCTGACTCTTTCTAATCCATGCTCCCATTTATAAAGCATAAAAATCTCATTCTTTGACATCATTTGAAATTCTAAATAATGTAAGATGACTTGCCTAAAAAATAAAAGCAAAAGCACTGATTTGTTTTTTAACTTCACTTGCCCCACCCCCAAGGAAATCTCCATCAGGAACTCCCTCCAACCCCCTCCCCCACCCTCATCCCCCCACTGTCCTTGGGCACACCTGGTCTAAATTCTGCCAGAAGATCTAAGGCAATAAAACTGTTCCTTCTCTTTTTCCAAGTAGCAAAAATTCTTTGTCATCTTGCAACTTTCCTTATGGTCTTATGAATTCAGCCTCTAAAAGCATTTAACAGTTTTCATAGTGATAGTAAATACTAAACAGACATTCTCTGACTTCTTATTCAGCACCTGTGACAGACATTGCTCATTGATCACTGAACTCATTTCAGAGAGACTTGGACAAACCCCATGATTTTTCTTACACAATGCTTCAGGCAGCCACATGCTCTCAACTGTTTTGAGAAATAACATAGAAGACCTTAATTTAACACATTTATCTCTTATTTTCCTAAAATGGATAAATATTTATTCATACCATTCATTGCCATCATAATATTTCTTTTTTCTAAAGCACAGTTTGTGAGGACTAAGGAATCATTGAAGAGAAAGAATAATTTCCAAGGAGATCTGACCTAAGTCTAGGGCATTGGTTACCAAATGGGGTGCTCTGTGCAGCTGTGCAGTCTTGTGGGGTGGCCTAGGCAGAGGAGAACAAGGGCAGGAGGTCCTGGAGAAATATTTCTGGTGCTGGCCACAAATCCCAGAGCAGCATCAGAAAAACTGTTCTTCCGATGTCCTGCTTCTGAATGCCTTTGCTCCGGATGCCTTTAACTCAGCCACATCTGAGTTCCGTCCTCAGGTCTTGATAACTCCAGGTAGCTCCTTGTTCACAGTTGTATGAAGAACTGTGTGCTTGCTCACTTGGTTGCTCGGTTGTGTCTGACTCTTTGCGACCCCTTGGACTGCAGGCCGCCAGGCTCCTCTGTCCATGGGATTTCCCAGGCAAGAATACTGGAGTGGGTTGCCATTTCCTCCTCCAGAGACTCTTCCCAACCCGGGGATTGAATCTGCCTCTCTTGCATTGGCAGGCATATTCTTTACCCTGAGCCTCCTGGGAAGCCGTACAAAGAACTGTGTTGTCTCAATTCTCCGTTCTTTATGCCATTCAGATCACGTCTCAGCCCCATATCTTTTTTTTTTCTTTTTCTTCTCCATCTCTTTTCTTCTACTAGCAAACATTATTGGAGAAAATCTAACATCACATATTAGTAGTCTGTGGAAGGTATGGAGGAGTGTGTGCTTATTTATGTCTGTTTTTTAAAAAAAACCTTTTTAAAGTATGGAGGTTTCCCTAAATGTAAGCCTTAGTCATTGAGGGTGAAGTTTTGGACAAACCCTCTTCTATTCTTAAAGCTAGCAATGATTAATTTTATGAATAAAAGCAACCATCTGCAGAAGGCATTGTGCTGACGTGATTTAGAATGTGTATCTGATGGAATGTTTCCCAGAGTTATTTGGTGAGACCAAGATGTCTCATAAATTTCAGAGCTAGCCTTCTGGCAGCTCTGAAACCTAATTAACATCACTGGGATATAAACTTGGAAATATAACCAAAATGTAAATGATGTAAAGGCCACTATTAGTTACTCAACTGTACCATAACCTGCTAAATGTCTCTTTACATGGAGTCATAACGGAAGGCTGCTGAGTCTTCAGGATACCACGAAAAGGGAAGTCTAAAAGCAAAAATTTGTTAGTTTGCTGATGTATCTCCAGCACTGTCCAGGGCAGTGGGGCTCTCTTGACCAGAGACACTCTATTGCCAGCTGTGTGACCTGGGCAAGTTACCGATTTGTAAAACAAAGATGTGTGTGAAAGTATTAGTCATGTCTGACTCTTTGAGACCCCATGGACTGTAACCTGGCAGGCTCCTCTGCCCATGGAATTCTCCAGGCAAGAACACTAATTGCCATCTCAACAAGTTATTATGATCAGTAAATGAGCTAATAATGGAAAGTACCCAGATAAGAGACTTCCCTAGTGGCTTAGTTGGTAAAGAATCTGCCTGCAATGCAGGAGACCCAGGTTCTATCCCTGGATGGGGAAGATCCCCTGGAGAAGGAAATGGCAACCCACTCCAGTATTCTTGCCTGGAAAATCCCATGGACGGAGGAGCCTGATGGGCTATAGTCCATGGGGGCACAAAGAGTTGGACACAACTTAGCCACTAAATCACATAGAAAGCACTAAACAAATTCAGTAGAATAATGATAATTTTGATTATTATAATTATTTCCTGGAAGGCCTATGCCCTGGTCTGGGAAACACTAGCAGTGGGTGTTTAGCTTCTTGGTAGCAGCCTTAAAATTTCCCCGCTCCTTTCAGTTGCTCTGGGATCATCCAGCACACATTCTGCTGGTAACCTGACTTCCCACAGAGCTTGGTTTTCAAGCTAGGTGCATAAGAGTCACCATGAGAAGTTTCCCAGGTGGTCTGGCTGGGAAGCTGGATTTTACACAAGGCTCCAGGTAGTACTGTACTGTCTGTACCAGATGGACTGTAAATATCTTTTGAGAAACACTGCTATATCAGTGTTTCCTGTATATCTTGTTCCTACAGATGAGGGAACGTGGGAAGCTTTTTGCTGAGCAAGCAGAGCTGAGGAACTGTTTCTCACCCTGCTGACCTCTTGGTGTGCAATAGGCTAACCTGCCTTTAGTGTTGCTCTGAACACAGCTTTGCTCATCCTTGGGGATCCAACCTGAGCTCCAGAGCAGCTCAAGGGCGAGGGCAGGAGCTATTTGCTCTGATACCTGATGATGACCTCATTTCCAATCTACTCATTAAGCCCAAGTTAACTCTGTAAACTTTACTTCAGAATTTTCCTAATATGGTAAGTCAGAAATGTGATTGGGTCATGCCAACATGAAGCCCAATATTCAGCCAAAAAGAAGTGCTTAATTTTGTGCAGGCTTTGCCTCAGAGAATGTCATTGTATAAACCATCATTGTCACTGTATAAACCATCTACTAGAAGTAAACTTGTCCACAAACCCGTACTGTTCATTTAAACTCCATTTCTATTAATCACTGCATTTTTAAAACGGAAGCCATTTCTAATGATCATTTCTATTGACTCGTCTATGTTTTTCAGATGATATTGGTAGATTATAGAAGATTCCTCCACACTTGTTTCTCTTCCCTTTGAACTTGGTCAGTGGGTGATCTAGCAAGGGTGAAAGTGTAATCCTGGCAAGATTTAGGTTAACTTGATTAATGTATAGAGGAAGAGAATGCCAACAAACACCACCGCAGTGTAGCGGAAAACAGTGTAGGGCTTGCTATAGGGTTTGGAGTAAGATAGTTATATGATGCTTATGCATACATTTCCACTTTATTTTAATGGTGAAGTGTATTAATAAGCAAACAGTTAGGTTCAGAAATTTGTAAATATGTTTGAGTAAGACAGAATTTGTACAGTTCTTCTGTGTATTCTTGCCACCTCTTCTTAATATCTTCTGCTTCTGTTAGGTCCATGCCATTTCTGTCCTTTATTGAACCCATCTTTGCATGAAATGTTCCCTTGGTATCTCTAATTTTCTTGAAGAGATCTCTAGTCTTTCCCATTTTGTTGTTTTCCTCTATTTCTTTGCATTGATTGCTGAGGAAGGCTTTCTTATCTCTTCTTGCTATTCTTTGGAATTCTGCATTCAGATGCTTATATCTTTCCTTTTCTCCTTTGCTTTTCGCTTCTCTTCTTTTCACAGCTATTTGTAAGGCCTCCCCAGACAGCCATTTTGCTTTTTTGCATTTCTTTTCCATGGGGTTTTTCCAGTGGTCACGTATGGATGTGAGAGTTGGACTGTGAAGAAAGCTGAGCCCCGAAGAATTGATGCTTTTGAACTGTGGTGTTGGAGAAGACTCGAGAGTCCCTTGGACTGCAAGGAGATCCAACCAGTCCATTCTGAAGGAGATCAACCCTGGGTGTTCTTTGGAGGGAATGATGCTGAAGCTGAAACTCCAGTACTTTGGCCATCTCATGAGAAGAGTTGACTCATTGGGAAAGACTCTGATGCTGGGAGGGATTGTGGGCAGGAGGAGAAGGGGACAACAGAGGATGAGATGGCTGGATGGCATCACCAACTTGATGAACGTGAGTTTGAGTGAACTCCAGGAGTTGGTGATGGACAGGGAGGCCTGGTGTGCTGCAGTTCATGGGGTTGCAAAGAGTCGGACACGACTGAGCGACTGAACTGAACTGAGGACGGAATTTATTTTCTTTAATTTTTGTTTTTAATTGATATGAGCTTATTAACCACTACAGTGGTTTGAAATACTAGGCTAAATATTTTGGCTTTTTATATTTTAAAATTGCTCCAGTGCATATAACTAGAACACGTGGCTTTACTATATTATCCTGCAAAGTCTTGATATTGGTAATCTACATCTTTCTATTAGCAAGAATAAATTAAATCTTTAAATTATTCAAAGACCAGCAGGCAGCTCTAATGCCCCCAGGTAAGATTTTTGGTTTGCAAATGGACACCCATTTCTGTTATCCAAGTGTGACCAGCTTAGCTGTTAGGCTAAAACAAAACAAGAGAATCCAAGAGTGATGTTTGGATGTCACATAAGAGAACATCATCAGGGTTCTCAGATTCGATTGATAATTTGTGTCTGGCTCTGAACTTCAAACATATCCAAACTAAACAGAGACTTCAGGACTCCTTACCAGGTTGCCCCCCACCAAAAAGTAACCAACAACAACAGCCAGAAATAGTTAAAAGTTTAGAGAATGCAACCTCTAAAGAAATAACTTGGGGAAGATTCCCTAATCATTAGAATGATCATTCAACATTATTATGAAACAAACAAGCAAACAGGACCCACCATCCCCCCAACAAGTCATTGGTGGGTCAGGTGGCCCTGTATCCCTGACAAATAATTGTTTTTGTCATTTTAGGTTCTAAAATACATTTATACAGTTGAATATGTCTTGGATTTTTAGAATAGTCTTCCTGCAGCCAGAAAACCAATAGGATGTGACCACTCCAGAGTCTCCCAGTAGGAGCTTGGGCATGTCTCCTTATCATTTTGGACTTTAGCTCCATGTCTGTAGACTGAAGAGTCACTGGGGAGGGGAGAGAATCAAGGGTGCTTTCAGCCACAACTTATCTGGTTCTATCTTTTGCCATTAGAAAAAAGTAATGTTAGTTTCCCCCAAGACGACGCACCCGTGCACAGTGTGAAGGGAGAAACAGGTCGTGGGAACGCTCACTTACCTGTGGGTCTGGTCCCCTTTGCTGGGGCACTAGCTCCCTCCTGCTCAAGATGCCTTCTGCCTTTGCAATAAAGGGTCTTTTTACAAACATATCCAAACTAAACTTTTAATATAACAGAGAACTTAAGTTGTTATCTTTCCCAAAGTACATACATTTTCAAATTTTAAGTTGACAGAACAATTCTGCATTTGTAGAATTTTAGGCTCCCAGGATTTGGAGAGATTAGAGTCTGGGGGATAGAGGGCTGACTAGCAGGGTTTTATTTTGCGTATTATTATGTTGATCACAGCTACATGGGGTCTCTTTCATTGCCTGACCTCCCTGTTGTACAGGTAAGGTCAGTCCATTACTGTCTTTTTAATATTTGTGACATTTTATTTATTTGGGTTGTTTATTTTTTCCTTCAAAGAATTTTTTCGCCCATACCTTTGCTTATGGGCAAAATACTTTTTCAGGAATGAAGTTCCCTTAGATTCTTCAGAACTCTGGGGTAGTATAAAATATTGTCTTCTCTTCCCCCATTCAGTTTTGCAATGACAAAAAGTTTAAAGTTGTTATGGACATTCATTTCTTAAAAATTAATTTTCGGGAAGTATAGTTGATTTTCAAAGTTGGGCTAATTTATTCTGTACAGCAAAGCCATTCAGTTATATATATATATGTATATATACACATATACACACATACATTCTTTTTCACATTCTTTTCCATTATGGTTTATCACAGGATATTGAATATAGTTCCCTGTGTTATACAGTAAAACCTTGTTGTTCATCCATCCTATACACACCAGTTTGCATCTACTAACCCCAAACTCCCCTTCTGTCCCTCCACCTTCCTTGGCTGCCACAAGTCTGTTCTTTATGCCAATGAATCTATTTCTGTATCATGGATAAGTTCATTGGTGTTGTTATGACATTCTTTAGACTTTGCCATGAGTACTGAATTCTTCTAAATGTTTTATTTTAATTGAAATAGCCATATCAATGGCATCTGTGGTACATTTTTATGTGAAGTGACATCGTCTAATACTTTTTCTTATTTCAGGATTTTGGGCTCGTGAAGTAGGTAAGATGATTGGACTAGAACATCCTCTCATTTCGGTTCAACATCAATATATTATCACGTCCACCATCCCTGAAGTGAAAGCTTTAAAGCGAGAACTCCCGGTGCTCCGTGACCTGGAAGGATCGTTTTACCTCCGACAGGAAAGGGATGGGCTTTTGTTTGGTCCATATGAAAGTCAGGAGAAAATGAAAGTTCAGGACTCATGGGTCACCGGTGGAGTCCCCCCAGGTGGGTTCGGCAAATAGAAGCATGTGCAAGTCGGACACATATATGTTGTCCTTCCTGACGCTCTGGGTTGTTTGTAGAATAAGATGACACCATGATACTAGACTATCAAATAGATAACCTGGAACATTGGAGGTGAGGGCTTTGAGGTAAATTCTGTTCTCATATCCCTTTGAACAATCACAGCAGTGAGTAAGGAAAGAGAGTCGGTGGTAGAAAAGCTGAAAAAATAGTGCTTCCCGCTGCTTTGGAAAGCCCCAGCTAATTTTTACCTGGCCACACCAACCTCCTGCTTCCCCTCTTCCTTCTCACTCCTCTGCTTACTTGATCTAGTTTCTAGATTTGTATAAAGCTCCTCTTGTGCTTTGACAGTTGGTAACACAACAGGTATCAGAGATAGGCATGCAGCCTGTTAAGAATGAAAGCCTTGAAATCTACAGCAGAACAGGATATGTTGAATTGCGAACTGAAGCTGTCTCCTGCTGCATAAATGGATGTGGAAAAGTCTTAGGCCTCCCTGCTAACTCTGGAGGTACCATAGTTTCTCTTTAAAGTTATGTAAGAGAGAAAAGAACCTGTTTTATTTATTTACTTTTATTTTTTTTAAAATTTTTTCATGAAACTTTTCTGCAAAGCCAGATGAAGGATTGGGTCACCTAAGGAGGTATCTTGGGTTTTAATCTATAGAAGGAGCTAAAATACTGTTCATGGGGTTCTCAAGGCAAGAATACTGAAGTGGTTTGCCATTCCCTTCTCCAGTGGACCACATTCTATCAGAAGACTCTACACATGGACATCACCAGATGGTCAGCACCAAAATCAGATTGATTATATTCTTTGCAGCCAAAGATGGAGAAGCTCTATATAGTCAACAAAAACAAGACCAGGAGCTGACTGTGGCTCAGATCATGAACTCCTTATTTACCAAATTCAGACTCAAATTGAAGAAAGTAGGGAAAACCGCTAGACCATTCAGGTATGACCTTAATCAAATCCCTTATGATTATACAGTGGAAGTGAGAAATAGATTTAAGGGCCTAGCTGATAGATAGAGTACCTGATGAACTATGGAATGAGGTTCATGACATTGTACAGGAGACAGGGATCAAGACCATCCCCATGGAAAAGAAATGCAAAAAAGCAAAATGGCTGTCTGGGGAGGCCTTACAAATAGCTGTGAAAAGAAGAGAGGCAAAAAGCAAAGGAGAAAAGGAAAGATATAAGCATCTGAAGGCAGAGTTCCAGAGAATAGCAAGAAGAGATAAGAAAACCTTCTTCAGCGATCAATGCAAAGAAATAGAGGAAAACAACAGAATGGGAAAGACTAGAGATCTCTTCAAGAAAACTAGAGATACCAAGGGAGCATTTCATGCAAAGATGGGCTCAGTAAAGGACAGGAATGGTATGGACCTAACAGAAGCAGAAGATATTAAGAAGAGGTGGCAAGAATACACAGAAGAACTGTACAAAAAAGATCTTCACAACCCAGATAATCATGATGGTGCGATCTAGAGCCAGACATTCTGGAATGTGAAGTTAAGTGGGCCTTAGAAAGCATCGCTACGAACAAAGCTAGTGGAGGTGATGGAATTCCAGTGGAGCTATTTCAAATCCTGAAAGATGATGCTGTCAAAGTGCTGCATTCAATATGCCAGCAAATTTGGAAAACTCAGCAGTGGCCACAGGACTGGAAAAGGTCAGTTTTCATTCCAATCCCAAAGAAAGGCAATGCCAAAGAACACTCAAACTACCATACAATTGCACTCATCTCACATGCTAGTAAAGTAATGCTCAAAATTCTCCAAGCCAGGCTTCAGCAATACGGGAACCGTGAACTTCCTGATGTTCAAGCTGGCTTAAGAAAAGGCAGAGGAACCAGAGATCAAATTGCCAACATCCATTAAATCTTCAAAAAAGCAAGAGAGTTCCAGAAAAACATCTATTTCTGCTTTATTGACTATGCCAAAGCCTTTGACTGTGTGGATCACAATAAACTGTGGAAAATTCTTCAAGAGATGGGAATACCAGACCACTTGACCTACCTCTTGAGAAATCTGTATGCAGGTCAGGAAGCAGCAATTAGAACTGGACATGGAACAACAGACTGGTTCCAAGTAGGAAAAGGAGTACATCAAGGCTGTATATTGTCACCCTGCTTATTTAATTTATATGCAGAGTACATCATGAGAAATGCTGGACTGGAAGAAACATAAGCTGGAATCAAGATTGCCAGGAGAAATATCAATAACTTCAGATATGCAGATGACACCATCCTTATGGCAGAAAGTGAAGAGGAACACAAAAGCCTCTTGATGAAAGTGAAAGTGGAGAGTGAAAAAGTTGGCTTAAAGCTCAACATTCAGAAAACGAAGATCATGGCATCTGGTCCCATCACTTCATGGGAAATAAATGGGGAAACAGTGGAAACAGTGTCAGACTTTATTTTGGGGGGCTCCAAAATCACTGCAGATGGTGATTGTAGCCATGAAATTAAAAGACGCTTACTCCTTGGAAGAAAAGTTATGACCAACCTAGATAGCATATTCAAAAGCAGAGACATTACTTTGCCAACTAAGGTCCGTCTAGTCAAGGCTATGGTTTTTCCTGTGGTCATGTATGGATGTGAGAGCTGGACTGTGAAGAAGGCTGAGCACCAAAGAATTGAGCTTTTGAACTGTGGTGTTGGAGAAGACTCTTGAGAGTCCCTTGGACTGCAAGGAGATCCAACCGGTCCATTCTGAAGGAGATCAGCCCTGGGATTTCTTTGGAAGGAATGATGCTGAAGCTGAAACTCCAGTACTTTGGCCACCTGATGCGAAGAGTTGTCTCATTGGAAAAGACTCTGATGCTGGGAGGGATTGTGGGCAGGAGGAGAAGGGGACGACAGAGGATGAGATGGCTGGATGGCATCATGGACTCGAAGGATGTGAGTCTGAGTGAACTCCGGGAGATGGTGATGGACAGGGAGGCCTGGCGTGCTGCAATTCATGGGGTCGCAAAGAGTTGGACACGACTGAACGACTGAACTGAACTGAACTGAGGAGCTAAAATGTCATTGGCACACAGTTATTATAGAGAATATGAAGAAATGCAGATGATAGTGCTTTCTGGAATTATACTTTGATAAGCTGCTTGGGCTACAGAATGAATCCCTCCCTCCTAGTCTTCAAAAAACATCTTTGCCCAGTTACTGCACATCATAAACCACCTTCCACAGATGTCAGGCCAGCCAGTTAAGGGCTTAGCTTTGCAGAGTAGGCTCTGCACATTTGGACCTGAGGGGAGTTGCTCCGATCCCAGGGGGAGGGCTGAGCTGCCACCTGGGAGCCTACCTCTAGGTCCTTCCTCTGTGCTGGCAGCCTCTCCTCCACATAAATGTTGAAGAAATATTTAAATAATTCTGGTTGGAGGAAGAGCCAGATTGTTGGCTGGCCCTGGGTGCCCACATGCTCGGGTCTAACCCCCGTGATCTGCAGGCCTCCCTGACCCGACACACTGTCCACAGAGGAGCAAGAAGGGGCTGGCTGGCTGCTGTATGGGAACGCCGCCAGCACTGCTGGAGGCATTCTTTTAGCAGCTCATCCGTGGTCCTGCCCCTAGTCACGGTGCCTTTCACAACAGAGGAGATGACTGTGTCCCAAGATCTTGACTCTTCACAGTGTTCTAGTCCTCAATGTGTGTGTGGCAGGGGGCTTGAAGAATGAGGCCTCCTTGCCATTCCTTCCCTGCTGAGAGTTAAAAGGTATCTAGAATCCATCATCTGCATCTTAAAGTGGTTTTCCATTTATCCCCAGTGTCCTGACACGACTTTGTAAACTCCCATTTGCCCTCACCTGAGAGGATGAAACAGAATTTTATAGTTAATTGAAGGATACAAGATCTCTCTTGACAAACCAAGTTATTATTGTTGGTTTTTAAAATTGTGATTGGGTTAAATACTGGAAACTGGTAATATGAATAAAGTAAAATTTTATATTATAAAGGTTACCTTTCATGATTTAATGTTTCAAGAAATAACATTATTATTCTCAGTATATAATATGGTAATATAACAATACTCATCTGTTGATAGCGAATATCAAGCATAGAATTTAAAAAGAAAAAAGAGAAGTTAACTTTCTCCTAGGCCATCTTTAAATGTAAGCTTGGATTCAGGGATTTAAGTCACTTTGGAGCGCATGTCAAGACAGGTGTGGTATCCTCACCGCAATGACATTTCTTTTTTCTTTTTTTAAAACTTTTTATTTTGTATTGGGGTCTAGCTGAAAACAATATTGTGATAGCTTCAGATGGACAGCACAGGGACTCAGACATACATATACATGTATCCACTCTTCCCCACGCTCCCTTCCCACCCAGCAGGCCACGTAACATTGAGCAGAGTTCCCTGTGCTATACAGTAGGTCCTTGTTGGTTATCCACTTTAAACATGGCAGTGTGTACATGTCCATCCCAAACTCCTTAGCGATCCCTTCCCCCCGCTCCCGACCCCCAGCAACCATGAGTTCGTTCTCTAAGTCTGTGAGTCTGTTTCTGTTTTGTAAATAAGTTCATTCGTATCATTTCTTTTTAGATTCCACATATTAGGGATGTCACACGATATTTCTACTTTTCTGTCCGAACACTGGCATTTCTTTTCAGGTTTTGGAAAGGAGCTCTTTGAGTCTGATCTAGACCGAATCATGGAACACGTTGAAGCTGCCATGGACTTGGTTCCAGTCTTGAAAAAGGCTGACATCATCAGGATCGTCAACGGGCCCATCACCTATTCTCCTGACATTCTGCCTATGGTGGGGCCCCATCAGGGGGTCCGAAACTACTGGGTGGCTGTAGGTTTTGGGTGAGTATCTCAATGTAACTCAACATTGATTAGAGTTACGTATTTTAGAGAAGTCTTGCCCCATAATCTCAGGCCAAAAATGGAAAACGGGGGAGAGGCAGAGAGTTTTCTCCCTTTCATGAGCAATGACGTGAAAGGAATAAAAATTTTCAGTCTTAAAACTTTGACTTGCATAGGTTTGACAGATTTGTTCACAGAAGGGCAGTGATTTCCTGGAATTTTCTCTTTACATATTTCTTGCCACTTCCATTATTTATGTCTCCTTTCCTGCTGCAAAATGTTCAGATAAATGAATTTGCCCCACTTTTACACGGACGTTTTCATAACACAATATGACAAAGATAATTTAAAATATCAAATGTGTAATATATCTGATGCAGTGTTCACCATAATTTAAGTCGTAACTTAACAATTGTATCTTATTCTAGATATAAGACCCTTATCTGATACATGATTTGCAAAATTTTCCCCTTTCTGTGGGCTTCTAAATTTTCTTGATGATATCCTTTGAAGCACAAAATTTTTAATTTCTGTGAAGTCCAAAATGTGTATGTGTTTCTTTTTTTGAATGTACTTTTGATATCATATATAAGAAACTACTATTTAATCCAAGTTAATGAAGATTTATACCTTTATTTTTTTCTAAGAGTTTTATAGTTTTAACACTTACATTTAGGTCTTTAATCAATCTTGAGTTAATTTTTGTATGTGCTGTGAGGTAGGTACGCAGTTTGATTCTTTTGAGGATAGCCACCTGTCCCAGCATCACTTGTTGAAAGATTGCTCTTTACTCACTAAATAGCGTTGGCATCTGTGATGTCTTTTTTTCTGATGTTACTTCTGACACCAGCACTTAGTTCTCCAGTTCTCGGACACCAACTGAGTGTCCAACAGTTTCAATTCAAATCTGCTGCTCACTCTCAGAGTGCAGACCCCACTCGGTCTCACAAAACCATCCTCACTTCAGATGCCAGTTTCAGCTTCCAGGGATCACCTGTCCTTCTGACTGAATGGCTACAGATTTGGAGGTTCCTACAACCCCTCCTCAGTTTTGCTAATTCACTAGAATGACTCTCAGAACTCAAGAAAAACTTACTTGGTCTTACCTGCTTATTCTACAGAATGCCGCTCAGGAACAGTGCTTATGGAAGGGGAGCGCAGGGCAAGGTCCGGGAGGGAGGATCTGCTGCAGGGCCTTCGCGAGCCTCTCTGGTGCACCGTCTTCCTAGCTCCTCGGTGGATTCACCAACCCAAAGGCTCTTTGAACGCTGTGGTTTGGAAGTTGTTGTGAAATCTTCATGACATAGGCACAATGGATTAAAACCATCGATCACTGGTGATTAAACTTCTGGTGACCAGCCTCTATTCTGAAGCCTTCTGGTTCCCCTGCCCACTCTCCATGCAGCCAACTGTTAGCGCAGCATACAAAAGAATATAAATTCCAAAAGTCTTAGGAGTTCTATGCCAGGAACTGAGGACAAAGGCCAAATATTTATTTTTTTTTATTGTCCCACAGCATCCTTGTAAAAAATCAGTTTACCGTATAAGTTTGGATTTATTCCTGGACTTTCAATTTTATTCCATTAGTCTGTGTGTCTGTTCTTAGGCCAGTACCACGCTGCCTTGATCACGGTAGTTTTTCACTAAGTTCTGAAACGGGGAAATGTGACTCTTCCAACTTTATTCTTTTTCAGTATTGTTTTGTCTATTTGGGCTTCTTATATTTTTGCGTAACATTTAGGACCAGCTTGTCAATTTCTCTAAAGAAACCACCTAGGATTTCCATAGGGATTGCGTTTTTGTAGATCAGCTTGGGGAGTGCTTCCATCCTAACAATACTGAGTCTTGCGATTCACACACAAGGGATGCCTTCCATTTGTTTGTGTGCTGTGTGTGTGCTTAGTCACTCAGTTGTGTCTGACTCTTTGTGACCCCATGGACTGTAGCCCACTAGGCTCCTCTGACTATGGGGATTCTCCAGGCAAGAATACTGGAGTGGGTTGCCATGCCCTCCTCCAGGGGCTCCTACTAACCCAGGGATCACACTCAGGTCTTCTGCATTGCAGGTGGATTCTTTACCAGCTGAGCTACCAGGGAAGTCCATTTGTTTAGGACTTTTTAAAATTTCTTTCAATAGTGATTTGTAGTTATTAGAGTGTAAGTTTTGTACTTCTTTTGCAAAATTTATTCCTAAATATTTTTTTTTGATCCTGCAATTAACTGAATCACTGAATATTGATTTAGTCAATACATTTTGTGAATCATTGTTCTTTATCTATGAACAAACAGACAGTATACCTGGTCTCATGATATTTATACTTTAATAGAACACCTATTACTAAGGTAAGCAGGAAGTTGCTTTCTTTAGAACGCTAGTTACTTATCACCTAGACATTGTATCTGCTTGTGTGGGGTCGACATCCAGCTCTGATTGTTCTGAGTAATTTCCCCAGGTTGTAGACTCTGTGAGGTGAATGGGAAGGACAAATGGTAGGGACGGATCAAAGTGCCTCACTCTCTCTGACCAATCTGGCCTAACCCCAAAAGGGATTTTTGTTATTTAAAAGTTGAGATTGCTAAAATAGTTCTCACGAAACACCTTGGAATGCTTACGTCGACTGCCCCTTCCAGCTTATACCAGGGATCCCGTCCATGGTTCTGAAGGCCAGTGGTTTCCATATATGTGGCTGAGAACCAAAATCACCTGTTGTTGAGTCACTCAGTCGTGTCTGACTCTTTTGTGACCCCGTGGACTGTAGCCTGCCAGGCTCCTCTGTCCATGGGATTTTCCAGGCAAGAATACTGGAGTAGATTGCCGTTCCCTTCTCTAAGGGATCTTCCTAACCCAGGGATTAAACCTGAGTCTCCTGCATTGCAGGCGGATTCTTTGCCACTGAGCCACCGGGCTTGTTAAAAAGCAAAATCTCAACTCTGTTCTTAGTTGCATGTGTGTTTCATCCTTCTTTGCATCTTACCTATGAATTTCCTATTATTTGTCATTAGAATCCATGAAAGATGTGTTGAATTGGAAAACCAACAAGCCAACGTAATTCCCATACAACTCCCTTCTATAGATTCTGATTCAGTAGACTGGAGAGGGGCCCAGGGATCACATCTCAGTATTGTCTGTTATTCTAGTCCAAAGAATAGGTATTTGCAAACTGTCTGCAGATATGCCCGTGCTCATTTTCATTACTCTAGTCAAAGTTGTTTTACTTTTGTCCCAAATATAGCAAGTTCTCCTGCTTCTAGGTGACTAACACAGTGCTCCCCAGATGTTTAATGAGTTGTACTGAACTGAATCTAGTTATCTTGGCTTAGAACAGATTACAAACAGCAAATTTAAAGACAGGAGAGTGCGGTAAGATGTAATGCCTGACAGTTTAACAGTTATTATAAAAAAGCAGACACAAACACTCAGAAGGCATAGCAGCTGGGCCATGTAATAATGGGTTATGCAGATAAATGCTAGACATAGAAGAAAAGCCTAACTCTTCTTTCCTCATCAAGTTCCCTTTCACTTCCATGCTATATATTACTTCCTTATGAAAATCTTACCCATTGGGCAGAGGCATACTCTGTTGTTCGTTATACAAGGACCCAACAGCCACCGTGTATCACTTGCCTACTATATGCTTTAAAATGCCATGTCAATTAATTCTCCACCAGCACCGTAAAGTGTGCACGTGAGGAGACTAAAGCTCAGGGTCAACTTGCAAGGTCACACAACTGGTAGTGGCAGAACAAGAATTATACCCAGATCTCTCTTACTCTATGCATTTCACTCTCAATCACTCTGGGCTCTCAATAGATGTTTCATCCATCTCAACAGATGTGTTGTATGAGATTTTACATATAACTTAATAAGGGTTATAGGGCTAAAGTTTGTGGAAATTTCCTTTTTGCTGTGTTTAAAATGGATAACCAATAAGCACCTACTGTATAGCACATGGAACTCTGCTCAATGTTATGTGCCAGTCTGGATAGGAGTGGATTTGGGGGAGAATGGATACATATATATGTATGACTGACTCCCTTCTCTGTCCACTTGAAACAAATCACAACATTGTTAACCAGCTATACTCCAGTATAAAATAAAAACTTTGAAGTTTAAAAAAAAATACATTTTAACATAAAAATAAATAAATCGGTTATATTCAGGATTCACCTCAAGCAGCAGCACTCTGGCCTATTTATTTACTCATATGCATTGTTGAAAGATAAAGAACATGATGGTCTGGTAGTGAGTCCACACAAAACCAAAGCACAACCCTGGCTATGCCCAAGGAGTCTGCCAAGGATATAAATTCTGTTATGTGTATCTTGGCAGGAAAAAAAAAAAAAAGGACCCATTAAAGAAGTAAAGTCCAATAACAGAGTGTGTACTGGGGTCAGATGACTGAATTTGTATCCTAAATCTGCACTTTGTTGCAGTGTGACAGCCTTATTTAACTGCTGTGTGCAGGTTGGTTTTCTCACTGGTAAAATAGAGTTGCTAAAGCATAAATCAGCTGGTAGATGTTAGGGGGAAACTATGCCTGGTAAATGGTAAGCTCTCAGTGAATGCCAAAAGAACTTTATATAGTTTCAAGCCTTGTAAACAGTATCTCTAGCTCTCAAAAATGATAACAGTTGTAGTCAGACACTGGAACTGGTTAAGTGAATAAACAGTTTATGCAAAAAAAAAAAATAAATAAAAAATAAAAAAAAAACAGTTTATGCAAATAGTTCATAGTTATTTTAAGCATATCTTTAATTTTTTTTGCTTTCTTGATACTTAGTGAGATTGTGGGTGATTTGGATGAGCCAAATCAAGTCTCTTTTCAAAATTATCTAGAGAAGTATAAATTGCTATCTCTTTATCCTGCTTAGGAAATGTCCTTATAACAAATATAAGGAAATATATCATTATAACAAATGATATAAATCATTTTTATAAAACAGTAAAATTGGTATCTTGTAGAAAAAGGTAGTTAACATTTCCAGTCTTTGCTAAGGTCCTCCCATGTTTTTAGAAGCTTCAATACTGGCTAAGTAGTTGTCATCTGGGGTACTGGAATTTCTTGCATTTTGACGTTTGCTCATGTGGCTCCTTTTTGCTCCTAGTCCTCTCCCTGTGACTCGCTACTCATCTAATTCCTTGAAAGCTTCTGTTGACTTAAACCACAGATGAACCACCTGAGACTTTACCCACAAGAGTGAGTGGATAGAACCTCACATGGGTGATATCAAACCCTGATTCCTCCATCTGATATAAAATTACTTGCCACTTATGTTCTTGGTCTTTTAAAAAATAATTATTCATTTGATTTTGCCTGCGCTTGGTCTTCACTGCTTCATGGGCTCTTTTTCTGGTTGCAGCACGTGGAGGCGACCCTGGTTGTGGTGCACAGGATTCTCGTTGCGGTGCTTCTCTTGTTGAGGAGCAGGGGCTCTAGGGCACACAGGCGTCCGTAGTTGCAGCTTCAGGCTCTAGAGCACAGGCTCAATAGATGCGGCTATGCCGTTCTGTGCTTAGTCACTCAGTCGCGTCCGACTCTCTGCAATCCCATGGACTATAGCCCACCAGGCTCCTCTGTCCATGGGGATTCTCCAGGCAAGAATACTACAGTGGGTTGCCTTGCCTTCTTCCAGAGGATCTTCCCAAGCCCAGGATTGAACCCAGGTCTCCCCTTTGCAGGAGGATTCTTTACCTTCTGAGCCACCCACTGGGCGTAATTGCTCTCCAGCTCTGCCTAGGATCTACAGGCATGCTCCCTGATCTTAGCTGCTTCCCAGATCAGGCGTCGAACCTGTATCTCCTGCATTGGCAGGTGGATTCTTCACCACTGAGCCACCAGGGAAGCCTGTGTTTTTCTAAAGTATCTTCATGTGGATATAGAAACAAGCTAATCCTCCATACCGAGTGACTCATTGGTTGCGAAATACAGGAGCCATTGTTTCTCCCCTTCTTCCCCACAAGTCCTTGGGTGACTGCCTCTTGTCTGTGTGCCTCTGTGGTAATGGCCCAAGTATTTGTACATAGGTCATTGCTAAAGGGACCCAAACTAAACTGAGTCTGAGAAGGGATAGATGTACCACACCAGAGTGCACATATTTCTCTTGCAAGATTCCTATTAGTGAGAATAATCATAGCTCAAGATAAGGTACCAAGCACATCTGCCTGTGTGCTTCCTTGCCTCTATTTTCCTAGAGTGAGATCCTTACTAGCTAAGTGTCATAGGCTATTTTACAGACATGCTTAAACTTTTTTTTTTTTTGAGGAAAAAGATTATAAAGATTATGTTGAATATGTTGATTGTGTGTTCTGAATAGCCTAGAACACTCCAGCTTTGAGGCCTTGTGAAATATTTGGACATGTTTCATTGCTGGGAAGTAATACGTGTTAATAACAGGGTATTTATTTCTATATTTGAAAGATACGGCATAATCCATGCTGGTGGGGTTGGGAAATATCTCAGTGACTGGATCCTGCACGGAGAACCACCTTTTGATCTGATAGAATTGGATCCCAATCGCTATGGCAAATGGACAACAACTGAGTACACCGAGGCCAAAGCAAGGGAGTCTTACGGATTCAACAATATTGGTAAGGTGCAAATTTACTGCTGTCTGTGAAGTTCAGAATTGTCTGTCTGTTCAGAACTGACTTACAGCACCTCTGACTCTAGATGCTTTTTATTCTGTGCATCATTGGGGAATGGTTAGGGTGTCTAAAAAGCATATGCTTCTAAAACAAAAAAGGAATCTATGTGAATATATGTCTTTAATGTGAGGAATGCATCAGTGATTTTACCTTTTAAACCTATTTTTACTTTACCTTTGATGATCATTATAAATGATGGTTTTGGTTTCTTGAAAATGTAAATTTAATATGTATTATTATATATGCTTATGTATTAAGCTTATATATGTTTATTTTACATATGTGCTATGTGTATGTGTCTATATATATATATATATATATATAGCTTCTGGATTTTAAGAAGCTGTGTTTTCCATTTTCTGAATCCCTTCAGAATACTTTGTAGTTTGGTTCTATGTTATTTAGGGTATGGTTTTTCCTTTTTTCAGTTGGTTATCCTAAAGAAGAACGATTTGCTGGGAGGCCAACTCAGCGAGTCAGTGGGCTTTATAAAACCCTGGAGTCTAAGTGTTCCATGGGGTTCCATGCAGGATGGGAGCAGCCACACTGGTTCTACAAACCAGGCCAGGACCCTGGGTACAGGTAAATGAGTGGCTTAACCTACCCGTGGCTCTGACTGCAAAGTGAACTTTGAGAGTGGGATGGAGGGACCCTAGAGAAGCCCCATATCCCCCACACTGGCTCTACAAACCAGGCCAGGACCCTGGGTACAGGTAAATGAGTGACTTAGCCTACCTGTGGCTCTGACTGCAGAATGAACTCTGGGATTGGGGAGGAGGGACCCCAGAGAAGCATCATATCCTCCTCCCACCCCTTCACTCTACCTTATTCCAAACAGCATTGAGCCTTTTTCCATAAAAATAATTTCTGTGCAGTGGAGGCCTTAGTTTATCCCATGGGACACTGGCCCACATTAAGGACCCATGTCGCCTTGAGAAACCTACAATCGGCCCAAGTGAAGCCTCTGCTTGGGATTTTCCAACTGCTCAGAGGAACCTTTCCCACCCTCTCCAAATCCCCTTTATTTGGCTTTTCAAGGTTTACCTTGATTTAAGATGCCTGGTCAAATCACATAGTATGAAAACAATATGGAAATATGGATTTTCTGTTTATAAGGGAATAGCTGAAAGCTACTGCTTTCTAATGTGTGTGCAATGAATTATGCAAATTATATGCACTGTTGATAAACTAGGGGAAAAGGTCATTTACTTACTATTTTAGGTTAAGCTAAAACATAAAGCATATAACTGAAACAGTTCTCTTTTATAGTACTTGGATTGCATACCATCCTTTTATTTAGGATTAATAATGATTATATACTTTTTTCTCATGAGAAGACACAAACCAAGAGAAAGCAAGTTTTCAAGTTGTTACCTTTTTTTGACTGTTACTTTGCTTATTTAAGCAGATTTTGATGTCTACTTTACAATCAGACCTAAATGGTTCAAAGTATAGCAGTGGGCCAATTGTTGATTAATGAATTTGGACTCTGTAGTCAGCCAACGGAGATCACCTGGGGACAAAATACTGGCTTGGTTTTTTTTTCCTAAGTGACCCAGATAAATGCCAGATCTATTCTTCATGTTGTACTATTTGGACCCGGCCTGTTTTTTCTACTATTTTAATAATTAAACCACTGAAAACATATCCTCCTCTGAAGTTAAAATACCACATGAATAGTCTACTCCGTAAAGTAGAAAGGCCCTTGCATAATGAGTCAGTAGACCTTTGCTCCAGGCCCCACTCTGTCATTAACTAGTACAAAGGCCTCGGAAGTCACTTTGTGCCTTTTCTCTAAAAATGGAAGATATTGGGCCAGACGGTTGCTTACTGCAGGTGGCCAGCATGAGCGTCACGTGGGAGCTTGTTAGATGGCAGCACCTGGTGCCCTCCCCAGACCTGCTGCATCAGAATCTGTAACAAGTGCAAGTGACGTATTTACAGAAACACTTGAGAAGCACCAGACAAGATAGCTCTACCCCTCATATATTCTGATTTATGTCCCCCCAATTAGTATTTTAAAAATACTCCACCAGGTGATTCTGATACGTAACAAGGTTGACACCTAAAGGACTGGGTGACTTTTAAGCTCTTTTTAAAACCTGAGAGCCCACATAGCCTACCTTATTGTCTAGTTAATTAATACTTCATTCACTGTGAAATAGGTCAAGGGATAGATGAGTAACTTAAAAAATCAGTTTCCAGGATATGACTTGTAGAACAGGTGGCATTTTTCCCCCAAATGAAAATGTCTGGACAAGTAGGACTTGTTAGGGCTTCTCGGGTGTCTCAGGTAAAGAATCCAGTTGCCATTGCAGGAGATCCAAGACACACATTTGATCCCTGGGTGAGGAAGAGTCTCTGGAGCAGGAATCTGGAGAGGCAAGCCACTCCAGTATTCTTGCCTGGAAAATTCCGTGGACAGAGGAGCCTCATGGGCTACAGTCCATGGGGTCACAAAGAGTCGGACATGACTGAGCACACAAAGTTTATAAAAATATTCTTATTCTGAATTTTTTTGAAAACAAATAACTTGTTTTGTGTTTCAGGCCAAGTTTTCACCGCACAAACTGGTTTGAGCCTGTGGGCTCTGAGTATCAACAGGTTATGCAAAGAGTAGGGGTGATTGACCTGTCACCGTTTGGCAAGTTTAACATCAAAGGCCAAGACTCCATTAGATTGTTGGACCACCTCTTTGCAAATGTTATTCCCAAGGTAAATAACAGTATAGGGATAGGGGTATAAGGTCCAGGATCCTGGCCTGCTTAATTTTCTATCCCCTCATTTTCAAAAAACCAATGTGTTATTTCAGTTCACCTAATGATTTCTGTATGAACATGAGAATTCTTCAACTAGTGAAGGGCATTCTAGCTAATTTTCAAATTTAAATTTTTGTTGACTGGATTATTATCTAAGGATCATATGGCTGTGTTTAATTGTGTCAACAGGAACCCCAGGTTGGTTGAAATGTAATTTTTATGATCAGTAATTATAATGATCATTTAAACTGAAAACTTCAAAATGAATGGGTTTAGGTTTACAGATAGTTCACACAATTGATATAAAAGATTCAGATGTCTTACATTGTTGACATCCACATTTTTGTTTCCATGTGGGATTGAAAGGATACATAAGATTTTATTTTTTTCTGTAGGTGGGTTTTACAAATATAAGTCACATGTTAACACCAAAAGGTCGAGTATATGCTGAGTTGACTGTCTCTCACCAGTCTCCTGGGGAGTTTCTATTAGTAACTGGTTCTGGATCAGAACTCCATGATCTTAGGTAAGTGTACACATCCTAAGAAAACTATATGCATTAAGACTGATCCAGTCTTGCACCAAGGGTACTTATGTTTTGTGGGCTTTTTAAATCAGTAATTGAAAACACAACTTAAATCTTTAAACTTTATTGTTTTAAATAAATGTCATGTCTTTCATAGAAAATTACTCAAGTGAGGGTCCCTATAACCATGCCTCTCCCAAAGGTAAAGTAAACCAGTGGGTTTACTGGTTCTAATAATATTAACTCCTATTTATTAGGGATCACTCATATGTCAGAACTGCTTTTACACATTATCTCAGTAAGTTCTTTTAGTAGATTTATCTGCAGAGTGTTTATTATGCCCATTTTCAGGTGAGGAAACTGAAGTTTGGGTTAAAGTGACCTGCTCGAGTTAATCTTGTTGATTCTGATGCTCACATTTGGTTCATGTCAGTGTGTTGCCTCTGGGGTTTTCTTCTTTTTTCTTTTCCATATTTGTGCTTCCTGGCCCATCGCTGTGTTGAAATCATTGATTTGCCAACTCTGTCCTTCACATAAATCTTCAGCCTACTATTTAGTCTACTCTAAAATACATTGTCTTTAGTATTTCAAAAATATTTGGAATATTGTTGCTTGATAAACCTCTTACTCCAACAGACTCTCACTCTAGTTGTAAGGTGATGCAAATTCCATCCTCCTATCCAAGATACGTTAAGAGCCATCTTAGTCACTTAGCTTTGTGTCAGTCCAGATGATCATTTTATGACAGACTTGTGTAGCTCCAGGGACTGCTCAGTAAATTGTAAGCAAACCTTCTCACTGGCTTCCAATCAAGACTCAGAAATTGAAACCAGTCTTTAGAGTTTTAATCTTCTCCTTGCGATTGTCAAAGCAAGCATGTGTCTGGTGGCAGGCACTTTATTAACCTTTAGCAGCGCAATTGTGTCTCCTATGTATGGGTATTAGAGAAAATTTGGATTTAAATTAACTTCCCAAGATGGACTCATTAGTTTAAATGCAGTAAGGCTGTCACTGTTTGAAAAAATTTTGTGGCAGAGCTTATTTAAATGGAAGAATCCTTCTGTAATGTGAAAAATCACCCACATATTTGTAAGTGAGTAGCTTAAAAAGAATCCTTTACTATCTCTGAGACTCAGTTTCCTCAAATTTCAAAATTTGTTGATTATATGAAATGACACTCTAGGGATTTTCTGGTAATTTTAAACACACGGTATATTTCAGAGAAATAATCTGTTACCAACATGTGTTATTCCAGCAAGATTTAACACAGTGTTTATGAATCTCAAATGCAGATGGATTGAGGAAGAGGCAATCAAAGGTGGATGTGATGTTGAAATTAAAAACGTAACTGATGAGCTTGGAGTCCTTGGTGTCGCAGGGCCATATTCAAGAAAGGTCCTACAGAAACTGACCTCTGAAGAGCTTAGTGATAATGTTTTCAAGTTTCTTCAAACCAAGTCTTTAAAGGTGTCCAACATTCCTGTCACTGCTATCAGGATATCTTATACTGGTAAGAACTGGAAAACAACCGAGAGTAAGTCTCTAAAATTTAGAAGCACCCGGAAATGTGTGCATACACACATGTTCAGCCTCTCCAGTGTAACTCTGAAGGACGATTTCTCCTGCCCAGGTCTTCGGACAATTCTGTTTATTCACTCCGAGTCTGAGAAAGTCATTCTGCAGATTTCCAATTGTTCCAGGCCCATAGCTAGCTGCCTACCATTCAGAAAGGTAGGTGAGAAAGTGCAAAGAGGGTAGTTGTTGGAACAGCTGGAAGGGATGACAGGATGTTCAGGCCAGCTGATTCGGTGTTGTTGTTCAGTTGCGCAGCCGTGTCTGACACTGTGACCCCAGTGGGGTCACCCACAGTGACCAGTGTGGACTGCATGCACACGCCAGGCCTCCCTGTCCCTCACCATCTCCTGGAGCTGCTCAAACTCATGTCCATCAAGTCGGTGATGCCGTCCAACCATCTCGTCCTCTGTCACCCCCTTCTCCCGCCCTCAATCTTTCCCAGCACCAGCGTCTTTTCTAAATGAGTTGGCTGTTCACATCAGGTGGCCAAAATATTGGAGCTTCAGCTTCAGCATCAGTCCTTCAGTGAATATTCAGGATTGATTTCCTTTAGGATTGATTCCATGTGGGAGAATTCAAAGTGGTCTCCCTCAGAGAACATCTTGAATGTGTCAGGCACTGCCCTTAAAGCATTACCACTGTTCATCTTTCTTTCTAAGTGCGTTAGAGAAGTCTTCCTTGCCACTAATGGCATGTAGCAGGTACTAGAAACAGAGAAGAATGAATGCTCTCCAGTTCCCCACTGCTTCTCTGGGCTGCCTCCTAACCTCCTCTAGACACCTTGTCCCTTTGCCGGAGTGCTAGGCGCCCAGCATTCACTCGGGTAGGCGGTGCTCGTGTCCTGGAGAAGCACCACATCGTTAGCCTTCCGCGTGGGGCACAAGACGAGCACACGGTATAAAGGCCGTAGCTCTTCCCTAGGCTTCTCTTTTCCCCATCCTCCCTCCACCCAACCTCGGAAAACTGGCGACCAGAATAAAACATAAGCAAAGTAAAAAATAAGCCGACTCTTTGAGTTGGGTTTCATTTTCTTTTCTTTTTTGCCTGGGGTTCTAATGGTGAATGAAATGACCAAGTAGGGGAGAAGGAGGAAGTGGGGGCCATTAGAGGCTCTGGCTATCCCACAGTGAGGAACATCCGAATAATTGTCATCAGTGGCCTGTATGTTTAAGCCTTGCCATCTGGGGCCAAGGAGTTGGGGTTGAGGTGTTTAAACCTTGAACTCCTTATCTTGATCAACTTTGCCATGATAATTCCTCACTTAACATTATGAAGCCAAGGTGAGAGGTTAAGAGTAAGTCCTGAATTACCATCTGTCTGAGTTGTCTTAAATGCTGCTCTGTGTGTGTGGGGGTGGGGCAGTATTGGGCCCAGAAACATCTGTTATATGGCAGGCTCCTTTGCAGTGCGGCTTGGCTGCAACTTTTTTGGCAACCGAGCTTTTATCACTCTACAGTGTCTATTTTGCAGAAGTGGAACCTCTCATTTGTTGATGTGTTTTAGCTAATGCACATTAGACCTAGTGATTGTCATACTTACTCTGGTGTGGCCCTTGTGGGTGTATTTCAGGTGAGCTGGGTTGGGAGCTGTACCACAGACAAGAAGATTCTGCAGCGCTTTACGATGCTATCATGAATGCAGGCCAGGAGGAGGGAATTGACAATTTTGGAACCTATGCCATGAATGCCTTAAGACTGGAGAAAGCTTTCAGAGCCTGGGGGTTAGAGGTTTGAAATGCTATCATCTTTATGAAAATTTTACATGTGTTGTATCTGATTTTTATGCAAGGGTTAGTTTAACTGTGTTAACATTGGCTCTGACTATAAGAGAAAGAATGTATTGTAAGAAAAAAAAATTTTTTTTTTTTTTTTTTTGCCACATTGGACAGCATGCCAAATCTTAGTTCCCTGACCAGAGCTGGAATCCACACCACCTGCAGTGGAAGCATGGAGTCCTAACCACTGGACCACCAGGGAAGTCCTGAAAACTTGATTTAATTAGGGACAAAGGTTTTTTCCCCTCAATTTCCCAGTTACAAATTCAGGGGAACTGTGATGTAATGTTTATTCTGCCTTAATTCCCCTTGCTTGGCAGAGAGCCCTGGACATCTGTCTCTGTGTGCTGACTTTGGCTGCCCCAAGGGAGCCTGTCTACCCCCATGGGATTTGAGGATCATCTTTCAAAATTCTTCCTTCTCTTCTGTCATATTGTCTATCATCATTTCCTTCTTATTCTGCACCTTTTGGGGAAGTAACAACAAAAGCTGTCTTTCTGAGGGGCAAGGTTGGTGGTCTGGAATGTGCCGGTCCAGCCCACACCCATCATTAATAATGAGAACTCAGGGTTTCTATTTGTGTAGTTACACACAATTTTCATAGGCATGATGTCATCTACCTGCTCAGCTCTCCCTGAAGAGGGTATTATTGGTGATTCTTGGGCAAGGAGGTGGGAGTTACACACACAGTCACACTAAGACACAATAAACAACTTGGTCCAGATTGCACAGAAGTGTCCAAACAGTGGTTCAAACTCTGTTCTCTTATTTTATCTCCAACTATCTTTGGATCTCAATTTTCTCAGGTCTGCTAGTTGTTTTCTTGGAATGCATTGAGGTTTTAGGTATGAGAGCTTAGATAAGGGACCTTTGTAAAGGGTGTACTTCAGGGTATGGTCTC
Organism: Oryx dammah; assembly: GCF_014754425.2. Classification (NCBI taxonomy): domain Eukaryota; kingdom Metazoa; phylum Chordata; class Mammalia; order Artiodactyla; family Bovidae; genus Oryx; species Oryx dammah. The sequence continues at coordinate 90,693,445 of NW_024070210.1, forward strand.
TGGGGTTTGAATGTATCCTCTACCACATATTATGTGGCCTTAACCCTCCAGAGACTTCACTTCTCTGTAAGAGAGAGAGTCTTTATCCTACAGAGTTATTGTCAAGATTAGGTAGTCCGCAAAGTGCCTAGGACATAAAGTGTGAATTTGAGGGCAAAGTGGGTTTGAAAGCACAGGCAGGGTCCCTAACACATTTAGATCAGGGGCAGAAGAAAGTGGGTTTTGAGGTGGACAATACAACCTCCTGGAGTCAATGAAAGAACAAGAGCCCTGGGGCACTTGTTGCTTTACAGAGGATGTGCTCTGTTGCAGGGATCCTCAGCCTACTGGGGTGAGGGAGTCCTCAGAGGACGCTGCTGCAGGGAGAGACAGAGAGGACAGCTCTGCCTCCACTCTCCGCAAGAAATGAGCAGCGTTTCTCTGCTCTCCCCCTTTCATTTCCGTCTCCATCCCAGCCCCTCTAATTTCCCAGCGGTGCCAGCGCGCCCTCTAGTGTTATTAGAGCAATCAAGCATCTGGACTTAAATTTTTTCCTGGACTTCTGAAACTTTTTAAATCAATGAAACATAGTCTTAAAAGTAGACTTTTTATCATAGAGCACATGCGGGCTTTAGAAATGTCAGTGTGGTAAGGATAGCATCTTAAAATCAACAAGATGGTATCGCGTGCTATAGTAAGCATGAGGTTTGGGGTGAGTCACTGAGAAAACCCTAAGTAATAAATTCTCATCTTGTTTCTGGAATTTTGAAAATTTGAGCAGGTAAAAATAATCTTAGAGTTGCTCAAATTGACTAGGAAATATGAGGTCAAATTTTATATCATGTAAAACAAGTTTATATTACATATCTAGGTCATGCAAAGGCTGTGTTTTCTTTGGTTAACTTTGGCTACATTTTATGGGGTTTAGATCAGTTCTCTTGGTGCAAAAGAGACTGATGAAAGCAAAACAAACAAAAATCAGGTCTAGTCCCAAATAATGGCTTTAACTCTCCTGGAAGTATATTGTAATGACAGCCAAATTCAACCTCTTTTTTTTTTTTTTTTCCCCTTTTCTCTCTCCTGAACTCTGTGGAAACTATTTTCCTACCATATGTTTTTTTCCTCCACTTATCCTGATTTCTGGATGATTGCAAGATAAGTAAATTACTTAATAATGTTTCAAAACATATTTATGTAGAATTATTAGGTAAAAGCTTATGAGAAGCTTGTTTCTGGGAAGAACATCATTGTTGTGGCATCCCTCAGATGTTTATTATACCAAAAGAGCCTTGGAAACAAGCTGGGAATTTTAGCATCTAATTAGCTATTAAAATAACAGTATTTGCTGAAAGGCTACATTTGAATTTTAGATTTAAAAAATTACTTTAGAGGCCAGTTCACAATCTATATCTATGTCTATCTGTCTATCTATAGATTTCAAATGAAAAAGTATTCTCTTTAAAAAATAAATGTGAAAGTGATGTTACTAAAACCACTTGTACTCATCTAAGATTTAAAATGCATGTTTCCCTTTTAGATGAACTGTGATACAAATCCCTTGGAAGCTGGACTGGAATCTTTTGTGAAACTAAATAAGGTATGTTTACATTCCAAAGTGTACTTGAAATAAATCTTAAAATTATGCTGTTTCATGACAGAGCCATGCTTTAAAATTTAACCAAGTGTGACTTTAGGGCAAATGAGTTGAACATAAATAGTAAGCATTACTTAAGTGCTTCATGTTAAGCTTTGTCAAAATTTTATCAGCTCAAATGATTCTAATGTGCCTGTTGATGCAAGAATCCATCAACGTTGAGGACCAAACCTAAATTCTAAGATAAAAATCAGTAAGGATAAGATGTCAGCAGGCAGTCTTGTAAATCCTGGTGACTTGTGAAGTCACAATTAGCTGATGAGACATCCTGCATTAATTGACTCTTCCTGGGTGCTCAACAGCATGAAGCAGCCTCACCCAGCAGATCTGTCCATCTGCTTATTGAGCATCTTGGTATGCAACATCTGCATATAAGCAACTGACACATTTCAAATATGTTCAGCATAAGAGTTATTACTGAGAAGCCAATACAGGCCCAGAGAGTCATAACTGATATTGACATTCTAAAGGGAACACCTGCCTCAGTGGTTCCCAAACAGATAGCATCAGTGTCATTTGGGCGCTTGCTAGAAATACAAGTCCTTAGTTCTCCACTAAATGAGGAACTGACTCAAACCTCAAACCTACTAAATGAGAATCCCTAGGGTCAGGCCAAGTGCTCTGTGTTTTAACAAGCTTCAGGGGATTCCGATGCACCTACAGTCTGAGATGCACCAGCGTGTACAATCATTATGGCAAAGTGTATTATGAGACAAGTTTATTACAGTCTAGCTCACCTATTGCAAATCCTACAAATATAAACCAGGTTATCCCATTATGGACTAAGTGATTATGTCCCTCCAAAATCCATATGCTGAAGTCCTAACCCCCACGTGGTGCTATTTGGAGGTGGGGTCTTTGGGAGGTCATTAGGGTTAGGTGACATCATGCTTGGGGTCCCCACATTGGGGTCAATGTTCTTATGAGAAGAAGGAGAGAGATCAGAGCTTGCTGTCTGCCATGTGAGGATGTAGTAAGATCGTGGCTGTCTGCCAGCCAGGAAGACGAACCTCACGGGGAACAAAACTGGCCCTGGATCTTGGACTCACCAGTCTCCAGAACAGTGAGAAGTTCGTTCCTGTGGTTGTTTAAGCCATTCCATCTGTGCTAGTTTGCTATAGCAGCTTGAGCTGATTCAGATACTTATTAAGCAGTGTCTTAGTTACTATACGAGCACTTAGTGGAGGTACAGTTAGTGGTAATATTGAAGGATAAGGACAGCAGCTGTTTTTGCTTAGGATATTTGTTAGAATTCCAAAATTCCTGTCCTGTGCTGCTTTAGGTGTTAATCAGCTAAAGGAAAAGCTGTTTTCATATTCCATGGAAATATGTGAACACATGAATATGAATCAGGCTAAGGAAACTTTTTTAATGCCTCGAATCAGTTCCAAATTCTAAGCTAAGCTATTAACATAAACATGTATATTTATGGCATTAGATTTTAGGGAAAAGAACCTCTTAAAGGGTTTTAAAGGGAGTATCTTTCTGTACATTTTCCCCATGACTTTTGTTTTTACGATGTACCATCTGCCTCCAGACCAGAGAAAGCAGGTGCTTGGAGTTCGGGCAGACCCTGGCAGCAGATTGCTCCTTCTGCTAACATAAGTCTTGGTTTAGTCGTGTAAAACTAAGGATCAAAATGGCCTGGCTCCTGAAAGCACTAAGCTTCTGTTGTTGGTTACCAGTAGGTAAATAGATAACTGACTTCTTTGCTTCAGTGTTTGGGTATTATTGTTTATTTGATTTTTAAAACTCCCTTCATGATTTATAAGCAGATGTGGTATGACTTGCGTGCTTATTAGTTCCTTTAAATTAGTTCAGTAACCAAATCTCAGCTTAGAACTAAGTTAGTTGTTTCATAGATAGTGACTTTGATTTATGTTATTTTTATGATTTCTGAATTGTTTGTTCTCATTCGGGTGTCATAAAGTTAATTTCTAATGCTTTCACTGGGGGAAGGTCCAAAGCACAAGGACCGGGACCTAATTAAGCCGGTGCTTTTCAGTTGCATAACTCAGGTGGTTAGAGGGCTTCAGCCTAACCATAGCAATGCTTGCTAATTTCCAAGACAGGTGAAGAGGTTGCATCAGCTTTGTTTCGAACTTGTTTGGTGGTTTCACAACAATTTTATCTTGGTTCCGTAGCAGTCTCTAGTGCAAAACAGGTTCCTGAAAAACTTACTTATATTACAAACTGAACCGTGTCACTTGATAAGTTGACTCCTGTGCCAGGCTGTTACCCAGCCTGGTTTCATACCTTTTAAAGAATAATATAATGCAAGTCCACATTGGCTTGGAGAAACTGATGTTATATGAAAACCAAAGCAGCAAACAGAGAACACTTGTATTTAAAACAAAACCAACCCCCTAGATCCTGGCATTCTCCAATTATTATAAATCATTTCTTTCTTTTTTTTACCCTTCAAAGCAAATATGTAGACTTCCCTGCTTGGCCCTTCTGTGTCTGCACAATGACTGTATATGCCGTAATGTGAAGACAGATACAGAGATGCAGGCTGGGTCAGAGCTAGGAGGACACCCACACCTCTTTATCTGAGGATGAGGAAGCTGAAGTACAGGGAATTAACCCAGGTGCTGCGCCGTGTGTTGCCCAGGTTGAACTCTGACCTTGCTGCAGCGAGTGCTTTCCCACCCACCGCATTCTCAGCTAGGTCCTTTCTTGTAACGGGCTTTGTTGTTATTCTGTTGGTAAGTCGTGTCTAGCTCTTTGCTACCCCATGCCAGGCTCCGTGGGGTCCTCCAGGCAAGAGTACTGCAGTGGGTTGCCATTTCCTTCTCCAGGGGATCTTTCCAGACCAGGGATTGAACCCAAGTCTCTTGTGCTGGCAGGCAGATTCTTTACCGCTGAGCCACCAGGGAAAGCTCTATAAAGAGCTTATCAGCCTTGAAAAACTGCCCCCCAATTTTCTGGCAACATGTATCATGAGATTTGCATTGTTACATTTTATCAGCGAGTACCTCCCACAGTCATGTTTTGGTTATAACGAATTTTGTATCTTGTGGTAGGATCAGAATAGCTGCTTTGGCCATTTTAAGAAGGAAGATGGGTGAGTGAGGAGATGAGCCAGCCTCCTTAGGGTGAATTGTGTTCTTATCAAAACTGGTACAAAAGTAGAGAAGAGAAAATTGGAGCACTGAAGAAATCTTAGATCATAAAGATGGCATTTGTCTTCCTTAACTCTTAAAGCTCTCCGAGTCGGTCTCCCAGTGGTGTTGGCTTATGTGAAGCAAATACACCTGTGTGTACACATTCATCCATCTAGTTAACATTTATTAAGTACTATTTACTGAACACTTTGCTAGACCACAGGTCTAAAAATTAAAGAGATGGCTCCTGATGGCTCTTAGATCTCATGAAGCTTGAAATGAGTGGAACTTTAAGAACTAAAGTTGTAGGATGTATTCTTAACCTTGATTCTAAAAATAATTCTCTGTATGAGGTGGGTTGTGCAATAGCACATATCAGATCCATCTTCTGAAGAGATGGGAAGTGCTATGAGACACGTAAGAACTACTGAATGTTTCCTGTGAAGTCTAAAACCCCTTGACCTGAAGCAAGTTATATCATTGTGCTTAATAGTATTATAATTTGTTCCCGAGGAAGTTACTTTCTGGGGAAAAAAGTTAGTGGTTTTTCGTTGTTGTTGGAAATGAAAGAAGTGCATTAATTAAAAGCAAAAGGAAAATCAGCTGCCTTTGGTCAGAATCATAAATGTTCTTGGAATTTTCCTCTTGGAATTACTGAATCTATAAAACCCCAGCCAAGGGCCACAGAGGATCGAATACTAAGGGCGAAGTATTAAGATCAAAAGATTTTTTCCCCTTATAAAATGCCCCCTGCCCTCTATCCCTCTCTTTTCCTGTCTTGAGTTTCTCACCAGTAGAAACAGAATAAAATGTGATATATAATTCAAGAGGGAGGAGATATACGCATGTGCTATGCGGTGCTGAGTTGCTCAGTCATGTCCGACTCTGCACCTCCACAGACTGTAGCCTGCCAGACTCTTGTCCGTGGGGATTCTCCAGGCAAGAATACTGGAGTGGGTTGCCATGCCCTCCTCCAAGATATATGTATTCCTACAACTAATTCACATTCTTGTACAGAAGAAACACAATATTGTAAAGCAATTATCCTCCAATTTAAAAATGTAATATTTATTAATAACAGATGGGAAGACAATATTACTTTTAGAAATTAAAGGGTCTCTCTGAGGAAAAAGGATTTAAAGCATAACCATTCAGTAAGCAAAGCCTAACCTAGATAGCACATTAAAAAGCAAAGACGTTACTTTGCCAACAAAGGTCCGTCTAGTCAAGGCTATGGTTTTTCCAGTGGTCATGTATGGATGTGAGAGTTGGACTGTGAAGAAAACTGAGCACCGAAGAATTGGTACTTTTGAACAGTGGTGTTGGAGAAGACTCTAGAGAGTCCCTTGGACTGCAAGGAGATCCAACCAGTCCATCCTAAAGGAGATCGGTCCTGGGTGTTCACTGGAAGGAATGATGCTGAAGCTGAAACTCCAATACTTTGGCCACTTCATGTGAAGAGTTGACTCATTGGAAAAGACCCTGATGCTGGGAGGGATTGGGAGCAGGAGGAGAAGGGGACGACAGAGGATGAGATGGCTGGATGGCATCACCACCTCGATGCACATGAGTTTAGGTGAACTCCGGAAGTTGGTGATAGACAGAGAGGCCTGGCGTGCTGTGATTCATGGGGTTGCAAAGAGGCGGACACAACTGAGTGACTGAACTGAACTGAACTGAAGTAAGCAAAGTATAACCATTCGGTAAGCAAAGCCTAACCATTCGGTAAGCAAAGCCTAACCATTCAGTGAGCAAAGTGGAACAAAAAGACAGTAAAGAGGCAAAACCCTCACCACCAGGCCTACTACATCCAAGTATTCAATAAATATTAGCATTATTAAAATATCAAACTGGAAATTAATCATTGTTCATGGACAACAAGTTAGAAAGGAACTTCTATTATGTTATAGTGGTAAAAGTACCCAGCTCTGGGGAAATTTTAGGTAAATGATAATAGGATTTGAGGAAGCAGAATATTTTCAGCAACTCTCAGTTTTGACTGCACATCAGAATCATCTGAAATATCATTCCTTTATATCTTACAACCTTTTAAAAAAAAGCCTCAACACTCAGGCTGCATCCCAGATCAATTAAAACAGAAGGTAGAGACTTAGGCAGCAGTATTTTTAAATTTTTTTTAATTCCCCAGGTGATTTCAAGAAAGATTGAGAATGACTGTTTTTAGGCAAGTGACTTTCAACTGTCTAAACATTACTATCTTGGAGAAATTAAAGAAAAGTTATCTGATGCCTTACCCCCAGGGGTTCTCAGTGTGGTTCACAGACCAGCAGCCTCAGTGTGACCTCAGGATTTATTTGAAATTCAAGTTATTGGGCACCATTCCAACTCCCCAAATCAAACTCAGCAATAGTGTCTTTCCATATGATTTTGATGAACACGAAGTCTGAGACCTGCCCAAACCAACTGGATCAACCCTAGGGGTAGGATCTGGTTTCTTGTTTTTGTTATGCAATGAGGACTACACCAAAGCCTTTGACTGTGTGGATCACAACAAACTGTGGAAAATTCTTCAAGAAATGGGAATTCCAGATCACCTTACCTGCCTCCTGAGAAATCTGTATGCAGTTCAAGAAGCAACAGTTAGAACGGGACATGGAATAACAGATTGGTTCCAAATTGGGAAAGGAGTACGTCAAGGCTGTTATTTCTCACTCTGCTTATTTAACTTATATGCAGAGTACATCATGAGAAATGCCAGGCTGGATGAAGCACAAGCTGGAATCAAGATTGCTGGGAGAAATATCAATAACCTCAGATATGCATATGACACCACCCTTAAGGCAGAAAGTGAAGAACTAAAGAGCCTCTTGATGAAAGTGAAAGAGGAGAGTGAAAAAGTTGGCTTAAAGCTCAACATTCAGAAAACTAAGATCATGGTATCTGGTCCCATAACTTAATGGCAAATAGATGGGGAAACAATGAAAACAGTGACAGACTTTATTTTCTTGGGCTCCAAAATCACTGCAGATGGTGACTACAGACATGAAATTAAAAGGCGCTTGCTCCTTGAAAGAAAAGTTATCACCGACCTAGACAGCATAATAAAAAGCAGAGATATTACTTTGCTAACAAAGTCCATCTAGTAAAAGCTATGGGTTTTCCAGTAGATATGTATGGATGTGAGAGTTGGACCATAAAGAAAGCTGAATGCCAAAGAATCGATGCTTTTGAACTGTGTTGTTGGAGAAGACTCTTGAGAGTCCCTTGGACTGCAAGGAGATCCAACCAGTCCATCCTGAAGGAAATCGTTGGAAGGACTAATGCTGAAGCTGAAACTCCAGGACTTTGGCCACCTGATGTGAAGAACTGACTCATTAGAAAAGACCCTGATGCTGCGAAAGATTGAAGGTGGAAGGAGAAGGGGATGACAGAGAATGAGATGGTTGGATGGCATCACCGACTCAATGGACATGAGTTTCAGTAAGCTCCGGGAGTTGGTGATGGACAGAGAAGCCTGGTGTGCCGCAGTCCATGGGGTCGCAAAGAGCTGGACATGACTGAGCGACTGAACTGAACTAAGACTGAGAACTACTGTTTTAGTTCTTTTAACCTCATACCAGCTATGGTCCAGTGAATAAACAGGAATGTGGAAAAACAGCCTGGTCAGATAATTGGCCACCAGTTAATATGTTGCTTAGTTGTGTCCAACTCTTTTGTGACCCCATGGACTGCCTGCTAGGTTCCTCTGTCCTTGGGATTTCCCTGGCAAGTACTAGAGTGGGTTACCATTTCTTTCTCCAGGGGACCTTTCCAACCCACGGATCAAACCCGTGTCTTCTGCATAGCAGAGGGATTCTTTCCCACTGAGCCACCAGGAAGCCCACCAGTTAATAAATTCTGTCCCAAATCTTGTTTTTAACACAATTTTTTTAAGTGTTACCAAATTCTAGCTCTGTGAATTTGGGGAAGCTATTTAACTTCATTTTCCAAGTGAGATTGCTAGTCTGTAAAATAAAGGCTCCCTTTCATGTCTAAAATTCTATGCAGTACCACTGTGCAGAGTGCTTGGATACTCTATGTTATCATAGCAGTCTTGGAGACTGCTATGTTATCTAGATGAGCTGCATGATTATATTATTCTAATTAAGCCATCCTTAGTCTCTTACCCATTTCTGTTGCTGAAAGAAAAAGGAGAGAAAAAGAGAAGAAAGAAAAAAGGAGGTGAAATCAAGTTTGAGATCTAGTTTATCATCCTTGAAACATGTGTCAGAGTATATTAAACTCACACCTATTGAATCATTCAGTTCAGTTCAGTTCAGTCACTCAGTCGTGTCCGACTCTTTGCAACCCCATGAATCACAGCACACCAGGCCTCCCTGTCCAACACCAACTCCCAGAGTTCACTCAAACTCACGTCCATCAAGTCGGTGATGCCATCCAGCCATCTCATCCTCTGCTGTCCCCTTCTCCTCCTGCCCCCAATCCCTCCCAGCATCAGAGTCTTTTCCAATGAGTCAACTCTTCGCATGAGGTGGCCAAAGTACTGGAGTTTCAGCTTTAGCATCAGTCCTTCCAATGAACACCCAGGACTGGTCTCCTTTAGGATGGACTGGTTGGATCTCCTTGCAGTCCAAGGGACTCTCAAGAGTCTTCTCCAACACCACCATTCAAAAGCATCAATTCTTCGGCACTCAGCTTTCTTCACAGTCCAACTCTCACATCCATACATGACCACTGGAAAAACCATAGCCTTGTCCTCATATATATCCAATTTCTGTTATAAAACTCTATTTCCATCCTAAAATCTTAAGTATGCTATTTAACTAATTACTTTCTAATTTGGAAATGTATGGGAACCCTTGGTTAGGAATGAGTTGAAGTAATTCTTTAGATTGCTTTTATTTTAATTATTTTAAGTTTCCTGCATGCATGCAAAGGTGCTTCAGTCATGTCACACTCTTTTTGACTCAATGGACTGTAGCCTACCAGGCTCCTCTGTCTGTGGGATTCTCCAGGCAAGACTACTAGAGTGGGTTGACATATTTAAAATGCACCACTGGATAAGTTTGGATACATGTCTGTACTCATGAAAGCATCACCACTTCAAAGATGGTAAACGCACCCCTCATCCCCGAAGTGTGTTCCTGCCCCTTGATAATCCATACCTCCCAGCCTTCCCTACACTCTACATGACCCCAGGGAACTTTTCATCACTGCAGACTATTTTGCATTTTGCAGAGTTTTATATGAGTCGAATTATACCATATATACTCTTTTGGGTATATGAAGATATAATACACAGCCTGGGAAAAAAATATTGGCAAAGTATGTACCTGACAAGGAGTTGTATCTAGAATGTATGAAGAACTTTCATAATCTTCTGAGCCTAGATTCAGCATAATTGTAGAAGATTAGCTATTACCAAAAAACTGACTGTAAACATCCTTGTAGAAGTATTTGTATGGACTGTGGCTTTCTTTTCTCTCAAGTTAATACCTAGAGGTAGAATGACTGGATAAAATGAAAGGGATATGTCAACTTTATAAGAAACTGTTTTACAAAGTGATGTACCATTTTTTATATTTTATGTTCCCACCAGCAGTATATGAGAGTTCCAGTTTCTCCATATCCTCGTCAAACACTTGCTGTGATCAGCCTGTTTAACTTCAGTTATTCTAAGAGATGTGTAGTGGTATCTTATCATGGTTTTAATTTGTTTCATTAATGACTTGATGCTTAACATCTTTTTTATGCCATTCCTGTCTCTCTTTTCATCAAGCATCTGGTCAAATTTTTACTCATTTTAAACTGGGTTCGTTTTTTCCCTTATTTTTGAGTGTTGAAAGTTCTTCATACATTCTAGGTAAAGTCCTTATCAGGTACCTACTTTGCCAATATTTTTTCCCAGGCTGTGTCTTATATCTTCATTTGTCCAGTAGTGACTTTCAAAAAGAAGTTTTTAATTTTTGAATTTTTAAACTCTGTATCAATTTGTTCCTTTATGGATCATGTTTTCATGTTGTATCTGAGAAATTTTTGCCTAACCCAAAGTCACAAAGATTTTCTGCTATTTTTTTTCTACAGGTTCTATCATCTTTTTACATTTAGATCTGTGATTCAATTTTAGTTAATTTTTCTATCTGATAAATGGTGGAAGTTTATATTTTAGCATATAGATATACAATTGTTTACAGCACCATTTGTTGAAACAGACTATATATTCAAACTACTTTGCCTTTGTACCTTTGTCCAAAAAAATTGTTCGTATAGGTTTGGGTCTGTTTCTGGACTCTATTGTGTTGTATTGATCTATTTATCTTTCTTGATAAGGATACCATACTGTCTTCATTATTGTAGCTTAAATTAGGTTGTGATAGCCCTGAAATTTTGTTGTTATTTTACAGTGTTGTTTTAGCTATTCTAGGTCCCTTGGATTTCCATGAATCAGAAAGCCTGCTGGGACTTTGATTGGAATTGCACCCTGTCTATAGGTCAGTTCAAGCCTTCTATCTCATGATGAGGTCTATCTCTCCATTTATTTAGGTAATCTTTAATTCCAATGATGTTTTGAAGTTGATGGGTCTTGCATATCCTTTTACAGATCTATCCTTAAGTATTTCGTATTTTGATAGCGGGCTTCTCTGGTGGCTCAAGTGGTAAAGAATCCACCTGCAATGAAGGAGTCTCAGGCTCAATTCCTGGGTCAGAAAGATCCCCTGGAGAAGGAAATAGCTACCCACCCCAGTATTCTTGCCTGGAGAATTCCATGGACAGAGGAAACTGGTGGGTTATAGTTCATAGGCTCACAAAGAGTTGATCATGACTGAGTGACTTGTAAATTCTTAACTTCAATTTTCAGTTGTTTATTGCTAGTATGTAGAAAACAACGGGTTTGTATATGATCTCACATTCTGCAATGTTGTTAAACCCACTTAGTAGTTCTAGTACTTTTTTTTTTTAATTTTTATTTT